>NC_091861.1:29596822-29900322 GCF_037783145.1 Equus przewalskii
AGTATGACACACGCTACAACACGGAAGAACCTTGAAAACACGACGTGAGTGACAGAAGCCAGTCACAATAGGCCATATATTGTATGATTCTATTTGTACGAAACGTCCAGAGCAGACAAACTTACAGAGACAGGACGTAGACGAGCGGCTGGTCAGGGCTGGGGGGCGAGGCTAGGAAACGACAACTGATGTGTCCAGTCTTTCTTTTGGGCGAAAAAAAATGTTCTGAAATCGGGCCGTGGTGGTGGTTGCACAACCCTGTCACTATACTAAAAACCACCAAATTCTGTACTTTAAATGAGTGAACTGTATGGGATGTGAATTATATCTCAACAAAGCTTTTTGTAAAAGTGAAACATCTATATACTCTTGTAAAATAAAGTGTCCATCGCAACTTAGAGAGGAGGTGAGGGGGTCGGAGAGATCCAGAAATTGCCCGAAGCAGGGCCTGTGGCTCCAGGATGTCACTTCAGTCCAGGCTCCTTCCTGAAGCTTCTCCTGAGACCCAGTCCAGCCTGGACTCCCAAATATCCTGGGAAAAGCCTTCTTCTCTCCCACAGGACACACAGGAAGTTGGCCCTGCTGTCCCACCTAAGTCCTTCCAACTTCCTGAGGGATGTCATTCTGGGGAATTTGGGGTCAAGGCCAAGGTCACAGGAGACAGGAACCAGACCGAAGCTCAGGCCTTCTTTAGGGAGCCCCAGGAACGGGGTGGATGAAATAATGGCCTCTAGGACATGAGCTCACAGCTGACCTTGGCGGTGACCTTGGCAAACCAACCTCATCTCTGGGGCTCTTGGTAAAATGATATTGGGGTACAGCTCTGAGGAAGGCTCTGGAAGTGGCATTTCCAAGACCCCAAGTAACTCTGAAATGAAGTGGCCTCCCCTCTCCCCACCTGCCACTCACCCCAGATGGCAGCCGGGGGGATATGGGGGAGCAGGCATCCTTGGTTGTTGGCTTGGGGCTCTGCAGCCTGGTCATCCCTGTGGTCCTTGGCAGAGGACCTTGGTGACAATACGTAAGACCTTTGGTCTATCATCAACCCAACACTGTCAGCAGGTCAGGCTGGTGCCCCTCCCACCCCAGGAAGGGGGCAGGCGAGGGAGGGACAAGAGCGCTACCAACCGGGGTGCTTCACTCATCCAGCAGGAAGGGTGCCGAACGTGACCCTGAGTCAACGCCCGGCTTCTGGGCAGCCCCCGCCTCCTACCCTGCAGACAGCCTGGCCGAGGGGGCAGGAGAGAAGGGCTCCCCTTCTGTCATCCCCGGAAGGCATCACCTCCATCTGTCTGGGGCTCCCGGCCAGGCTGTCCCAGCTGGAAGGACATGACCTCCTGTCCTCCTGCTCTCTGCTGGTACAACTGCAGACCACGTCCAGACACACTCCAGCCCCCTGCTAAGGAGCACTTGGGGACACAAAACCGCCGTCCCTTTTCCTGGCCAAGTGAGGAGGAGCAGACACGGAGAAACAGCAGATTCAGCCCGGAGCCCCAGCGTCCTCACTGGGACATCTGTCCACCGGGTTTGGTGCCATTTGTAGAAAGACCGACGGGGCCAGAGCCTCAGCCAGGAAGCCACACGTGTCACAGAGCTGACAGAGGAGGCGCATGTGCGTCCGCTGGGCCCTCTGCTTTTCCAGACCATCACCCACCTCCCTTGATCCCCAGGACGTCTTGGGGGAGGTGAGAGCGACCTTTCTGCACATTTTCAAATGGGGACAACAAGGTCCAGAGACAGGAAGGAGCAGCTTGCCTGGGGCCACGCGCAGGAACCGATCAGTGAAGTCACCGGATTCCGGCTCCTCCCTAATCAAATCCAGTCGCACCCTCACCTCCCCCCACTCCCAGCTCCCGTGCTGTTTCTTTATCTCCAAAGTGTCCCTTTCGGTTTTAAGAAACAACAACAGCTAAATCTTTACAGGGTCTTGTGCCAGGCACTTCCTCTTCTTGGAGCTTTATATAAATATGAGTACGTTAAATCCTCGTGTGAACCCTGAGGCATACAAACTATTTTAGTTCCATTTTAAAGATGAGGAAGCTGAGGGTCTTCAACAACTCAGCCAAAGGCCCACGGGAACTGGCATCTGAGGTCTTAACACAGCGCAACGGTGCCGAGCACCTCTGAGGCGCAAGGCTGCACACACACACACACACACACACACCCCCAAAGATGGGCTGGGGTCCCGGGGCAGGCTCTGGGGTCCGCTCAAGTACACGGAACACAGATGCTGGCTGTCCACTGAGTCCAGAGCTGGGCTGTGCTCCACCCAGGGGCCACGCTGGGGGGCCAAGGGGACAGGTTGCAATCTGTCTTGAGCAGCCAGCTGCCCTCAGTCCCAGCCCCAGCCGAGCGGTGGGAGCAGGTTGAAGCCGGCTTGGAGCTGGCAGCCTTGGCCGCCCCACTGCGAGGGGTGGCTCCAGAGACCCCTGCCAGAGCGGCCTGCAAGGCTGCAGCGTCTCTCCCGGCAGGAGGGCTGACTGGGCAGAGGTCGGGCCAGGGCCTCCTTCTCCCGTCCGCCCTGTGGCCCAAGCTGCCCCAAGCCCACAGTGGGGGCAAAGCTGGCCCCCACAGGGGAAGTCACTCCGCTATCTGGTCTCCAGGGACTGGCAGCCCTGCGGATGGATTGGGGAGCCATGGGACCAGGTTCCGTCTTGGTGGCAGCCCTGACCTCTAGGAATGTCACTGTGGGTCTTTGGGGCAGGCATCAAAGCCAGCCAGGAGCATGACCCTGCGGTGGGAAAGCCTCCCGTGCCTCACACCAGCCCGTGGGCTGCAGAGGAGCCCCATGACCTCACCTGGAAATGCCTCTGCTTCCAAACGCCCCCTTTGTTAAACGGTTGAGACACGATTCCACCAGCAAGCAGCAACCATAGATGCCGTTACAGCGGACAGCAGCTGCCTCAGGTTCGAGAATCTCATTTCAGTGAGGAGAAGGCTGTGGACTTCACCCCCCAGCCCCCAGCCCCTCCCCGACCGCGGGACCCAGAGAACAAGGGAGCCGGACACAGAGAAGAAAAATGGAAAGATAACCACACAAAGGCAGGGGAAAAAATCATTCACAGCCTCTCTTGACCTGCCAAGGACTTTCTCCACGTCTTTCCCTGGGCTGGAGGCCCAGATAAGGAAGCAGCCTTCTTGCAGCCTCTGCGCGGCTCTGCCTGGGCTCCGCTCAATGGGCCATCTGCTTCAAGGCCTTTCTGCAAAAGCTTCAAAAGTCCCATTTCTCCAGGGAGCTGGAAGCTGGGAAGGCGTCAGCCCCAAACAATAGGAGAAATTTATTGGAGACCAGGGCTGCCGGGAGGCCGGCCGTGCAGGCAAACGGCTGGATGCTCTCCGAGATACAAAGGGTTATTTAATGCGGTAAATCCGAAGGCTCCTCAGAAGTCAAGAGCTCCCGGGGGAGGCCCCACACTCTGCAGCCTTCCTTTTCAGAATCACTGGCCCCCCTCCATCCCAGGTCAGACTTATTTCCCGTCCTTTGCCACCGGGCAAATATTGACTTTCTTTCACCCGCAGCGTTGCCAATGGAGCTGAGAGCAGCGGGCGGGCTATTGTCTCCTTCCTCCGCGAGGGCAGGGCCAACTGGGCCAGGCCGGGCAAGAAAGCCAGGGAGGGGATTGCGCTCCCAGCAGGAACCCCTGAGTCTTTCTATCTTTGATTGTGTCTTTCTGGCTGCTCTCCCTTCCCAAGCCCATTTGGGTTTATTTCTCCACGTTTTGGCTCTCCTGCTGCCAGGTGGCATGTCCGACCCGAGAGAAGCAGCAGGCGCAGCTGGCAGACCTGGAAGAGCTGAGCCTGGGAGGCAGGTCCCTAACAGGGGGCAACCTGATGGGCATCCTTGCCCGGCCCGGGTCCTCAGTGTTCTGACCCGTGCCGTGGGAGGGCCAGCCTCCACAGTCCATCTCGGTGTCTAGGCCAGGGAGCTCCCTCCTCCCCATGACCCACGGCCTGTGGCTGCAATCCGGGCATTTTCCCTCGTGCTCTGCCTTGAGACGAGATGGAAAGCAATTGCTCAGGGCTTCACGGGGAGAGTGGGAAGAGCCAGGGCGAGGCCCACAGGTGCAGGCACAGCCGCTCCTCGTGCTGACAGGCCCTGCGAGACTCCCCCTCTCCAAGCCTGTTTCCCCACAATCAAAATCAGAGACTGGATGAGATGAAGGCAAAGGTCCCTGTCAGCGCCCCTGCCGTGGTTTCCCTCGCCTGCACACCGCTGCGGGCGGGACGTAGACCTCAGCACAGCCCTGTCCTCACGGCTGACCTTGACCTCAAGCCTCCCGGCTTGTCCTCCTCATAACGGGGCCTCCTCTCGGCCTCCGTGCTTCTCTGTGACAGACGAGGACCGTGCACGCAGACTCCTGCAGCCTGGAGTCAGGGCACAAGGCACAGTGGTGACAGCTGCAGGACCGTGGACTCTGTCCCCGCCCTTCCTCTCACCGGAGCCCCCTCTGCGACGTCACAGAGCCTTACAAAGCCCATTCCTTTTGCAGCACCCAATTCAAACCAAGAACTCCTCACATTCCAGGAGTTTTATGTAAACCGTCCCCACATAATCTTCACAAGAACCCAAGAGGTAGGTAATATCATTCCCACGTCACAGACGAGGGAACTGAGGCTCAGAGAGGTTAAGTAAGTTGCCCAAATTCACACAGCTAACAAGGAAAGGGAGCCAGGACGAGAACCGGGATCTGCCCCTCTGCAAAGCTTGCCCGTAACCCTCAGAAATCTTCCTGAGGAGACGGCATCGCCTCTCCCCCGGTTGTCTGCGGACTGTGACGAAGGGGCAGCGAGCGCCGATGCCCCAATAGCTCCTGCCCGGCCCCCCCAGCCTCACAGAGCCCACAGGGCAGCTGCACCCTGCCCTCCTCCACCCCCACCTGGAGGCAGACGCGCCCCTGGCTCCGGGCCTCGGTTGGCTCATTCTGGGCGGTTCAGGGAGCGAAGTAAAAGGCCCACTTGTCCCAGCCGCAGAAGGGCCCGGGGTGTGGCAGGAGAAGTGCAGGCAGGAGGTGTGAGGGTGGGGGGCCGTCGGGCGGTTTCTCACCTGTGAAGCTTCTGCTGCAGAACGTCGGCACCGTTGGGGAGACGCGACAGAGGGGGGCGGAGGCCGGGCTGCCCCCTGTTCTTTGGGAAGCTCCAGAAACCGTCGGGAGCTCGCACGCGAGTCCACAGAGCTCTCCCTGCCCCTCAGGGCTGCCTGCTCCCTGCTCCCGGCAGGCCTTTGTCTATATTCTTGCAGCTGCTTCCTCTGACCGGGGACTCAGGCTCAGCACGGGACCACGCAGTTCACGTGTTTCTTGTTTAATCCTCACATCAACCCTCAAATCCCACCACTACTATCGTTTCATTTTGACAACTGAGTAACTGAAGCTCAGAGATGTAAAGTAACTTGCTCAAGGTCACACAGCTAACAAACCAGCAGAGAGCCAGGGTCTCCTGAGGATTCACTCCAGGGCTCTGCGAGGCCTTGAAAGTGGCCCCGTTCACACAGAGTGTGTTATCTCAAGTTGTCTCCACTCTGGGGACAGAACGGGGGTGCACTGGGAATTCCTAGACACCGCCTGCCACGTCACCCCACCAAGCCCCTTTTCCAATACTCAGACGTCAGCCCCGAGCCTCAGCCACAGTCCTGCAGGCTTGGACGCACCCTGGGAGGGTATCTGGTCCAACACTCTCCCCGGATGGCTGAGCAAAACAAGACAGGGGCCTGCCCAAGGTCAGGCAAGGTCACACAAATTGGAGGCAGAGCCTGGAATTAAACTCAGGCCTCTTATCCTAACCAGGACTCTTCCCACAACACCCGAAGCCTGGTGAGAAGCTATTGTTGCATCTCAACTGAAGACACAGCCAGAGCCACCCCGAGAAGGAGTGAGACCAGACTTGCCTGTGGCAAGCGCGGTGAGGTGAGCAGGGGCTGCTCTGGCTGTTGTGGCCGAGACGAACATCCCTCCAGATCCCCCTTGTCCCAGGTGGAGGGGGCCCAGCCTAGAGGCAGCTGGACAGCATGACCTTGGGAGGCCCTTGACATTCCCCCTTTAACCCCGGGGCCTCCTATCCGGCACTGGGGACCTTTCCCCAGGAAAGGCTCCACTCCTGCCAGGACGCACCAAGCTGGAAAGCCAGCTGTTCTTGCCAGGGCTGGAGATTCTGAGAGTGGGAAGGGAGGCTGGACCAGCGGCTGAGGGTCTCCCAGCCCTGTCACCCTTCTTGGGGGAGGGGAGCCGCAGTTTCTCCGAGGCTAGGTCACAGAGGGAAGGCTGCTGGAGAGGCTGCAGCCACCCCAGCCCTTCGGCCGCCTCACCTGCATGCAGGGGCCAGAGGTGTCAGGCCTGGGAGAGACTTCGGATTCGTGAGTTCCAAACCCCTACTTTCCAGATGAAGATACTGAGGCCCAAAGGGGTAAGTGAGCTGACCAAGGTCATAGCCCGGGTCGGAATGGAAGCTCCCTGACTCCCCCTGGAACGCGGGGCGCACAGCGCCGCTCTGCCACCCTCCTGCCCAGGAAGTGACCGCTGAGCTCCTGGCAGAGGCCAGCGATCAAAGGCGGCAAATTCCTAAACGCCACGGCTCGGGGCAGGCGCGCCCGTGGGCTTGTTCCCTCGACCACCCTGCCCCCACCTCGTCCCCATTCCCGACTGGGGCCCCACGCGCCTCCATCACCCTGAGGTTCAGAGATGTGCAGCAGCTTGTCCAAGGTCACACAGCAAACTGAGTGGAACATGCGCCTCTACTGCCCTGTTGCCCCTCCCCACCTCCCACCCTGGTCTCTCCAAGCTCCGCCGCTTGCCAGAATCCTTGGGACCATGCTTCCAACAATGCCCCAAGCCGCGGCGCTTGCTGGAGTATGAAAAAGTTTCAGAGAGAGGAAGGGGCGGAAGATGCCGCGGCGCATCCCAGCCCCGGACGGCTGCGGCAGGGTGGAGGCGCGCAGGGGAAGCGAGCTCCGCGCACCGCCGATGTCCCCAACACACCCCACCGTGCGCCAGGGGGCTCGCGAGCGCCGCGCGGGGCCCTTCCGTTCATCCTCACTGCGGCGGCAGCGGGGGGTCCCGCGCGCCCCGCACCCACTTTGCAACGCAAGCCGCGCCATCCGCCCTCCTCCAAGCCCCTTCCCGCGTTCTCCGCGGCAGGCGCCTCGGCTTCCCCGCTCGCCCCCGGTGCCAGCGCCGATGCACCGCGGCCTCCGTCGCCTTCTCCCCGTCCGGGCTCCCCGCGAGAAGAAACGGGGCGAGGGGCTTCCGGATCGTCCAGGCACCTCCCCCGGGACTAACTGGATAATCCCGACGCAAGTGGATCTCCGGAGCCCCGTCCCCCACCGCTGGCTCCGTCCTGCACTTAGTTTATCCGGCCGTGAGCGCCGAGCCCAGAAGTCGGAGCGTCCCAGTTTGGCGACCCCGCATCCGCCCGTGCCCCTGGCCCTCGGGGGCCGCCCCGCTCGGACTAGGGGCTGCCCCGCAGGGTGTCCCCGCCCGGCGCTGCTCTTACCCGGGGACGCTCCGGGCGTGGTGGGGCCTGCGCTCGCGGAGAGGGCGCAGGCGGGACGGCCGGGTCCCGAAGTCCGGGTCCGCTCTTCCCGCGCGCGGCCGGCCGGCAGCTGCGGTCTCCTCCCGCCCGCCGGCTCGCGCGCTCTGCAGTAGTAACAACCTGGCCCGCTTCCCCGCCCGCCGATCGAGATGCTGCTCACATCCGCCTGCACACGGCGCGTGCCGGCCCTGCGAGGGCGATCCCCGCCGGCCGCGACGCACGGCCCCGCCCCAGGCTATCCCCGCGCGCGGTCTCCGGGCCGGCCGGCCGGGGTGGCAGCTGCGCGCGAGCGAGGCGCGGCGGGGAGGGGTCGGGCCCGCGCGCCCCGCGAGAAGTTTGGGGTGGGCGGGGCCGGCCTCGCGCCCCCGGAGCCGCGCGGGGCGCCCGGGCAATGCGGAGGAGTCCCCGCCCGCCGCGTGCGCTCCTGCGACACTCCCCACCCCCGCCGCCCGCGGGCTTCGGGAGCCGCTCGGCGCGGGGACCGGCTAGGGGAGGGGCCGCCCGGCTGTCGGAACCGGCCAGCGGGTAGGAGGGAGCGATCTGCTTCAGGGGGTAGGAGGAAGGTTTTCCTGAGTCGAGAAAAAAGAAAAGGGAGGGAGTAGAGGGGGGCGGAGACAAAACGGCGACGCTGGAGGGGCCGGGGAGGTGGGCGTGTTCGGCCCGGAGAGCCCCGACAGCCCGCGGCCCCAGCGCCGGCCCGGAGGGTGCAGTCAGGACGGGGCCCGGGGCTGTCCAGGCCTTTTGGGGAGCGGAGACAGCGGGTTGGAGGGGCCCCCGGGGGACAGGAGGAGGTGTCTGCCGGCCCAGGACCCTGGGCCTGGCTCCCGGACAGGAACCCACCGAAAGGGCTCTGCTGCGATAGGGACCCGGCACCCCCACCTGCCACGGCTCTGCTCTCCCCTCTAGGAGAAGGCAAGGCCTCGACTCTCCCTGAGCACGGAGCGGCCTGGCGTTTGCCACACTCAGGAGGCAGGAGGGGCACGCAGGACTGTGAGCCTGGGTGTGGCTGGCTCCTGTGTCTGGGTGTCCCCCTCGAGCCTCATCCTTAATCCACAACACCTGCCCACCCTCCCCCCCCCCCCCCCGCAAGACCTCAGGACCCCAGCTCAGCTGGTGGAATTTCTGCCGGTGTCAGACCACCAGCCATCCCTGCCCTCACCCGGTCTGCCTCCCCTTCAGCCTCAGCAGCAGCTCCCGCCTGTTCCGCACACTCAGAATCATGAATCCAGTTTGGGGTTCAACCCAGGATGTGACACTCCCCCCCAAAAAAAATCCCATATGTGTGTGTGATGGGAAGGCCCCTCTAGGGCCTTCCAGGGCTTCTCATCCCACCAAGTCTGAGGAGCCCCAGGAAGCCCCAAAACCTGCAGCAAGTGCCCCGTGTCTCCCCTCCTCCCCGCGTCCCGGCCCGCGACAGCCACATCACTCCAGCGGCCTCTGCAGTGCTGCAGCGCGCGCTCCTCCTCGCCGGCCGGAGCCTCTCTTTAGAACGCGGCAGCTCCAGTCACGGACCCTGGTCTGCAGGAAAGCTGACTCAGGGATTTCTAGGCTGCAAGCCGAGTGCGGGAGTGTGCGCCACCCTGTAGCGGGGAGGGTGTCGGGAAGGGGCGGTTTGTGCGTGTTTGCATGTGGGCTAGACTCTCCCGTGAGCTCTGCGGACCCCTCACCGTTCTTCAGATGGAAAGGGGGCCTGAGGGTGAAGGGCTCAAGGTCAGATGCTCAGCGGGAGGGCACGGGCTCTTCCCCCAACCCCTGCACACCCCACCCCCTGCGCTGGCCTCCCACACTGAGGGGGCCTGTCATCTGGCTGCTCCTCTGCGCTTTCTGCCTGGGGGAAGAAACACTTCGAAATCCCCCCAAAGCTTCTTTCTCCAGGAGGAGGGGCAAAGGGGCTGAAAGTCCAGCAGGCTGGATTCAGGCTAGACTTTGGGATGTCCTGATGCCAAGGGCCCGGGACGCCATCCTGCCTGCCAAGGAAAGTGCCTGCCTTAATGACCGGAATGCGGAGCCGGAGCCGCCTGGAGGAAGGGGGGGTGGGTGAAATGACCCCCGTGGCTCCTGGGTAAAAAGGATCAGAATGTACCTGCGCCTGAGGCAAAGCTGCCTCCAGGAAAATAGGGTCTAATTACAGAGAATAAAGCCTTTACGTAAGACTCAGTCTGCTCCTTCTGGAAGAACCTGCATGTAATGTGTGCTCCCTCTGTGCGCCCCTCCCCCGGGGAGGACGCAATTCTCATGGGGTCGGGAGCGTCAGGTGACGTTTGCACGCAGGGGGCTGGGTCAAGGTGGGAGGTGGGAGCCCTGGTCCCAGGGGCAGCATCAGCCCTGCTTGCTCAGAGCCCCTCAGGCCCCAGAGGATCCCCTCTGGGGGTGGGAACAGCAGCTTACAGCCTGGACTTCACTCGATCCTTCTGAACAATCCGTGAGGCAGCAAGGCAGAGGAGGCCAATTCCTCCCCACTCGGGGCTCAGGAAGCCCCCCAAGAAGGGTGACTCACCCAAGGCCCCATGTTGGGTTTGGTGCAGAGTTAGGGTGTGGAGCTGGTCTTGTGACCCCAAGGCTGACCCTCCCTGAGTCTTCACGGGCTGGGTGCACAGCTAGCTGTGCCCTCCTCCCCAGGGCCTCCTTATGCCTGGTTGTCCCTCCAACCTTGTCTTCTGCTTGCAGGCTTCCTCTGCCAGCATCTCTAGATGCCGGCCCCCACCCACCCTCCAGCTTCACCGGGCACTGCCCACTCCCTCACTCTCTGTGCTTCAGTGGCACCAGTCGCCTGGCCGGTTCCCAGAGGGCTGTGCTCTTTCCTGCCACAGAGCCTTTGCACATGCTGTCTCCACCCACGTCACCATGCCAGCTCCCTTCATCCTACCAGACTTAGCTCCCTGACCCCTCCGTGTCCTCTGTCCTTCTCCTCTGCAGCTCATTTCTTGTTCATAGCTCTCCCCACACTAGACTGCGAGCTCAGGAGGGAAAGGACACCTCTGCCCCTCCAGCCCACTGCACAGAGCAAGCTCTCGGTAAGTCTTAGTGGTTCTGAGGCTCAGCGCCCTCAAATCCTGGCGCTACCACTTGTATCTGTGTGACCTTGGGCAGGTTATGTAACCTCTCTGACCCTCGACTTTCTCACCTGCAACATGTGGATTTTAATTATGAGACGGGGTTACTGTAAGGACTGAAGGATGCTGTTTGCAT
This sequence comes from Equus przewalskii, assembly GCF_037783145.1. NCBI lineage: Eukaryota > Metazoa > Chordata > Mammalia > Perissodactyla > Equidae > Equus > Equus przewalskii. The sequence continues at coordinate 29,607,536 of NC_091861.1, forward strand.
GGAGACCAGCGCAGTGCCTTCCTGGCACATCCATGTTGGTCCTGCTGGTAAAGAAACAAGAGCTGAAGGTGTAAAGGATGGACATACTCCTCTGAGCTTCCCCCTAGGCATAAATGTCTCTCCTGTCCTTGCCCCCAACCCTCTCCTCCTCCACCCTACCTCACTTCTTGGCTCCTAAAACCCTAACTTCTCCCTTCAGCTTTGGGCACAAGTGAATGGCAGCTGCCACTGGCTCACTCCCTCCCCATCAGCTCCACAGCCCACACGGACTCTCTGCTCCATGCCTTTGCTGGCCTCAGGTGTCAGCACCGCCCGCGTGGCTTGGAGCCATGGAGCCTGGCCTTGGCAGAGTGTGGTGGGGGTGGGGGCGCGGGTGGCGGTGACTGGCCAGGGTTGCCTCCTTCATGATCTCCATCAGCATCTCCCCAAAAGTCACCTCCAAATAAGAAGTCCCCTCACCCCCCTCCAACGGGATGGCAGCTCCCACACAGAAATTCTGGAGCTGCCCAGAGCTCCGGGCTCTGATCCAGCCCTGCGGGACCAGGCTCCTGTTGCCCATATGTTCCCAGGGCCCTCGGGGAGGGTCCTGTGAGAAGAGGTGCTGGAAGAGGACGTCAGTCTCCCTGGACTGTCTCCTGCCTCTCCCTCTGAGTGACCTGGGCCCCAGGGAAGGCTGCTGCTGGGGAGGGGACAGCACTTCCCCCAGCCCTGCTCCGGAGCCCCCACAGCTGGTGCCTGAAGGGGCTGCGAGGGCAGCCTCGCAGGAACCCCGCCCCAGCTGAGCGAGGGGAGAGGGAGAGAGAGAAGGCAGGGAGGGGAGAGGCGAAGAGAGCACTGGAAAGGCGGCTCCAGCTTTTCACCTTGACCGAGTTCCCTCCCCACTTCAGACCTGTCCAGACAAAATAATGACTCTCAGTTCTTCCCTTCCAGAAACGCAGCAATTGGATTTCTGCAAAGAGCTTCTACATCCTGCAGTCACCACCAGGAGCATCACCAGTGCCCGTGAGACCCTCCCCTCCCCCTCTGCCTCCCCCTCCCCTGTCTCCTCCTCCCCCTCCTCCTCCCCTTCTCCTCTTCCTCTCCTCCCTCCTCCTCCCCCTCCTCCTCCCCTCCTTCTCTTCCTCTCCTCCCTCCTCTCCCTCCTCCTCCCCTCCTCCTCCTCCCCTCCTCCTCTCCGTCCTCCTCCCCTCCTCCCTTTCCTCTCCTCCTTCCTCTCTTCTCTCTCCCTCCTCTCCTCATCTTCCTCCTCCTCTGCCTCCTCCATTTCCCTCCCCTTCCTCCCTCCCCGCCTTGTCCCTCCTCCTCCTCCTCTCCCTCCCCCCTCTCCTGCCCCCCCCACCCCCAGCTTCACTGAGCAGTCTGCGCAGCAGCCCTAGTGCTTGTCTGGGGCCATGAGACCGAATCCTTGGATCTTCACAGCAATCCTGGGTGACAGGTGGTTAAAGCCAGACTGTTGGATGAATCCTGGCTCTGCCACCTGGCCGCTGTATGACCCAGGCAAGTTACTAACCTCTCTGTGTCTCGTCTGTAAAATGGGAACAAAAGTGGTGTCTGCCTCATACAATCGTGACTATTGCGCAAGTTAATCCAGGTAAAAACTTAAAACAATGTCTGGGATATAAAAAGTGCCGGCCAATGTTAGCTTTACTTTGATCTTATCTCTATGCTGCAGATGAGGAGGCTGATAACAACAGCGACTGTTTATTTCACGCCTACTGTGTGCCAGAAGATACAGGGCGTGGGAGGCGGGAGTCCGGGGTGGGTCACAGCTGGGACTCATGTGCATACAGCAAACCTGGGAGGGTCTGATGCTCCTCTTCTGAGCATTTATTTGCATCCACTGGTTTACATGTGGCTACAGACTGGTACCCTGGGGAAAATCTGGGCTCCGGACACACAGACTATTTGCAGTCTTTAAATAGGGGTTTCGGATAGAGAAGTTGTCAGAAAGAGAGAATACAGCTGACAAAACAAGCCAGACTCCACAACAGGGCTTGGGCAGCAGAGGGAGGGACCCTTCGGGTAGACTGAGTGGCTGGCACTCAACCTCGTCTGACCCAGGATCTGGGAAGAAAAAGGCCGTGTGTAAGCCGAAGGCGCTCTGTCAAGAGCTGGCTCACTAACTCTTCCCGGCCGCCACCCCACAGGGAACCCTGCCCCTTGGAAAGAGACGGTGAGCTGCTGAGCCCGGGAGGACGGACAGCCTCGGCGACGGGCAGCAGCAGGAGGAGCCCGGACAGGCCCCAGGAGCACTTGGGACAGTGGTGGTGAGGGACCGAGACACTGAGACCAGCAGCAAGTGGCAGCCCAGCGCGTGAGGGCACGCGGGCAGCCTTAGCGGCTCCCGGAACATGCGCTGGGGTGAAGCAGATTTGGGGAGACCGGGTCTCTCGTGGGAGCAGGTAGGGGCCTGGGGCTAATGAGGGTCAGGTGCTGAGCCGATCAATGACAATCACGATGGGACACACCTCAGGTGCTGACTGTGCGCCAGGCCCCATTTCAAGTGTTTAATGTGAATTTACTTCCCTCATACTCACAGCCACCCCAGGAGAGAGGATTATTCCTATTCCCACTTTACAGACAGGAAAACCGAGGTCCAGGGAGGCGAGTGACCAGCTGAGGCTCCCACCGCTAGGCAGGACGTGGAAGACGCAGGATTTGAACCCTGATCTTCCCCTCTGCCACGTGCCTGGCTCAGCAGTGTCACGGGCCTTGTTCCTGACCACAGGCTGGACAGGGTTGTGGACATGTGGGTCCCACCTCGTCCTTACAACTGCCTCTTGACATTGGTGTTTGTCCCATTTCACAGCTGAGAAAATTGAGGCTAAAAAATGCAAATGATTTGCCAAGTTCAGGTGGCTGGGCAGCGCCGGGGCCAGGATTCAGTCCTCGTCCACCTCCAGGGAGTTCCGCGACCTGCCCGGGGCCACACGGCTAACTTCACTCCCTTCCAGGCAGCCGTCTACTCAGTGCCAGTCTTCCCCGCACAGGAGATCACGTCGTCCCCACCTCCCCCACACAGGCTTTTCCTGGACACGGGAATCGAGTCCGAGTTCCCTCTAGACCTGGGCCAGACATGTTGGCCATCCAAGAAGGACAGATGTTTGCCCGAGGGCCCTGAAGAGGACAGGGGAGTCGAGTCTGAGCTCAGAGGATCTTCCCAGAGACTTCAAGGAGCCAAGGGACTCTCCTCCCGTAACTGCAGACTGAAGACTCTGCTTACCGCGTGGGCCCCGTGTCCACAAAGGCCACCCGCCCGGGAGCCGGGGTTTCCAGCTGCCTTGGAGAGAGAACCACCTGAAGGGGCCAGGTGCTGGCACAAGGGGACATTTCCGTCGCCGTCCCCAGGTCGGGAGCGTACATGAGGGGCACAGGGTATGTGCATGTTCCTTCTAGTGTGGCTGGGTCTTGAGGGGGAGAGAACCCAGTAGGGCCCCCCTGCCCAGCATTCCTCTGACATGCATTTGTTGAGTGTATACTGGGCCCCAGGATACCAGGGGCTCTGGACACACCTCTGCCCACAAGAGTTTGGAGGTCTGCTGGGGAGACAGGCACATGAGCACCTGATGATGGAACGCGGGTCCAGAGCGGGCGCGGGCACGGGAGCCCTGGAACCCGGGTGGTTGGAGCCTCAGTCCCCGGGGTGAGGACGTGAAAACTTTCCAGAGGAGACGGTTCCTGACTGGGTCTCGGAATACGGTTCTGATGGATCCCGAGGAAAAGCAGGTGGGTGTTCAAGGCAAAGGAGTGCGGAGTGTTGATGTGTGGGAGCAGGAGGGCCCTGGGTGTGTTGGCTGGAGGCACAGGGCACAGCAGAGGAGTGGCCAGGGGTGGGGCTGAGGGGCTGGGGGGCCCGAATGTGGAGGGCAGCTCAGCCCGCAGGCTTTAACTCAGGGGGCAGTGAGGGAGCCGAGCTGGAGAGAGAAGGCAGCCTGCCCCACACTTTAGTGAGAGCCCGTCCTGCCTGGACCGGAAGGAGCTGTGGGAGGAAGCGGAAGGAACATGCATGCCTCCTGCGGAGGCTCCTCACGCTGGGGGCTGGACGTGGTGGTGAGGGACAGAGGGGAGTGAGGATGGCTTCTGGTCTCTGGCCTGTGTGTCTGGAAGGATGGAGAAGCCCCCATCGGGAGCAAGGGAGGTGAACTGGGAGCTCAGTTTGGGGGGCCCGTGCCGGGTTCAGGAGGAAACATCCAGCAGGTGCTTGGAAGTGCGGGCCTGGGATTCAGGAAGGAGGTTTGGACGGGAGATCCACTTTCGGAAGTCACTGATTCAAAAATCATACAGAAAAGCTGGTTCTGAATATGTTAATAACGAAACAAACGGCAGAGACTGCATTCGACCCCAGACCGTGGGATCCGACGCTGGCTGGTTCCCTGCCAGCTCAGCACGGTCCTCTCCATCAGGAGTTACTGCCCCCAGTCTGAGAAGCCATGAAATGCCCCAGACAATCTCTTTCCTTTTTCCTAAAGGTTTTGGGCGTAGGTTTCTATTCAGATATTATTCTACCCATTTTACAGAATTAGAAAGTTGAGGTACATTTTCAAATAACCCCACAGAAGGTGATCAATCACAGAAGTTGATTCTAGAGTCTGGAGTGGTGTACGTCACAGCCAACCATTCAATTAACTCCCTCGGGGAGAGCTGGCCCCCTGCAGGGTTGGTGGCAGTGGATGCCGTGGAAGGGGATGCATCTGCAGAGAACACTGCTCACCCCTTTGCCCTGAGTGAGCTGCATCTCAGCACAGAAGTCTGGCTTGCCAGGGAGAAGCAGGCATGAGTCAAGGGTTGTGGTGATGGCAGAGGAGCTCCTGGGGCCATGCATATGTGGGAGTGTCAGCCTCCCTCCACCCCCTTCTCCCAGGATCCAGCACACAGACCCCTAAGCTCTCATGTCTCACTTCCACAGTTGCTGGCACCTGCCTGTCTGCAGGAGACCCGTCCCAGATCACCTTTCAGGCATCAATTTGTCTTCCCTGCTTTCTGCATCCTTGACAACCATGGACTAAGCACACATGACAGGAGCCCGTCCCCCTGCGAGGGGACGGCTGGAGCCTGGGGGCCACAGCAGGAGCCCACTTGCTGCAGTGACCTGGACCTCAACCTAGGGTCCATCGGAGTCCCCTGAGGACCTTAAGAGAAAGACGCCCCGCCCCCTCCCAGAGATGGGATTCAGTTAGCCTGGGAGGGCACGGGCGCCGCTCATCCTCTGTGAACGGAGAAAACCTCGGCTCCGAGGGAAAGACCACAGCTTTAGAGTCAGACCTGGAATCCCAGCTCTTCCTCGTCTGAACGGTGTGACTTAGATGAATTACCCACACTCTCTGGGAGCCGGCTTCTGTTTCTGGAGGAACGTTCATGGTCAGTTCACCTCAGGTAACCCGCATAACGCGGGGCGCCTGGAGCGGGAGCCGGCCTTTGGTGCCTGGCACCCGCCACACCTCCCAGCACCCTGAGAGCTTGGGTCTCCTCCTAACCCAGCCGTGCAGCTGAGTCCCCCAGCTCAGCAACCCGAGGAAAATACGCCCGCCCCCAGTGGCACGGTCTCCCTGCCCCTCTGTGTGCACGGCTTGATGTCTGGATGCCATTACCCCAGCTGAAAATCGAGCATCGCCCTGTCCAGCTGCGCCCCGCCAAAACGCCGCTCTCTGGCCATCACGCCGCCCCCCAAATGGGCCCCATCTGATCACCCCAACTCCCGAGACTGCCCCCAACGCTGACGCTCCTGAACCTCCAGCCGCCTGCCGCCTCGCGTGCCTCCTTCCCCGCACAAATCCACGCTGTGACCTGCAACCCCTTCCCCTCCCCCTCACAGCCCCTAACCACCACCCCTCCCATCGCCCCAGTCCTCGCTGACCGGTCCTGGGGACGCGCAGTCCAGTGCTTCATCACCTGCCGTCCGTGCTGTTGTCCAGGGATTCGCTGCCTCCACACCGCCTGCTTCTGACCACAGGCCGGGGGGCGGCGTCTCGTCCTGGCACCGTGTGCGTCTAGCACGTGGTAGGTGCTTAACTGGTCTGACTGCTGACCTCACGTGGGGGCCAGATAGAGACCAAAACCTGTGCAGTCAAAGTCTGTCCCCAGAGACTGAGGCAGAGAAAGGGGGGCGTCTCCAATCCCAGGGCTTCCGGGTGGGGAAACAGTGGGTGCTGGGGTCTGGGATGGAGGCAGGGGCTCCTCCGCTCTGGCTGTTGCTCTAGGTGAGCCAGGCCGTGTGACGCTGTCACCACACCTCCGGCCTCTGTGGGGCCACCACAGTGAATATGTGCGCCTCTTCTCACTTCCTCCTGAGGAGGAGGTCCTGGTCCCCAAGGCTGGGAACCTAGGTTCTGGGGGCCCTCATGGGGCGTTCAGGGTTAGGGAGACCGCATGACCACAAACACACAAACATGTCAGATCTACGCTACAGTCAGTGCTGGGGAGGAGTGTGGGGTGGTGCGATAGGACTACGACAGAGGCACTTCTCAGGGAGATCAAGGACGGCTTCCTGGAGGAAGCGGCGCTTGAACTGAGGCTTGGAGGCTGGGCAGAAATTAAACAGCGGAGTGCAGGGACGTGCACTCCAGCCGTGAGCAGCTTACGCACAGTCCAGGGAAGAGACCACAGTGTCTGGAGCCGGTGCTGGAGATGGAGAGAGGAGAGGGTTTCAAGAGAGAGGAAAAAAAGTGTCTTGCTGTGTGACCTTGGCTAAGTTATTCTTTCTCTGGGGTGACATCTCAGAGCCCTAAAAACCCTGTATCTTTATCAGGTCGGTGAGGTAATCGGCGCAAAGTCTCCGGGCGCCCCCGGGCTTCCGGTGCCCTGACAGCCTACTTTCAGCAGCTCCCACCCCCCAGTCCTCCCACCACCACCACTCCAGGCCCCAAACGGGGGAAATTAATTGAGTGTTCAAGTCTCTTCCCTTTTCCAGCCACAGCCAAGCTTGCCGGGGAAATTAGGGTGACGCTGGTGCAAATAATTGAGTGTCTTTCCCCAAACGGTCTTCAGGCCCCCTTGCTTTAGCTGCTGCTTAAATGGATGAGCTAATTAACCTAACTAATTGCTCCTGAGGACTAATACTCTCACCGTCACGTGGCCCTGGAAGTCACATTCTCCCGGGAAGGCCACTCTGCTGCCCACGTCCTCGGTGGGCCAGGTTTCTGCCGAGCCTGAGAGCCGCCCCTCCCCCCACGCTCCAGACTCAGCTCAGCCCGGCATCTCGGCATCTCGGCATCTCGGAGGGACCGGGAGCCCTTCCTCCAGCCTCTGTCTGCGTGCAAAGCCTAACTCCGGACTCGCCCTGTCAGTTCATCCATCCGTCAACAACCTTCTGTTGATTGCCCACTCCACGTGTCAGCGCTGTTCTTGGCATCGGGGAGTCAACAATGAGCGGAAACAGACAAGCCCATCCCTCAGGAGGTGTTCAGTCTTAGGGGGACCACATGACCACAAACACAGACACGCACACACGTCAGATCTACGCTACAGTCAGTGCTGGGGAGGAGTGTGGGGTGGTGCGATAGGACTACGACAGAGGCACTTCTCAGGGAGATCAAGGACGGCTTCCTGGAGGAAGCGGCACTTGAACTGAGGCTTGGAGACTGGGCAGAAATTAAGCAGCGGAGTGCAGGGAAGTGCACTCCAGCCGTGAGCAGCTTACGCACAGTCCAGGGAAGAGACAGTAGTGGCTGGACCAGGTGCTGGAGATGGAGAGAGGAGAGGGTTTCAAGAGAGAGGAAAGTGACTGGCTTTAGTGTTGGGCTGGACATGAAGGGAAAGAGAGGTGTTCATGGTCACTCTAGGCCTCTGTGCTTCCGGCTGCATGGGGATGTCTGTCACTCACTGGGACGGAAAACCGTGGAGTCACCAGGTGAGGCAGGTGGGTAAGAGCACGTGTGGAGCGACCTGGGAGGCATCGAAGGAGAGATGCGAATGGGAGACGGATGAGCGGGCGGCCCTCAGAGGAGGGGTCTGGGCTGAAGACACGTGTTTGTGAGTCATCTACCGAGAGGTGGGGTTGAAGCTGTCGGTGCGGTCGTTTCCCACGAGAAGACAGGAGGGCCCTCAATGAGCGTTGAGGACGCTGGGTGATTCACCCCCGACCGCGGCCCATCTGGACGTGCACACAGCCCCCTTGCACAGTGTCATCCTGTTCTATTTCTCTATCCGAGTCAGGTACGGCCCCTGTGTGCCTTTGTCTACTGTTAAACCGCCACCTGATCGAGTGCCTGGGGGTCTCAGTGACAAGGGAGCCGCTCAGCCACTCGCCGTGTGGAAGGTTTACGTGCTTTCACTCACGTGGCCTTCGTGACACAGAGATTCCCATCCTTGTCTTCCAGAAGCCCCCCCATTGCCTCCCCCAAAAGGCCGAGGAGCAGGGGCTTCCCAGCAAGTGGCCCTCAGCTCCCGGGAGGCATTCTCAGCAAGGCTGGGGCGAGGATGTGAGGCCCTGAGGGGAGAAGCAGGCTTTGGAACACGCACACACACATGCACGCAGGTATGGACACACATGCACACACGCGCACACCGGCACAGACATGCATACACGTGCGTGCACGCAGGTACACACACACGCATACGTGTGCACACACGGACACACATGCACACGCGCACACCGGCACAGACATGCATACACGTGCGTGCACGCAGGCACACACACACGCATACGTGTGCACACACGGACACACATGCACACGTGCACACCGGCACAGACATGCATACACGTGCGTGCACGCAGGTACACACAGGTGCACACAGTCACACACATGCCAATGCACACGTGTGCACACAGGTACACGTGCACACACACACGCCCCAATCAGAACAGTCAGGCCTGGAGGTCAGCCTGGTCAGGGATAACCTGGAGGCTGACGTCCAGGGCCCCTGCTGGTTGTTGCTGTGTGACTGAGGCAGACAGAAACCTCTCCTGATTTCCCTGCTAGGCTTCTCCCCAGCTCCTTGGTTCTGCTTCTCTTTGCTCTAGACCCAGAGCAGAGCCCTGCAGCCCGGTGTCTGTGCTTTTGGCCCCCTGTCCTGCCCCAGGACCTGAGCACCCGTGCCTCAAAGCCAAGAGTGGCAGAGCGCAAAGGCCAGGGAGCCAGAGCAGATGGGCCTGGGTTCAAGTCCTGGCTGCTGCTTTCTAAGCGTACGACCTTGGGGAGCGCCTTTAACCTTCCCGAGGCTCATCTGTCATCCATAAAAGCAGGAAATAACACTTTCTTTTGGGAAGGATGGTGTGAAGCTTCACAAGATACACGGCATATTAAACATCGGACACACCAGATGTTCGGGGCGCACGTGGTGCCACCGCCGTAAACGTGAGCTCCCTTCCTTCCCGTCACGCCCGACGCCCTCCTCCCGCAGGAACCCCCTGACCCGCATGCTGCGGGGCCAGCCTCTGCCTGCACAGTCCAGCCGTGGCAGCCGCTCCCGTACGAGGCAACCCTTCCCATGTCTGCACATCTCCACAGCTTACAGTGCACTTCCTCATCCTGACCTGACCCCCGACCCCACGCTGGACAGAGTCCAGGCATTCAGAAGACGAGACAGCCCCCCAGCTCTCTGAGAGCAGCCCCCACGGCCCCCGGGCGTCTCTGTCTAGTCCAGAGTGCTCCTTCCATGCTTGTTCCAGAATGTTCCATTGCCTCTACCATCCTGGCCAAATTCTTCTGGACAAGACCCAGTCTGTCTGCGTCCTTCTGTCCAGAGAGGCACAACACACCCTCAAATATGAGCCAACTCATCCAAATTCCAGGGTCAGACCGAGGCGGGGCCAACCTCACGATGGTCAGTGGCACGGAAGCCTCGTCATGGGGCCTCGAGCAGAGTCAGTCCAAGCACAGCCACGCCGGCGGCCTGCTCCTCACGGTCTCAGGCCCCCACGAGAGCCACAGGCAGCCTGCAGAAGAGACGCCCAGGACTGGGCATCATCTCCCCACCCATAAAGCTCTCCCCTCCCAGGCCCACCTGGAGCCCGCTGCCCTGGCAGGAGGTGGTCAGGACCCTGGGCAGCTGCTCCTCACCCGGGTGGACAGGCGTCTGGAAGGGAAGAAGGGGCTCACCACGTGGCCCTGGGGAGGGGTCCGAGAGGCAGCAGTCAGACAACCCTGAACTGGAAAATGTGGGTGGTCTGCCATATCTTCCCTCTCCTCCCTCCCACAGGAGCACCGTGAGGGCCTGTGGATGTCCCAGCTCCCGGGCTGATTAACGGGCGATGCCCCTCTGCTTGGCCTCCCTCTTGCCCTGATGTGGGCCCCCGAGTCCAGAGACAGTGCAGCCGGCAGAGATGAGGGCCCTGGGAGCCCCTCGTTGTCTTTGACGAGCTCCGGGGCGGGGCTGGAGCTAGAAGTTGGGAGAGGCCTTCTGGGGGTGAGGGCAGAGGGCTGCAGTGGGCCGGCCTCCGGGGGAAGCTCGGGTGTGTGGGGGGGTAGCTCAGATCCTGCACCTGGCATGTGTGTCCACGCTCTCGCCTCCTTGGCTGCCTGGAACAGCTAATCTATGGATTCACTGGTCAGCCAGCAGGCAGTCACCAGGCCGTCCTGGGGGCCTCACTCAGCATGTCCCCGGTCACTTCCCACCCCACCTCTGGCTCCTGTCTGGGACCAGCTCTGCCCTCAGCTCATGGGGTGACCTTGGCAAGTCACGTCCCCTCTCTGCGTCTCAGGTTCTTGTTAATACAGGATTGGACTGGGGGACCTCCTGGGTGCCCGGCCCCCTTTTTGGAGAGAAAGAGGAGGGAATGAAGAGGACGTCTCACACTGGATGGTGTCAGGATGGGGAACATGCAGGCTTCAGCTATATGTGCCCTCGATGACGGAGATGACCGGCGTGCTGTGACAAAGGTGGTGGAGGGAGCAGAGGCCAGGGCCCAGCAAGCCAGGCCCCCACCTGGTCACGGTGTCCCCCTGCCTCCTGCCCCAGCTCTGCAATCCCCACCTTTGCCTCCGCCGATGCCCTGGGGTCCTGCCCGGGACAGTCCCGAGCTGGGTGGCAGGTGAGCTGGTGACCCACTTGCCCCGCCCCTGGCCCTCAGGGCCGTGACAGCAGCTGCAGAGGGAGCGGGCCCCTGGCCCGGGTGCAGGCTGGGTGAGGACTGCGGTGTGTGGGCCTCACGCAGCACGGAGCAGCCTGCGCCAGACTCAGAGGCACTGCAATGCAGTGGTCGGATTTTTTTGTCGTTAGTTTTTTTCCTAAAAGTCCTCATTTCCCGGGGAAATGTGCAGCCAAATTCTTCCAGAAAGGGGTGGCTAAGTGGCGCAGGCATGTGTCACCCCTGCCGATTCAGGGTGCTTGCTCCCGCCTCCTCCTGGCCCTGGGAGGCCCCTGCCCTCTGCCCCAGGTGGAATGGGGAGGTCCAGGTGGAAGGAGCAGGAAGGGGCTGGTCTTGCCTCTCCAGGCCTCGGATGCCAGGTGACGGCACTGAATGTTGAATGGAGCGCTTCTCAGTTTCCTGAGCCCCGGGGGGCCCGGGACAGAGGCAGAGGTGCCTTCGGGTTCTGGAAGAATCTCTCCGTCTCTCTCCCTCCCTCTCTTTCTGAATGCCCCCTTCCGAGCATCAGATACCACACGTGCTGCAGGTTCTCAGGAAGGCCATGAGCTTGAACCACCCGCCTTGCCCCGCGTGGAAAGGACCCCTCCCCATTCCCCCTGCACAGCACACTAATTCTGCGCATGCTCCACCTCTGTCTTCTTCTGCTCCTGGGCTTCATTTTAAGGGAACTTCTCAGCCCAGCTCTGCCTCCCCAATTAAAAAGGTGGTGAGTTCAACCAGCTTCAAAAGTAACCCCAGACGGGGGGGCCCGGTGGGCCAGGGGCAGACCCAGCCCTGCCAGCGCCCCTCGGGCTTAGAGAGGAGACACAGTCAGGAGGCAGCGCTTGGCTGTGGGTGGCACTCAGCCGTGGAGAGGACGTGGACAGCCCCCGTGCAGGGGCGGGCAAACCCGTGCGGCTCTCAGGTGCCCTCGGCTCCCTCCCCCCAGTTGGAGGGGCTGGAGCACCATGCTTGCCCTTCTCCTCTGATGTCGGGTCTCTCTCAGGCGCAGATGGCTCCAGCTCAGGGGCAGCCAGGACACGGACGAGCCCATCTGGGTACAGCCCAGGGACAGGTGCTGCCAGTCTGCCATCTGCCGAGCAGGTGACAGCCGCTGACATGTAAGCCAGGTGAGGGGCGGGGAGCTCAGGGCCAGCGGGGGCAGAGTGGCTCCCTGGGACCCGGGCAGGAGGCACCTCCAGGACCCGAATGGCTTGTAGGTCTTTAAATGAAAACAAACCGGCTCTCTGCCTGAGAAAGGTTGCCCTCTCTGTATCCTGTGTTTCCAGCAAAGCACAGGCTGTGGGTGACAGTGACAGCTCTCTTCTCCCCTGTGTCAGGACAAAGGGTTGTGCTCCCTTGTCCCAGTAACAGGGATGGGGTTAGCTGCCAAGGGGAACATCCCCGCAGTAAAGCAAAGGGAACCCCATGAGGGAGTGGACTGTCTACATGTCCAGACTTTTGTCTCAACACTGCTACTTCTAGCTGTGTGTCCCAGGGCAAGTTCATTAACTTCTCTGAGCCTCAGTGTCCTCATCTGTAGCAGGATTGGTAACAGCCATCCCTCACTGGGCTGTTGGGAAGGCCATGTGACATCATACACATAGCCGTCAGGAAGTGCTGGCTCCCCCGTTTCTCTGCGACTCCCCCAGTGAGAAGGCAAGAAAGAAAGCCATAACCAAATGGCTCCCAGATTTTAATGGGCATTAACATCTCCCAGAAGCTCCACAAAGTGCAGATTCCCAGACCCAACCCCAAAGGTTCCGATTCAGCAGGTTCAGTCCAGACCCTGGGGGACCACGACGTGGGGGTCCACAGACACATTTTGAGAAGCTCTGCGGCCGAGGACAGCAGGACGGTCCCGAGTCCACGGCCCGAGGATGGTGTGGACAAAGGCCCACACGCTCGCCACGTCGCACCCCTGCACCTGCTCCCCTCCCAGACCCCAGCCTCCTTCTCTCAGACGCCAGGACTCTTCAGCGCTCTGTTTCCTCCTCCAGTCTCAAACTTCCACATCCACGTTCCTCAAATCAGCCGATCGTTCAGCAAACACATAGGGAGCAGCCGCCCGATCCCGGACCTTCCAGGTGCTGGGATGCAGCGACGAGCAGAACAAAACTCCTGCTTTCATGGGTCATATAGTTCACGCATTCATTGACTCACTCACTCATCTGTTCCTTCCTTCATTCGTTCTCTCATTCGTTTGTTCGTTCAATAAATACCACTGACTGTCTACTCTCTCCCAGGCACTCTGCTCCGTGTGAAGGCTGACTCGTGCAAAGCCGTCCTCGTCAGAAACAGGCCAAGGGAGAGGTGGCCCTTGGGGACCCTCAGCTCCAAAGCCCCAGGCAGGGCTGGTGTCAGGCACCGTCAGGCGGGAGGAGCCGTCCGGAAGATGCTTGGTCCCTTCCCCAGCTCACTTGTCGTCACTGCTGGGCACAAAGTATTTGCTTTTTCCTCCCATCCAGCTCTGTCCCTTTACATAATCCCAGGCCTCATAATTATGGGTGAGGACGGGCTAATTCCCCCCCACACACCGTCAGCCCATCGATAACACTCCCTCGCGATGGTGCTGCCACATTCGGCAGCCCTCAAGCTGCCTGGCAGGGGAGCTGAGCCCATGGCCTCGATTTTTCATGCCAGTGCTGCATCCATCACCGGGCTGCCAGCCCGGTCTCCGCTCCAAGGGGGCAGGTGTTCCGAGAGAGCACTCCGCAGGTGCTGGCCGTCCCACCACCCCCGCTGGAGTGCTGGTAAAGCACCAGAGGCCTTCAGAATTCATGGGACCCAAACCCCTTATTTTGCAGATGGGGTAACGGAGGCTCAGGGTGGGGCCCTAATTTGCTGAGGGGTGGTTACAAAGCTAGTACACGTACTTCATTCATTCATTCATTTACCCATTCATTAATTCATTTGTCAAACGCCTTGAGAGTTAGGTACCAAGGCTGTGCTAGTCACTGGACACACAAGGACGACCAGGATGTGGTCCATGACCTCAGAGGCCCACACTTTGACGGGGAGACACACACATCACACAGTACAGTAGGTACACTGATCACCATATGAACAGAGAGGAGGCGGGGGCGCCTGTGCGGGGTTTCCGAGGGAGACAAGGAGCCACCCAAGCGCTCGGCGTGGGAAGGTCATCCCAGGCAGAGGACACACCGTGAGCAAAGACCAGGACGTGCAGAAGCATGGTGTGTATGCGAGGCTGTGGCAGGACTGGAACCAGGCCCAGGTCTCAGATTCTGGGGCCTCCACAGCCTCGCTGCTTCCTGGGGACGCAGGGATGGCCCTTCCTCCTTCCGCTACGTGGCATGGGGCTGCCTGGGGGTGAGCTGTGTGCACCGCCTGAACGATAACCCTCTAATTAGCATCGGCATCCAGGGCAGCCTCTACAAGGGAGATGCCAACTGTTGACGCTCCTGTGGCTGAGGGCCCTCCACAGGCACAGAGCACCGCTGCCCGCGGAGCCGAGCGTGCCCTTCACCTGCTCAGGTGGGCTCAGCCAGGCCGTTCCACGTCGTTAACCAACAGGGGCTGGAGGTGGAGCTGGTGGCTGGAGAGACCCTGGGTGTCCCACCTTGTCTGGGCTGAGGGCACACGTCCCCAGCTTCTCTGGGCACGAGCCAGGCTCACGGGGAGACACCGTGCACGGTGATTACAGACACAGGCTTTGGCGTTACACAAAGCTGCCTTTGATCGTGAGCCCAGCCTTTTACTACCCAAGTAGCCTTGGGCAAGTCAGGTAACCTCTCTGAGGCTCGGGAGTGTCATCTGCTAAAGAGGATTAATAACATCCATCCAACAAGGTCGCCGGGGAGGAAACGTAACATATCCGGAACGGCGAGCATACGCTCCTGCACAAGGCAGTAACCTCACATAGCAATGGAGGCAGGAAGGGGCTGCAAGGAGAAACCGGCCTGCTCCTTCCCGGGGGAGCCAAGCAGCAGCAGGTGGACAATGACTCCTTGGATGTGCACTAGTCTCCCCTTACCCGCAGCTTCAGTTACCCATAGTCAACCGGGGTCGGAAAATATTAAATGGAAAATTCCAGAAATAAACAATTCCTAAGTTTTGCATTGCAAGCCGTTCTGCAGGGTATGATGAAATCTGCTCTGTGCGGCCTGAGACATGACTCGTCCTTTTGTCCCGAGTGTCACTGTGTAGACACCACCCGCCCGTGAGTCACTGGGGGTCTTGGAACGTATCCCGGTGGATAAGGGGGACCATGGCGATTTCCACCACCGGAGTTAACTGTGTGAACTTGCACAAGTTACCTCGCCTCTCTTGGCTTCATCTGCTGCCGTTCTTGTTTTTTCCTGTGATGGAAATAGTCAGACTTCCCAGGGTCGTTATGACTCCTGGCACAGTAAGATTCTTTAATAGTATGTAATGCCCAACCCATGTTCAGACTTCCCTGATTGTCTCAAAAACCCCTTTTAGGGGCCAGCCCGGTGGCGCAGTGGTTAAGTGAGCACGTTCCATTTCGGCGGTCCCAGGTTCACCGGTTTAGATCCCGGGTGCGGACATGGCACCGCTTGGCAAGCCATGCTGTGGCAGGCGTCCCACATATAAATAGAGGTAGATGGGCATGGATGTTAGCTCAGGGCCAGTCTTCCTCAGCAAAAAGAGGAGGATTGGCAGCAGATGTTAGCTCAGGGCTAATCTTCCTCAAAAAAAAAAAAAAAAGCCTATTATTTATTTTTTTACCACCTGTTTTCTTCTAGGAGTTTTATGGTTGCAGGCCATATGTTCAAGTCTTTACTCCATTCTGAGTTGACTTTAGTGTATGGTTTAAGATAAGGGTCCAGTTTCATTCTTTTGCACGTGACTGTCCAGTTTTCCCAACACCATTTACTGAACAGACTGTCTTTTCCGTATTGTATATTCTTGGCTCCTTTGTCATGAATTAATTGACCATACATGCATGTGTTTATTTCTGGGCTCTCTAGTCTGTTCCATTGATCTGTGTGCCTGTTTTTATGCGGATACCATGCTGTCTTGATGACTACAGCTTTGTAGTATAGTTTTGCCTTTTTAAAGTTGGTTCGTTTGAGTCGTTGCATCTGGTTACTAAATCATTCAGGCTCTTTATTCTATCACCGTCCTCTCTCCCTTTCTTCATGTCACTGATTTGTCGCACGAACTACATCACTTGTCCTGAGCAATGTCCTGCATTCTCGATTGGCTGATTTCTTTCCCCTGGTTCCTCTGTTTCCCATATTCTTGTAAACTGATGCTTGGATCTAGATGCTTAGTTAGAGGCAGGTTCAATTTTTACCATAACCCACTTGTCTCTTCTCTCCAACTCTCACGCTTAGCACCACCCTACCCACGCAGATGTGTGTACACGCCATACTGCAGCCTGACTCAACCACTTGTCAATCAGCAAATGCAGGCTCTCCTGCACACCCCTGGGCCTTTGCACCTGCTGTTTCTTTTGCCTGCAGCACTCTTCCTTCTGCTTCCCTCCGTTGATGTAGCCAAGTTGGATTTAACTTTTCTCCTAGGATCTGGCTTTGGCCCCACCTCCTCCCAAGGGCCTCCAGTCTGGGTTGGTGCATCTCCCAAGCGTGCCAGCCCTCCGTCTACCCCTTCCCAGCTCAGCCTCCATGTTTCTCGGTCACTCGCATGGATCTCCCACTAGATTGGGAGCTCCAGAGGGGCAGGACTGACTCTTCGTCCTCTTCCTACCCTGAGGGCCCAGCACCATGCCTGGCATGTAGCCAGCATCCAGTCAGTATTTACAGAATAGAGGTAACTCACCCGCGATGGCATGGGACCTCAGGGCTGCAGGCAGTGACAGGGCTTTAGAAACCTTCTCGGGCCAGGCATGGGGTGGACTTTCAGCACACAGTGCGGCAGGATCCCGAGGAGCAGGGGGAGCCTGCCTTCTGCAGGGGGCGGGGGCTAGGATTCCGTCGTGCACCTCTCTCCTCCAGCAAGGCTCCCGTCTCCTCTCTCGCTGCAGGGATGTGGGGCGGAAGACCCACCGGGCAGCCTGGGACCTGGGCACCTGCCTGGGCGCCGCATTGACCGGCGGCCCTGGGTCCCTGGTGCTCCTGCGCTGGGCTCTTAGCAGAATGGACTCCCCTTTCTCTGCATGTGCACGAACTTTCCCAGGGTCTTGGGATCCAAGAAGTTCCTCCCCTGGATGCAGGGTCAGCCGAGTGACACACTCCAGGATTCCACAGAGGGTGCCCCCTGGAGCGGTGCGAGGCGGCAGAATCTGGGGGTCAGCTCCCTGCCCTGCGCTCTCATCACTCCTTCAAGTGACTGTCTCCTCTTCGTGTGTGCAGGAGGAGGCAGGCTCACCCTCCTGAACCTGGGCCGCCCCAACAGAGGGCAGGACCGTGGAGCGGGATGGGGCCCAGGGAGACCTCTCCACGTGGGAGGAGGAGGAGGGAGATGCCAGGCCCCTCTTTCTAACGTAAGTCCGGGAGGTCCTTCTGAAGTCTAACCTCCAGCCCCTGGTCCTGGTTCAGCCCCAGCCCGGAAGACAGCGGCGCAGGCTCCTCCAGCATGGGCTCCTGAGTGCCCACAACAGCGACAGCCCTGACTTCCCTCACCGCCCCCCGTGTCGTGTTTTCCAGTCGACTGCACTGAGGTGTAATTACACACACACAATAAAACACAGCAGTGTTAAGGCATAGTTCGATGAGTTTTGTTAAGTGTGTACCCATTTCACCACCGCCCTAATGAAGATGCAGCATATCCCCATCACCCAAAAGTTCCCTGTGCCTCCCTGCACTCAAGCCCCCATCAGCCCGGCCCCGGGTGACCCCTGAGCTGTTTTTCTCACCATGGGTTAGGGCCACCTGTTTGAAAAGTTCGTCTAAATGGACCACACAGGACACTGTCTCTGGGCTGGCTTCTTCTCTCAGCATAATTATTCTGAGACTCATCCGTGTTGTTGCAGGTAAGAGCAGTTCCAATTTTTATTGCTGAATATAGTATGCCATTGTATAAAGTGCCTGTTTAAACCTAAAATTTTAATTTCAATTTAAAGTAACTTAAAGGTCATTTGTGTCTCCTGTTCTCATCCTTCCCCAGTCTCCTGTCCTAAGAAACTTTGCTGCATTCCAAGAGGATGAAGTTTTTCCCTAGGATGAATGTGGTAAGGGGAACGGGGAAATTGCAAAGAAAGAGAAGAGAGAAGGAGACTCTGGCACCAGAGCTCACATGGGGCGTGGAGCGGGGGACGCCTGGTCTGGAGAGGCTGAGCTGACGAACCCCTCACACTGCTTTTCAGCTCTCTGATGCCCTTCCTGAGATGTTCAACCAAAAACTGCAGGCGCCTGCTGTGTCCTCAGCCCTGGGCTGGGACGCATGACAAAGTCCTGACCTCCAGGCCCCCATCAGGGGAAAGGCAGACAAACAGGTCAAGACTTGTGTTCAAGGGCTGACCTGGTGGCATAGTGGCTAAGTTGGCACACTCTGTTTTGGCGGCCCAGGGTTTACAGGTTCAGATCCTGGGCACAGACTTACATACCACTTGTCAAGCCGTGTTCTGGTGGCGTCCCACATAGAAGACAACTGGCAATAGATGTTAGCTCAGCAACAATCTTCCTCAAGTAAAAAGAGGAAGATTGGCAACAGATGTTAGCTCAGGGTCAATCTTCCTCACCAAAAAAGAAAAAAAGAGACGTGTTTCAAAACAAAAAGACGGGGCCAGCCTGGTGGCGCAGTCGTTAAGTTTGCACGTTCTGCTCCTCAGCGGCCCAGGGTTCGCCGGTTTGGATCCCGGGTGCGGACATAGCATCGCTGGGCAAAAAGCCATGCTGTGGCAGGCATCCCACATATAAAGTAGAGGAAGATGGGCATGGATGTTAGCTCAGGGCCAGTCTTCCTCAGCAAAAAAAAGCGGAGGATTGGCAGCAGTTAGCTCAAGGCTGATCTTCCTCAAAAAAAAAAGAACTCACCAACTAGAAGAAATTATTTGCAAATCATATATCTGACAAGTGGTTAATCTCCAAAATATATAAAGAACTCATACAATTCAACAACAACAAAACAAACAACCTGATCAAAAAATGGGCAGAGGACATGAACAGACATTTTTCCAAAGAAGATATACAGATGGCCAACAGGCACATGAAAAGATGTTCAACATCACTAATTATTAGGGAAATGAAAATAAAAACTACAATGAGATATCACCTCACACTGTCAGAATGGCTATAATTAACAAGACAAGAAATAACAAATCTTGGAGAGGATGTGGAGAGAAGGGAACCCTCATACACTGCCGGAGGGAATGTAAACTGGTGCAGCCACCATGGAAAACAGTATGGAGATTCCTCAAAAATTAAAAATAGAACTACCCTATGACCCAGTTATCCCACTACTGGGTATTTATCCAAAGAACATGAAAACACTAATTCAAAAAGATATATGCACCCCTATGTTCACTGAAGCACTATTCACAATATGCAAGACACAGAAGCAATCCAAGTGCCCATTGACTGATGATTGGATAAAGAAGATGCGGTGTATACATACACAGTGGAATACTACTCAGACATAAAAAAGACAAAATCGTGCCATTTGAGACA
Organism: Equus przewalskii; assembly: GCF_037783145.1. NCBI lineage: Eukaryota > Metazoa > Chordata > Mammalia > Perissodactyla > Equidae > Equus > Equus przewalskii. The sequence goes on from NC_091861.1 coordinate 29,627,099, forward strand.
ACGTGGATGGACTTTGAGGGTATTATACTAAGCAAAGTAAGTCAGATGGAGAAAGACAAACACTGTATGATTTTACTCATATGTGGAAGATCAACAAACACATGGATAAAGAGAACAGATTAGTGGTTATCAGAGGGGAAGGGGGTTGGGGGGGCAAAAGGGGTAAAGAGGCACATATATACGGTGACGGATAAAGACTAGACTATGGGTGGTGAGCACGACGCAGTCTATACAGAAACTGAAATATAATAATGTACTCCTGAAATTACACAGTGTTATAAATCAATATGACCTCAATTTAAAAAAAAGTGAAAATTAAAAAAAATAAAATAAAATAAGAAAGACTTGTGTTTCCACTGGACTGAAGCTACCAGAGAAAAGTTTCTTTGGGGATCCACGTAAAGGGCCTTCACAAAGAGTCTATGCCTGGAGCTGGAAAATAAAACCACTGTGAAGTCTTCAGCTATGATACATAAAAGGGCCTCTCTCCCTCCCCACTCTGCACACTAGGGCCTCCGGCCGCCTCTGGGCGCGGTTTTCTGTCCCCATCTGCCTCTCTCTCATCACCCCATCCCTGTTCTTTGTCTTTCCATCAGGCCAAATTTATATGTTTATTATTTGTTGTGTTTATTCGATAGACTTTTGTGTTCCCCATTTCTAATTTAAGAAGCAGAGAAATGGGACACAAATTTATTTCTTTCAAGAGCTAACTAAAATAAGTTCCTTTTGTCAGCAGCTCTCAGAGATTACCTGGTCCCCGGTCCTCATGATGCCAAACAACTAATTTAACATAAATTTCCCCAGTGATCTGACAGCTTGTCTGGCTGTTTCCGCAGAATCTCGATCCAGTCTCCTTGTCGGAACGGTAAACTGTCTTCGCCCAGAGAAATTTCCCATCCAGGAAGTTAGGACAGACTGGCGCCTGCAGAGACGGCTCAGGACCCCGAGGATTCTGGGTCTCGTTTACGACTCACACAGCAGCGAGGGAAGGGCAGATGCTGGGCTGCCTGGGGAGGGCAGGAAGAGAAACACTCTCCCCGCTATGTGCCCGCAGTTCAGAGCAGTCCCAGACGCAGCCAAAAGCAATGACTGACTGGTCTGTCGAGACTGTGGGAGCACTGAGCGCCCCAGGTGCTGAATTCCCTGTCTTCCAGGAAGCCCCTCCTGCCACAACTGAGCCCAAAGCACTTGAGTCTCAGCTCGTTTTACCAGGGCGAGTGTGCGTGCGCGCGTGTGTGTTAGGGTCTAGTTGGGAAGACAAAATACACTCCAGGTCTGTCTGACGTAGGGAATGTAATACAGGGACTGATGGAACTGGTGAAGGGAGAACCGAGAAGCCAAACAGGAGAAAAGACTGAACCCGAAGCAGAACAACGGCAGAAAACCACTGGCACGCCCAGAGCTGGAGGGGAGCAGGGGGAGGCGGCCGTTTCAGGGCCCAGGGTTGGGGCCATCTGCTGGGAACTCGAGCCCCAGCGGAGACACGGGTACTGCCCAGAGAGGCCCCCTGAGGCAAACAGAGAAAGGATTGCCCCCCGTGTCTGCCAGTGCCCACCTGTGCTGAGCCCACCCAGACGCCAGCTGGCAGCTGGAGCTTTGGAAAGGTGTTGTCCGCAGTCACAGCCGAGCGGAGGAGGCGGGGAGCGGACCTGAGGGCAAACCGGTGAGAACAAGCACAGTGTATGTGTGTGTGTCTGTGTGTGTTGTATGTATGTGCGTGTGTTGTGTGTCTCTGTATGTATGTTGTTGTGTGTTGTATATATCATGTGTGTTGTATGCGTCTGTGTTGTGTGTTGTATGTCTCTGTGTGTTGTGTGTGTTAATGTGTGTGTTTCTGTGTTGTGTGTGTCTCTGTGTTGTATGTGTGTGCGTCTGTGTGTCTTGTATGTGTATATTGTCTCTGTGTTATATGTGTGTGTGTCTGTGTGTTGTATGGGTGGGTGTTGTGTGTGTGTCTGTGTGTGTTGCATGTGTATGTTGTCTCTGTGTGTTATGTTTGTGTGTCTCTGTGTTGTGTGTGTATCTGTGTGTTGTATGTGTGTGTGTGTGTGTCTGTGTGGTGTGTGTTGTATAAGTGGGTGTTGCCAGAAAGAGGGACTGGTCCTTTATGTTGGCCGTCCTAACTAAGCCGCAGGAGAGTAGCTAACTGAGCCACAGCAGGCTTCTCGGGTAGTTTCCGGCTGCCCTTCGGCCTCCCACTGCCGAAGCCGGGACAGCTCAACAGCAAACAAGCGGACGGAGGCGGGCCTCTCGGTGCCAACGGAACACAGGCAGGAGATCCGCAGTGCTCCCAGGGCGTGAATACAGCGCAGGCTCCAACAACCGCCCGCTTGTACTCACAGACACGTGTAAATGCATCTGCTGCTTTTCAACGTGACCTACGACTCTCAGGTGTGACGTGGGAAAGACACGGAATAACAGACGGGAAAGTGCTGTGTGAAGTTGACAGCACTTTACCCAAATCAGTGCAGAAATAGAGCCCGGCCCGGAACGTCACTCTGTGTTCAGTCTCTCGTGAGCAAAGGCTGCTAGTGAAGGTTGTTGGCAGAATTACCACACGTTTTACAAGGTTTAAAGACTCTGGGACAAAGACTTAGAGATAAGCCCTTTCTTTGGGGAAGAGGTCGCGAGGGCAGTGCGCCCTCACGGCGTGCTCACTCCACGCCAGGACGAGGTGTCTCAGGTGCGTTATTCTGTTACCCCTAGGAGCATCTCTGAAGCAGGCGTCACTCTCCCCATTTTCCAGAGGAAAAGAGGTTAAGTACGTGTGCAAGAGCTCACGGCTGCCGAGGGTGGAGCCGGGATCTGGGCTTGGGTCTGTCTGACTCCTGGTCCCACCGCCCCCGTAAAGGCGTCTCCTCAAAGACAGGGGAGTCGAGGCACCAGCCAAGGCCCCTGGGCAGCTCCCGGTCCTTCATCTGAAGCCACATGTACTGCTTGAAGCAGAAGCCAAAAAGAGGCTTGTTAAGTCGGGGGGAAGGGACGTGAGGAGCCTTCGCTGAGGGCGGGAAGGTACGCGGCGGTCAGCGGTCTGTATCTCATTTTTGCCAAGGCCTCAGGAACTTTGGAAGCTGGTGATGCTTCTGAAAGTCTTGAGTTCTGTTAACGAATTCAGAGTGCAGTAATTCCACACAAGCCATGAAAATATCAGCTCCCAATGCAAAAATAGATACTGAATGTCACGTAACTGTAGCTCTTAAAGTTTTACATTAAACTACAGATTAAAACACCACTCAGAAATACTCGTTAATGTTTAATTCTTTTTTTTTTTTGTGGGGGAGGAATCTGTTATTGGAACTTATTTGTAAGGTTCTAAGTTTTGTTTTTTTTGTTTTGTTTTTTGGTTTTTTTCAAAGATTGGCACCTGAGCTAACAATTGTTGCCAATCTTTTTTTTCTTTTTATGCTTTATCTCCCCAAATCCCCCCTGGTACATAGTTGTATATCTTAGTTGCAGGTCCTTCTAGTTGTGGCATGTGGGACACTGCCTCAACGTGGCCTGATGATCGGTGCCATGTCCGCGCCCAGGATCCGCACCAGCGAAATCCTGGGCTGCTGCAGTGGAGCGCGAAAACTTAACCACTCAGCCATGGGGCCGGCCCCTGTTTAATTCTTATCTTTAACAGATTTTAAGACCACGGTTGAGTAGAAAGACATGAACATGCCCCCATCACTGAAGTCCCCTCACCTGGGAGCCCCGGCCTTTCAGACCAGGACGTGAGCAGAGGGGACAGCTTGTCCTGTGATGTGGAAGGAGAAGGTCTGGTGAGTAAAAGCTTGCAGGTTCAGACCCACTGAACGATGGCACACAGCCCGCCTCAAGCGCTGGCCGGTGCACGCAGACTGGCTGACATATGCGGCAGCACGCATGAGCAAGAAGGGGAGAGAGACCCGGAGAGCCCACGAATGCTACAAGCCAGGGGTTACGAGTGAGGGGTCTTCAGTGTCTAGGGTGATGCCAGAATGTCAGAATTTAGCCCCCCTGCAGCTGGTAAGTTCCCAGGAGTGACCCCACCTCACAGGAGCTCTGGGAGCAGATGGAGAAGGAACTGCGGATCTACTGTCACTCCTGAAGCTCAGGGGCCTAGACCGAGAGACGACAGGGAATGTTGGACACTTAGCTCTTTAACCCCTGCATTGCCAAATTTCCTTTGGCAGCCAGGGAGCTCCTGGCTGAAAACTGGGAGGAGGCACCTCCAGCTCCAAGCAGCTGAAGAGCCGCAGAATCCCCCATTCCCCAGCCGGCCATCACTGGGAATTGATATTCGTCCCTGTGTTATTTAAGGCACAGGAAAATGAAGAGGAAGGGGGGAGGGGTGCGACTACATTGGGCACTAAATCAAGATTAATGAAGTTCCCGCCAGGATTAATTACTGCACTCCCTGGGAGCTTGTGAGCAGAACGTGGGCACAGCCGTTTATAACGGCCAGTCTGGTTCTGAACGGCACAGGTGGGACGTGATGGTGACGTAACCCTCTCACACCTAACGTCTGCAGCAGCTGCAAAGGAAGCAGAGTGACAGGCAGGTGCCCTGACAGCCCTGGGTCCCTGCTCCGTATGAAAATCCATCTTTCGTTCAGTTCTCTCGTCTGTTTGATCACCACAGGCTCTGAACAAGCCGTACGCAGCCATGGGGACCCAAGGAACGATGTTATTCAATGGCCTGTGGGTGGGGAGGCTGAGTTTAAACAAAGCCTCTTCCTCTCATTTCTGGATCCTAAATGTAGGCCGTACCAGGCCTCCCCACAATCTGCAGGACGGCTGAGCCTGTGTCTGTTGACACAGTCGGTGCTCATCTAGACGATCAGTTGTGCTAGGCGACCCATCGTTTCCACGGGGTATTGCTTGTCCAAAGGAGCAGTCAGACCAGCAAGACCTGTAGACATCATTCACTCGTCTCCCACAGCTTCACGGAGCTGCCCTAGTCCTCGGCCAGTGTGAGTGTGGGGGCGAGCAAGAGGAGACCATCCTTTCAGACACAAAGTCACGGCCATCCTCTCCGACCCTTAGAAAAAAACTGAAACAGATTTTGGGAGAGGCTGAGGACCAGAGCAGGACCTATGACCTGTGGCCTCAGAGTTGGAGCCTGAGAAAAGTGTTAGTGCCACTGTCTGACTGGGACGAGCTCACAGCTCCAGGAGGCTGGTCATGGCATCGGGGCTGCAGGCAGCCAAGCATGCACAGGTCAGAACAGAGAGCGCCACTTTTAGTAAAAGGAAATGAGGTAATTAAGACCAACCCTCCCAGTGAAGACAACTAGCAAAAGCTTTAGAAAGTACAAAAACCATCTCAAAAGCATTAAAGACCTATCAGGCTAATGAGGAAACCCTGGCCAACATCTAGAAGACAACAAAAACCCAGAGATGTAAGTCCAGAAGCACAGCCACTTCCGCCCTGAGGGCATCTGTCCACCAGAGAGAGACTGCTGAAAAATTGAGCTGCGGCCCTCGGCCCCTTCAGCAGCCTCCGAGGGTCGGGGAAATCAAAGTCAAGGTCCAGGGCCACCGAAGTGGGGACTTGGATAAACTACCTATTGTTTTAAACCAGACCCCAAAGGGTCCCATCCTTTATATGCATTTCAGAAAAAAGAAAGAGGTCGGCTGGACTTCTGGTGTGACTCTTCACTCTGGTTATGGAAAACGTAAGCCTTGAACTTGAGTTAAGGTGCCCCAGACACCCTGCAGAAGTAAACAAAGTCTTCTCCGGGCGAAGATAGCGGCCCATCTGTCAAACACAGTGCTCAGCACACAACTGAAGAAAGTTGAGTGCACAGGACAAAAGAGGCCATGAGTGAGGCAGGAACAACAGATGACAGAGAGACCCTGGCACTCCAGACGCTGGGATTAGCTGATGCTGATTATAAAACAACTACATTTTCGATATTCAGGTGGATAAAAAACAACCTTGAAAATTTCACAGGGAACGAGAGAAAGTGCCATATAATCTTTTTGAAAGAGTGAAATATAAAGCTCATAACTGATAAATGCAACAACTGGAAATAAATTTGATGGGCAGATTTAACCGTGGGTTTAACACAGTTGAAGAGGAGATTAATGAACTGGAAGATCTGAAGAAATGATCCAGCACACAGTGGCAAAAACTGGGCAAATGCAAAAGAAAGGGCAAAAGACTTAGAGGATACAGTGAGAAGAAAACATATATTTAATTGGAATTACAGTAAGAAAAAACAGAGAGAAAGGGGCAAAGGCAATGTTTGAGAGAGAAAGGCTAAAAAAGATATCCAGAGCTGATAAAAGATATCAATCCACAGATTCAAGAACACCAACAAAGCCCAAGCAGAAAAAATAAAAAGAAATTCACATCTAGACATGTCATAGAGAAACTGCAGAAAAGCAAAGAAACAGGTCTTAAAAATACAGAGCCCGGTCACCCAACCCAAGAGCGAGGCGAGCAGCTCGGGTACCCGGGTCTCGTAATCGCCAGATGTTCTCTGGGACGTAAGCTGAACGAAGGCATTTTCCACTCTCCACCTGGACCTCTGGGCCTGGGATGCGGTGGGCAGAGGGAAAACCTTCAAGATGAGAAACAAAAGAGAGAGAGAAACGACAGTCCTCCGAGCACAGAGGGTGGGCCTGATTTGCTGGACATTTTAGTAAGTCAACCGGGAAGGAGGAAACGTCAGAGCCACAGGTCCTGTTAAATGGAAACAAGAAGTCTTCCAGAACAAATGGCAGGCTGCTCTCACAGGGCTGCGTGGCACATGTGAGGATTGGAACACGTGAGTCAAGACGGACGTGAGAATGGTCCAAACAATATTATCAAGACACGGACTGGGACCCTCCGTTACATTCCAGGAGAGAATCAGCAATCTGTGTCTAAATTAGACCCAAACAAACCAAAACTATGTCGATGTTTTGTCTACATACTCCAAAAACAGTTTGGAGTGAGTTTTGACTCAATTAGTGCTTTTCCTCCCAAAACGGATCAGAAATCTGCATGGTTCCATGTCGTGAAGACCTGCGCTCACCCACATCTCCGGGGGAGGTCCAGACGGCTCCCGCTGAAAGGACCATCGCCCAGGGAAGGACAGCGTCCTCACCTTGGGTTGACCTCCAGGAAGCAGGTGCCCACGCTCCCAGCCCCCTCCCCACTCCTGCACCGTGGAAAGCCCCAGCCGCTGGCCCTCCCTAGCAGAAGATTTACCACTCTGTTCCTGCCACCTCTCCAGCCACCTCTGGTTTTTCAGATTTAATGCATTTTCTACATCTGTATGAGATTTATTCGAGGCGGGGAGATTTATGGAGCACATTCACACTCAACGGAGAGAACAATTCCTCACAGAGTTCTGATCTCACTTGCCGTTAGCAGCCAGGATGAGATCGCTCGGGTGACGGGGGCAAGAGCTGGCTGGCTCCAGGGAGGACTGAGCTGTGCGTGCACTTTCGTGGACGTGGTATTTGTGCCGTGTGGAGGCCAGAGCAGGTGGGTTAGTGGGTGAGGATCCTGTGTGAGTGACGTGGGAGCACAGACGTACTCGATTATGCACAGGCCCAGTGTCAGCACGGCATATGTGACCACGTGAACATCCCTGAGGAAGGATGCGAAAGCCACGTCATACACTGTCATCTGTATCTGTCTGTCAACAGAGGAAGACGAGCTTGAACGCTGTGTGTGTGGATGGTGACCAAGCATGTTCCCGGACTCCTCCTTTTTGCATAACGAGGGGAGGACAGGCCATTATCAACCAGACGATTCTTTTTAAACAGTCAACCAGATTCTCTCTCCTCGGCTTCAAACTCTCCAAGAGTTCCCAGGGCACTTAGTGTGAAATCCCAACCCCTACTTCTGACCACTCAGGCCCGTGTGGGCTGGCCCTGCCCACCACACTGACCTTGGCTCCCAGCTCACTCCCCTTGTTCGTTGTCATGCTCCTGTGTTTACCTTGTTTACTGTCTGTCCCTGCCTCCCACAAGAACCCGAGCTGTGAGAGGAGGCGACTGCCCTGTTTGTCACTGTGTCCCCAGGACAACACTTGTACCTGGGAGCAGCTCCATGAGCACCTGCTGAGCGACGTGTGTTAAGGAAAGGTATCTGTGCATGTCGGGCATGTGAGTTAGAACACATCTGTAGTACCGTGCGTTTGGTGCACAAGTATTTTCTGAGCACCTAGCAGACACTGACAGACCCTGGGGACATGATGAGTGGGGCAGACACTAAATAATCGAAAACATGAAATTACGCCAAGACTATGAATGCAAAGCACAGAGAGCTATGAGAGCATCTGACCAGGGATGTGGCTGAGCTGGGGCTCAAGAAAGCATTTCTGAGGGGCCGCAGCCCCGGCTGAGAGCCGAGGAGGCCAGGCACAGGCTGCTCTCTGCCCTTCTAACCCGTGTGTGCACATGTTCCCTCGCAGTTGCTGTCCCTGGAGGCCGGCGCACCAAGCAGGAAGAAGTGCCAGTCTCTTAGGATGGAATGCATCCGCTGGCTGATACCCAAATGGATTTCTCTCCCAGCCTCTTGGCTGGTCTCCCTCAGCTTCCCCCACTTCCTCTGCCCAGTCCAGCAAGCCAGGCAACTACCTGAGACAACACCACCAGGACCACATCAAAGCTCTCCAGCTGAGGTTCAAGCCACCTGTCACCTGGCCCTTGCTTGCTTGGTAAACCTCATGCATGTCTGCTCTGCTCCCACCCTGTGTCAGGTACCCACACTGTGCTGAGTGCTTGCACCCTCCCGCCGAGTCCTCACGGCCAGCGTGAGCTGGAATCAGTCGGCCTGTCTTACAGACAGGGAAACTGACAACTTGCCCCTGGTCATCCCACCAGTAAGTGGCGGAACCAGGTTCCATCCCAGCCAGCCTCACTCCCGGGCCAGTCTCTCAAAGGCCACTGCCTCTTCCAACCCTGCAGCCAGCCAGGGACCCACGGTCACTCCAAGCTGGGTGTCTAGGCCGTGACCCCTGCCATGGAAGGCCCACCCTCCCGCCTCCCTCCACTGAATTCAGAGTCGGCTCAAGTCCCGTTTCCTGCATTCGACACATGTCTACTGAGCCAGGTGCCCTTCGGGGTGACGGGAACAGGAGCCAGATAAGAACCATCTTGAGGAGCCCACGGGCAGAACAGCCTTCCCCAGACAGGCTCTCAACTCTCAGCCACGCTGACCCAGCCTCTCTGAGCTCCACTCCCTTCCCATGGGTGTGTGTTTGTCTCCTGTGACGGATTCTTGGTTTCTCAAGGGCAAGAACCCTGCCTTATACTTCTCTGCCGACCTCACCACTCCTGGCACACAGACTCTCACTCGATTCATGTTGACCAATTACAACCTCTGCCTTTTCTTCCCGAGACGACGCTTAAACAAGCGGTGTGAATCTTGCATTTCACGTCAGCCAGCCAGGCTCAGCTTTTTGGATCTAATATCTTTCATCAAAACAGAAGCTTTCCACCAGGCTAGCAGTTGGCCTCAATAATAGAAGGCTATGCTGAAACCAAACTCACGACATCGCTGACAGCTCTTCCTCACTGCCTGGACCTCGACACAGGCCACCACACGAATAGAAAAGTCAGTTCGGTTCTAAATTTCGCAACACAATGCTGAGTGAGGAAGCAGAGAGAAGAATATGAAGGATAAAATTCTATTTAGGTACAAGTTTTAAACACACACACAGCAGATTCCTATCTCCCGCCCAATGTGTGACTTTGACATTGAGAGAGCAGGTCTGTGTCCCCTCCCCTTGAATTGGGTGGATTTTGTGACTCTTTTGACCAATACATTGATGCTACGTGACTAAGGCTGGGTGATAAAAACGTGATGCATCTCCACCTTGTTCTCTTAGGATCCTTATTCTTGGAACCCAGCCACCATGCCACGAAGAAGCTGAAGCAGCTCATGGAGGGGTCCACACGGAGAGGAACAGAGGTCCCCAGCCCACAGCCTTGACTGCACAGCTGGCGTTGCTAGGCATGTGGATGAGCCATCCTAAGTGGGCCCTCCAGGCCTCGGTCAATGACACCATGTGGAGCAGAGATTCAGACCCAAACCCAGTGCTACCTGGTTTATGAAGTGTGCGCAGTCATCACGGCGCCTTTGAAGATGTGAACAGGGAGTCAGGTTGGAGGTGATGCTCCAAAGGGGACCTTAGCTGTGTCTGTGATGTTTTTCATCCATACGTATATTTTTATAAAGGAGAGTGTGTACGTATATTATTGGTGTTGTTTTTAAGTATACAGAAAAAAAGACTGACAAAACATTAAAAGATGTTCATTCTGTGATAACGGATGTTTGTTCTATTTTTCTATTTTAATTTTCTAAAACACTTTTTAAATATGGCAACCTGAAAGACTGCTTCTGTGACCCATGTGAGCCCAGACTTAGAGTCTGTGATTCGGAGACCGTTTGTCTCAGTGTATCTCTACCTCTTCTCTCTTCTCTTCCTTTTCCTTCTGATGCTCACCCCATCCCCTGTCTCCTCCTAATGGCTCCCTTCATTGTCCTTTCCCTCTCTGGAATCACTGTTCATCCTCTAGGGACTGTCCTTACTCCTGAGGAGGCCAGGCTCCCTGCGTCCTCACCCCACCTCCCTACCTCCCCACCTCCCCCTGCTTGTCAACTCTCCAACTCTCTACCGTCCACAGATAAGCTCAAGTTTACCCCATTTATAAATTAAAACACACACGCCCTCCAGCTACCACACATCTCTTCTCCCCGACACAGACCTGTCGCTGCTCAGCCTCCACTTCCTCCCACCGCTGACCCGTCAGCACGAGAACCGACACCATCTGGCCCTGGCTCCTGCCCTGAGTGACGTCACTGGCCTCTGCCAGCGGCTGTGCCCCCTCCACGCCCTCCCCTCGCTTGAGGGCACCGCCATCTCCTGCGCTGCTACTGCTGCTCACCCCCCTCGAGCTCAGCTCCCTTCCTGCTCCCCTGGCTGTCCCTCCGTCCATCCTCCAGTGCTGAGCCTGTCCTGCTGGTGTCTTGTCCTTTCTCTGTCTTCCCTCCCTGCCCCACTCGCCTGATGCTGGAGACCCCGCGCCTCCTCCCGGGGCCCAGGCCTCTCCTGAGCGCTGACCCACAGTGCAGCTGTTCATTGTCAACTTCCACACAGACATCCCAGAGGCACCCCAAACTCACTACGTCCCAGATTAAATCCATTCTTATCCCACATGTGAAACCCCACCTTCCTCCTCCGTCTCCCTTCTCAGCTCACAGCACCATCATCATTCACTGTTGCAGGGTTTAGAGGCTTAGGGACCATCCTGGGCCTCCTCCTCCTCTCCCTTCCACTGATAATTGGTTACTGGGTTTGGCGCATTATTCTTCCTAATTAGCTCTCACGTGCAGACTGCATCTCCCGGAGGCCCAGGCCCTCATTTCTCACCCAGATTCCACAGTCACGTCCTAACTGCTTCCCCTGCCTCTGCGTGGCTCCCCGTCAGGCCAGGAATCACATCTCTGCAGAGTGAACCTTCTAAAACGCACATCTGGTCCTCTTGCCCCCCTGCCTAAGAGCCGTCAGCGGATAAAACCCAAATTGCTCAGCCCGGCACTCAAGGCCCTTCACAATCTGGCCTCACCCTACCAGTCCCCACAAGCCCTCGAAGCTGGTCTGCCTTATCCACACTGTTCCCTCTGCCCAGGGTGCCCTCTAGTCAACAAGCGGCCTCTACTCCCCCTTCAGAACATTAATGAAGTGTCCCTTCCTCTTGAAGTCTGCCAGTCCTCAGCACGACTAGTATTTCCATCCCTGGATGTCATCTCACTGTGCTGAAGCCATGTTTCGGGTGTCAGCCTCCCCAGCATCTGGGCCCTCTGAAAGCAGGGCCACGGCAATCCAACTCTGCTCCCCAGACCCAGCACACTGCCTGCATAGAGTTGGGGCTCCATACATTTTGGCTAAATATAGAGCTTGCTAAAATCTAACATGAAATTCGCAAGGTTCTAATCAATATGGGCCGCCATGTAATTGCTGCCGAAACAGGAAACAGAACACACCAGTGTTTGCCTCGGGGAGATACAGCAAACAGGACCCACTCATGGAATCTTGTGAACGACTCTTCCTTTCGTGTGTGGAACCAGGTGGTGATGAAATGTGTCACTGTTGTAAGTGATGGAGCAAGAAGGCACCCAAGAGGAGAAAGGGAGAGTTACCCAAAACCCTACCTACCCACAGAATGGGCCCTGTTCCCACACAGTCTGTGCTGCGCCCCCACCTCTGCCTGCTTTTCTCCATCTAAAAACGTTCCCAGGAGTTGAAGCCCTGGCCCCCACCAACACACTTAGTGTCGTCCAACACGCAAATTCCTAAAAACAAACAAGCCAAGGGGCACGTAGACAGAGAGGCGGAAGCATCCCACCGCTCCAGAGCGTGCACGTCGATTCCCGTGGGCCCCGGCAAACAGCGCTGGGCTAAGCTCTCGGGTGAGGTGAGGAGCAAGAGAAGAGCCCTCAGCAAAAATAGCTGTTTCATCGCCACCTGGTGCCAGGAGCCCAGCCACCACTAAGCCTCCAACACGGGGGTCTGTCCAAGTCCCCATCAAATGCCGGTGGCACTAGCAAAGCCAGTGCTGTCTCGCTGATGCCTCAGTGAGGTGTCAGGTCCTTGGACACTGCCACGTCCCACCTCAACGCCTGGCGGTGCCCAGCTCCAGTCACACACACACACACACACCCTCCACCCTCTTGCCGCCCACACCCTCCAAGGCCCACTCCACCCACTGGCCTAATTGCAAGGCCGCCCACGGGATCCTCCCTCAGGCCCAGTGGCCCCAGGGGGTGAGAGGGGGAGTCAGAGGCAACAGTCCTTGGAACAGGAGCCCAGGAAGGGAAGAGCGCCGGCCAGCAGCTGCAGAGGGCCCTCCGCCTCCCTGCCAGTGGCGTCTCGCCTTATTTAACAGGAGAAATCCCCAGAGCAGGGTCCTTAACCTCTCCAGGCACGGCCCGCAGACAGGAGCACTCAGGAAACGTTAAGTGGAATCTCTGAGAGGCCCCACTGAAAGCCCTTCAGCCTCCAGAGCTGAGGGAAGGCTTCAGACCAGAGCACAGGATCTTCAGCCCGAGAGCAAAGGCCTAGACTGGCCCAGGCTCAGCCGGGCAGGACAGGCCACCCTCCGGAGTGGGGGCAGCAGGGTCGGCAGAGCTGCTCTGGGGGCAGTGATGTCCCCGGGTAAGGGGGCGCAGGGCCTCAGACAGCTACTTCGATGCCTGTTCCTGGCAGTGGGGAATGTGCGTCACTGGGCTATCCCCCACCCAAGCCCCCCAGAGCTATGGCACCAATAAGCAAGCTGGGCAGGCAGGCGGGGAGGGAAAGATTCCGTCTCCCAGCACCGCCCTCCCCCCGATGGGGAAAAGGGGTGAGCCATGCTGCTTTCTCAGAGCAGCTGTGAGCCTTGGTGGAGGACCGGATCTGAGACAGCAGCCTTGTCAGCTGCCCTATCGACTGGCCAGCTGTGGAGGCTTCTGATTATGGCGCCTCCGGATGAGGTGGGGGCCGCAGCCTGGCGGTAACCCTCAGGCCTCTCAATCTGGTCTCCCCAGACCCTCCACCCAGGGTTGCCCCAGCCCACATTTGCCTTTACACCACGTCCAAGGCTCCCAGGGCCCCCGTCATGTCTCCCCAGTGAGCCTGCACTGGTGGAGGGTCGGTACCGCTCATTGCTGCATCCCTACGCAGCCGCTGGCACACAGTAGGTGCACAGGAAAAGCATGTTAGTTCACCAAGCAACCTTACCTGGTAGCTGGGCAGACGGTGAAGGGAGCATGATGAGGTTGCCGTATGACCTGACTTCTGACTGCCCCCTCCCCTTCCTGACTCAGACAAGCACCCACTGTGTGACAGGAGCTGGAGAAACGCGGAGGCACCACCAACTCGAGGAGACTGGGCATGGACACACAGGAAGTTCAATAGCAAGACAACAAGAGAAGAGGGGTCACAAGATGAACCTAATTAACTGCTGAAGGAGGCAGACGGACAGCAAGGGCCAAGGGTCAAGGAGGGAGACACTGGGGTGAGCAGCAGGAGCTGGAAAAGGGCCACAGAAGAGGTGGGATTTCATCTGAGCCTTGAGGCAGGGGGCTGGGAGTTGAACACCCAAAGGGCTCCTGGAAAGCACTCTGGGGAAGAAGAGGGAGTGCAGGCAGTAGGCATAGAAAGGATCTGGGGCAGTGCTTCGGAGGGTGGGGAGGAGCGATAGGGAAGGCTACGGGCCAACGTGGGGCCAACATGGGGCTCAGCATGGACCAGCCTGCACCCTAGACCAACAGCAGACTCCATCCAGTGGGCATGTCCTGATGGGAATGGGGAACAGTCAATTAACCAGCCAGATCCTGGTTGCAAAGGGCCCAGCTATTCTGCTCTAGGAAGAAAAGCACACGTGAAGGATCAGAGCCTGGGCCTTCGAGAGAGGTAGGCACGATGCCGACAAATCAGTAAGGAGAAAACAGACAGCCCAGTAGAAAGATGAGCGGAAGATGTAAACAGCAACACAGTAAGGATATCCAAATGGCCAACAAGTGTATGGAGAGAGGTCAACTCTTTCAGTCACAGGGAATCGCATGTTGACATCAAAAGGACGTACCATCCAGACCCAGCAGAACGTACAGTAAAAAGACAGCAGGCACCACGTGTTGACAAGAGCACAGAGCAGCAGGAACCCGCCCTCACTGCTGGCGGGAGTATAAGTCGGCAAGAGCGTTTCGGAAAATGCATGGCCTCCAACGCCAAACAACACACACAAGCCCCACAGCCAGCAAGAGAGAGGGTCTATCACAAGGCACGGAGAAGGAAGCCCACACTGCACCACACACGACAGCTCCAGGCTGCAAGCTTCCTAAACGCCATTAACAGTAGAAGGGACAAAAGAACCGAGGTACGTTGTCACGTGGAATAGGACACAACAATGGGAAGAAATAAACTACAACTCCAGGCAGCAATGCGGTGAATGGCACAGACACAAGGTTAAGCGGAAAGACAGTCACAGACGAGAGCATTTGAACTGTCCTCTTCCAGCTCCAAGCCAGGCAGGACCAGTCCCTGGTGCAGGGAGCGGTGGTGGCTGGAGGCCCTCCTGTTCTCCTGGATCCCTTCCTCCCTTGGGGTGCTGCTGAGGCCCCGTCTCTGGGTCTGGCTGCAGGTTACACAGGGCACTCAGGCTGTGAATATTCACCCACTGGGCTCCTAGGATTTGTGCACTTTTCTGTGCTTCTGTTATATTTTGGTGAAAAGTTTTTAAAAAGCACATGCAGAACCTTTCTCCATAGGAATTTGTCTCTGGGTGTCCCCGCCCCAATTTGACCCTTGTCCCTGATGTATAGGGTGCAGTGGGTGGTGAATTATTTCCTCTGGCCCCTCCTGAATTTAACACGTTTCTTGATGTGCTGCTGAGCTGACCTCCCGTCCCAGGTCATCGTGTTCTCACTAAACTCCCTGTCCAGTGGGCCCATCTCCAATCCAGCCCCCCCTCCTGCCTTGACCCCAGCCTCTCCCTCCCACACCCTGGCATCCCCCAGGAAAGGGCAAGTGAGCAGGGGTGGACGTGCGGCTGGTGACATGCTCAGAAGGTCTTTTAGGAACACTAATGTTGCAGGGGCTCTGGTGGGGTCGGGGGAGTGACCAGGAGCCGGGCCACGCCACGTCACCAGCCTAACCTATGATGAACGAGGGCAGCAACATGAAGAGAAGGCAATGGAAGCCGGGAAGGGAGGAAAGTCAGACCCCATGCCTGTGCCTGGAGAGGCGGACTCCCTGGGGCATCCTATGTGCCAGCGAGGCAGACAGAGCCCTTGGCAGAATCAGGCTCTGGGAATTCAGCCCCTCCTGGCAAACCTGCTGGGTGCAGAAGTCACTGGCTGGAAAAGCAGTACCTTTACCTCCTAAGGAGTGAAACAGACTAGAAGAGAGCCACTTCCCCTTCTCCTGGCTGCATTCTCATTCTCTGCCGCAGCCTCTTCACAGGTTATGAGAAATAGACGTGGGGGTGCTGAGAGAAATGGGATCTCACCAGTGCCCCCCCATTCTAGGCCCCCTGCTAGCACCCCTGCTCACACCCACAGGGATTCCACCAGCAACGCCGAGCCGCAGTGGAGTTTAATCACTCAGGGCCAGCATCCAAGGGCTTTAAACATACCCATTCCTTCTTCCACATTTCTGAAGTCACCATCATTCCGGAAATACAAGGTTTCATGTCTCCCGGTGTCTCTGCCCAGTGGGACTTTGGAGTCAGCCCTTCGTTGACGCCCACAGCTCCTTTGCCACGCATTTCATCCCATCACCCCGCCTCACCCACACGAAGGGATGCTCGGGTGGGAGAGGATAGTTTGGGGGAAATGCCACCCTTGGAAGCTGGAGTCTGGCTGAGAAGCCTGCCTTATCCCTTTTTATGCTCTGTGGCAAACTACACCGAGTGTTTTATTTCAACCTACACTGAAGCATATTTCAGGGCAAATTTCCTATCGCCTGTCACAGCTCAGGGGAAAAATGAAGGCACATTTCCCCAGCTCTATTAACTAGGGCCACAGGCTCACATGGCTAGAAGACATGTTCCCTGCAAGCGAGGCGAGGGAATGAGATCATCCGGAACCAGCATCACAGGGTCCAGGGCATGGGGGTGCACAGGTGCACAGAGGGTTCATCCTCTGTGCTCCCGGGGGTGGTGCCAGGGAGCCCCTGGGGCAGGGCCAGGCACACCCACCAAAGACAGTCAGCCCAGGGGGACGTGGCCTTACTCTTGTTAGCACTGTGGTCCCCGGGTCCTCCCTGTCCCCTTCCTGCCTCAGTTTGTCTTCTTGTCATCCCCATCTCCTGTTCTGAACTTAGACAGACAGACAGGGTCTCAAGAAAAACAGTGAGGTTGCAACTTCTCCCTGTCCTCCTTGAAGGAGGGGTCCTGCTGCCTCGTGTCTCCACTGGCCCAAGAAAGAAGGGGCATGGTCTGAGGCAGGGGACTCCCCACTCCAGGTCCCCCAAGTGGCCAAAGACAAGTTATCCCCAAACCCATCGCCCACCTCTGTGGGGCAGGAGAGAAGTGCCCTGTTCCCTCAGTTCTGTCAGCCATCACCTCTTAGGGCAATGGCCCAACAGACCCCTGACCCTAGCTCTCTGCCTCTTCTCACCCCCTCCAGGCCACTCGGAGCCTTGCTTGGCGTGGCCCTGCCCACCCCCCCTCCAGCTTCTTTTCTTGCTGCTCCTCCGCCAGTATTTTTGCCTTTCTCTCCAGTCCTTCCAAGCCATCAAGGCACTTCCCACCCCGGGGCTTCCTTCCTGTGATCCCCTCTGCTGGAAATGACCATCCTCCTTCGTCCATCTGGGAAGCGCCCGCTCTTTCTTCCAGCACCAGCTCAGGCTTCTCCCTTACGAAGTCTTCGCTGATTCCTTGGGCAGAACTGACAGCCCCCTCGCTCACCCCACTGTATGCTATAAATTGATCTTCACATCCCCTTCTATCCTGAAATCACCATTGACGGGCTTGGACTGCAAGCTCGTGAGGGCAGGCCTGGGTTGTAAGCATCTTTACATCCTGCACTCAGCAGAGTGCCTGTCCCTTGGTGTGCACTCAGCAAGACCTTTATAAACGAATGAGTGGGACCTCTCAAAGACCTAGGCAGGTGTCTTTCCAGCTTAAGCATCCTCCTCTAGGAGGTCCCCTGAACCCCAGCCCATGTAGCTCTTGGTTTCCATGCCCTCCTCAAACTCCAAAAGCCTGTCCTGAGTACCTCCCGCCACCTGGCGCTGAGTCCCCATCCGTGTGACAGTGTGCACTGCTGTCTTTGTCACCTCCTTCATTTCTGCAGGAGTTAGTCTGAATCCCTATCATCCCTATCGTCCCAGGGCAGAAAGGAGCCTTCCGCTCCACCCTAGGCTGAGTGTGTGGAGGACTTCAGCTGACCTTGATAACCGAGTGACTGATGGCAGAGGGGTCTCCCTTGACCAGACACTAGAGAAAAAGAGCCCTGTAGACGGTGACACCAAAGGCATGTGAGGAGCAGCCTTGTTTGTTAGCTTGTTGAAGAATAGGCCCTCTTCCATACCACTGACCCCCTCTGGAACCTGAGACACAAAAGCTATCCTTCCCCCCTGAGCCTTCCTGCTTGCCAAGTCCTTTGCACCTAACACGGAGCTGAAGCTGAAATAAGCAAGAACAATAACCTTTTCGGCCGTCACAACTCCAAGGGTGCACTGAAGAATGGGGACAGTGCCTGGATGGCAGCGTGAGCCAGCTCCATGCTGCAGCCCTTCTGGTCAGCCAGGGCCCCTCCTGCAGCAGAGGCTGAGAGAACAAAGACACCATTTGTGGGTAAGAGCCTGGCTTTCAGGTCACTGTCTCTCCCCATATGCAGGGGCTGGATTTCAGAGCAGAACACCAAATATACTTTCATACTCCCACCCAAAACGTGAACTCTGGCGTGCCACTTTCCTCTCTGGCCTCAGTTTCCCCATCTGTAAAATGGGCTAATGCAATCTGTCACAGCAACCTCAGCCCTTCTCCTCCACCCCTAGCGTCAGAAGGGCGAGACAAGGGGACATGGTGAAAAGTCAGAAGTTTTTACTCATTCCTTAGCAAGGATGACAAAGGTCATTATTACACTTTGGCCCACCCCAGTGGGAGGACAGAGTCGAGGGTCTGCATAAGGAAGGGGACAGTCCTACAAGACGTTCTGATTCGGCCTCCTGGACGGCGCCCAGGTATCGAGCAAAGAAATGTGTCAAGTTGGAGATGAGAGATAGCTACAGAGGGATTTGGCTCTAAACCCAAAATCCCGAATCGCATTTTCCTCTCTGTTAAGCAAGCATTACTCATCTGTCTCCCACGCCCGCGATGTTACATGAGACCTTGGAGGGAGAGAACTGCAGACCCAAAGAACGAGAGGATATATTGGGTTGCAGCAGGAGGGCATGTGGCTAGAGAGCAGGAAGAGCTTCCTGACGATGGAAGGAGATTGGCAGACAAGGAAATGGATGGTCAAAGGCATTGGCTCCATCTCTCTCCTTGGGGTCTTTCAGAACTGACGAACGTGGGCTGAGTTAGGTTGTTCATACCTAATGTGGTGTCCCCAGGTGGCCCCCTCCCTCAGCCTCTGGTGGTGATGGGAGACATGGGGACAGTGTGGTGGAGGGAAGATCAAAGAGAGAGTCAGGATATGCAGGTTCTAGTTGTGGTCTGGAACTCCGTGAAAGGTTAAATGCTCACGGGAGCAGCTCCAAGGGGGCCAACCCAGCACTCATAGAGCAGGCGGGGCTCCTAGGGGAAGAGACCCCTTTAGCCCCGTGGAGCCAGGCCCCCACTGCGAATGCTGACCGGGTCTCCTCCCTGAATTCCTGGCTCTGATATACTCAGGGCACTTACTCTCCTCCCTGCTGAGCTGGTCAGAAGGGGCAGGGGCAGCGTGGTTGCTGCTCCCTAAGGAAGGGAAGGGGAAGACTAGTGCGGACCCCTCCACACGTGGGTGGAGCATGCCACTTCACATACACAAGAGCAAACCAGCAGACACGTCCGCAACACACACACAGATATCTTCGTCATCCCATCCACATCGGGACCAGCCAGCCTTCTCAAGCATGTGGCTGCTTGTGGCTGTAATTCTATCCTGGGATCCCAATGATGTCATTTCCACAGGGTCAGCAGCAGGAAAGGAGAGGATGGGATGAGATGTGGGTGAGGGAGGGAGAAGAGACCAAGAGTCTGTCATTGCAGACACAGCTCAGCGGACAGGGATCGTGGGAGGAGCCCAGTTCTACAGCTCACAAGCTGTGTGACCTCAGGCAAATCATTTAACCCCTCTGAGCATCCTTCCTCATCTGCATATTAAGGCCATTCTGCGGGGTTGCTTTAAGTACCCAGGGGGCAGGGGGCATTGTGGGAGAGAAGGGTTCCCCCCTTCCTCTGTCCACCATCAGCACCCCACTAACCCCTCTCAGGGATAAGAGGGGCTGCATGCTACACCTTAGTTTACCCTCTAGCAATCCCTCCTGGTAGTTCACCAACATTCAGAGAGTTGGGCAGGGTAGACACCCCACAAAGGAGGAAGGTCCGGTCCCCAGAATAAAAGACTATGTGCCCCTGCCCCCTCCCTTATACAGTACACCCTGAGAAGGCTGCCCACAGGCCCCCTTGCACAAAATCCACTTTCCTCTGGGGAAGTGCCCCCCTCCCTGCAATGGCTCTGAGAGCAGGGAAACCCAGGAGTCCCACACCTACCAGAAGGGCAGCATGAAACATCTGATTACACAAACCTGCCACGGTCCCTGCTGAATATTTCATAGAGGAGCAATGATCCATTAGTCACCATAAATTATTCATCCTCATCAGGGCCAGAGCCAGGACGCAGCATGGGAGCAGCTGGAGCTGGGACCACACCCACTCTACCTCCACTCCCCCGTGGAGGCAACCCACAATCTCTCCTGTCCCCTGCCCACCTAGGGGCCTGCTGAGCGCCCACCGCTGAAAAGTGTACGCAGTCATCAGATGGATATCACCCCACTGAACAGATGGCCAGCAAGTCACAGGCCAAGCTGAGACTAGGACGCAGGAGCCTCGCAATAAGGATTTCTAAGAAACAAGAAATAGACATGCTCTCTTTATCAAGTTGGACAAGCACAGTTGGCGGCAGGCGGATGTGGTGGAGGTGGCTGCACAAAAGGTGTTGGGGGGCTGTGTGTCCCCGAGGAAGACATCCACAGCCAGCCAACTCTGGCCCCATTCTGAAGGTCTCCTTCCTTCAGAAGAGGTCACAGAATCACAGCTTCTCAGAGCTGAAGAGAAAACACTCTCCAGGCCCAAGCCAGCAGTGCTGCAGGAGTCCCTCCAACAACACCGCAGTGGAACCGCCACCCGGCCTCTGCTGGAATACGCCCCATAACAAGGCACTTGGGGCTCCTGAGGAAGGCCACTCAGCCTATGGACAGTTCTCTCCTCCAACATTCACTCAATATTTACTGAGCATCTTCCAAGTGCCAGGCACTGAATGAGACCCTGTGTTTACACGCAAAACAGACTAAGTTTCTACTCTATTAGAACAATCTTCCTAAGAGTGGGTCAAAATTAAGTCTCCATGGATCTTGTGCACCCTCAGCCTAATGGGAGATGAGATGTGGAATCATTCTCTTTAAAGGAAAAGACTTGGGCTCACTGCAGTGAGACTGTGGCGCCAGCTTGCTCCCCAGGCTGGCCTCGTACCCCACAACGACCTCCCTGTTTGGGTAATGGTTTTCAGGATTGGACCTAAGCAATGGGTACTTCTGGTGCTAAAAGTTTAAGACCTCAGCTCTCCCCCACCCCACAAGAATATTGTATCCACACATGCTCACAACAGTCTTCTCTGCCAAGCAAAATTCTGCCTCCACCTCTCCCTGCCCTCACTCTGCTCCCAAGAACTGGTTTTGCCCACTGGTGAGGTAGGCAGTGAACCACCTGGTGTCATAAATGGCACAGGGAAGCACTGCCTAAAATATGTTCCTCAACAGCCTCCACCATGCCTGGAATCCCATCATTATCTACCCAGCCTTTTTGGAGTAGGCATCACTGCCTATCCAACATGGAGATGGCTTTTTGTATTAAGCAGAGGGACAGCTTCAATCTGTGCCTGAGGCTGCAGAATAAGACATACTAGACTGCTCTCAGGGCTAGAGAAAGGGAGATGAGGTGAGCAGACCTGGGGGCATGCAGAGGACTGGGTAGCACAGGACAGCAGGTGGGCACTTGGCATCTCTGAGGGGAGCTTATGGGGAAGAGCAAGCAAAGGGGAGCTAGGAGGCAAACTGAATATTGCCTGGAATTTCCCTTTTGTGTTAGGTAAGTTGTGGAGGGCCCCAAATGGTCCCACCCAGTATGTAGACCCTGGGCTGCCTCTCTCATGACCAAACGGATGACAGTTAGACCCTCTGCCCTAGGCACAGTGCCCTGGACAGGGAAACAGGAGGGCTTGGGTTATCAGTTTAGCAAGATATATGATGGTCAGTAAAGAGAAGTAGATAGGGGAAAAATGAGAAGAGAAGGAACCAGAGGATAGAAGAGTTTCCTCATCCCTGCATGGTTTCCTGGGGCCTAGAAGCAGACGATTGACCCTGTTTGGATGAAACAAAAAGCCAAAAAGGTGGCGTAGCCCTACTACAGGCACACAAGGACACAGCCAGGATCTGGCACTCTATCCTCTCTCCCACCATCACAGGTTCCCCCAGCCCTCAGAGCTCTGGAGAGCTTCCAGTCTCTGCCCAACACCCCCACATCTGGCCTGATGCCATCTACCCAGCCATGCTTCCTCCTCCCCTTCCAAGGGACTCCCTTCCTGCTCCCAGTGCAGCCGAGTGAGGGAGGGCCTTGGTTCCAACACCGTGCTGACCGGCCAACAGGAGAAGCCTGGATTCTCCATTCTAAACCCCATGTAGCCCTCTCCCCTCCAGGGATGCCTACAGCTCCAGCCTCATTCAGTACTCTAACTCCAGTTAAGATTCACATGACCACATCCATCACAAAAGCCTGCCCCTCCAATCAACCCAAGCTTGATTTGCATATGAATGGAGTGGGCAATGAGGTATCTGGAATAATAAATGTTACGGGAAGATGTCCCTGCTCTAAACATTTCAACAAGCTTGAGGAAGGTGCAAGTCACTGACTTTCAGAGACCGTCTCCAGATTCCAGGACCTATTGCTACAACCCGGCCCTCCCCTACTCCATGCCATGCATGTCAAAACTACTTTAAAGACCTCCTGAGAAAGACAATCAGACACTCAGGCTCATGGTATAGCTGAGCTTGGAGTTCATCTCCCTCATTTTACAGAGTAAAAAGTGGGACCCAGGGAGAGGAAGCGGCTTGGCCAAGGTCTCGGTCAGCAAAGGGTAGAAACAACACAGAGAGGAGAGCGGGCGGCTCTCTATCCGCGGTGCTGAACCGCCCAGTCCTGCCAGTTTAGAAAGAGTGCCTACGCGGGGCGGGGGCTCTGTCCGTGGTGCTGAACCACCCAGTCCCCCCGGTCTGTAGGGAGAAGCCAGCCGTGGGACTCTGTCCACGGTGCCGAACCGCCCAGTCCTGCCAGTTTAGAGAGAAGCATGCCTACGGGGGCTCTGTCCGTGGTGCTGAAGCACCCAGTCCCTGCAGTCTGTAGGGAGAAGCCAGCCGTGGGACTCTGTCCACGTGCTGAAACGCCCAGTCCCAAGCAGCTGAGGTTTGCGTTTCTAAGACCTGTTGGGGCCTCCAGCATTGTAAGGGTGCTACGGAGGATTCAGGCGAAAGTCGATGACACAACCCAGGAGACCATTTACATGAAGGAGGGAGAGACTAATTCCAAGGGGATAAACAGGTAGACGTCCAAGAGCATGGGGAAGGGGACATCAAACCCCTTCACCTCTTCTCATCACCTTGAGCTGGGCATGGCCACCTGATTCTAAGACACTGAGATACATGTCCTTTCAGAGAAGCTAAAAGTGAGAAAACAATATGACTGATACTGGCTAACTCCAAAGTTTGCAAGGGGAAACTTTCTAAGAAGGAAGTCACTAGAAGGGAAGGCCAAGAGAAATTTGGAGGATATGTGGATAACAGGAGAACCCTTAGAAGATGTGCAATGATTTTGAAAGGTCTTGCCAAGAGGCTGGAGGTTGGGTATCAGGATTTTTCAAAATTACACCTCCAAAGTCCAGAATCATGACTGCAACCCTTCTGTGGGTCCTTGGAGTCAAGTGAGTGTGGGAGTGTAACAAAAAAATGCACTGTCTATTCCTCCTCTGTTGGTGGCAAAGTAACGTCAGATGAGGTTTATGTATTTCTAGCACCAACCCTGAGATACCACCAGAAACATTTGTAATGACAACAGGGTTATGTTGAAAAGAAGGAGATAAGCCTATCCTGATCCTCAGACTGGAGCCCATGTTGAAAGAATCTAGAAGCCATATTCTTCACAGGGTCCCTGGTTCTTTACTCTCCCTCCAGTACTGAGACTGAATGATTGTGGCTTGTTGGCAGGGCAAATGTTCAGCATGTATGAATGGACCACATACAAAGGAGGTGTTTTAGCAGGAGATGCACAGCATCCTGAATTTAAATGGGCAGTCCTGCCCACGTGGTAGGGGGCTCCTGCATGTCCTGTTGCAGGTTTGACTTTCATAACTGAAGTCTCCTGATGCTGAGTTTGCACAAACACACACACACACACACCATCCCTTACTCCAGAGATAACATCATGACACTGATAAAGGAGGGGATTTCACTCTGCTAAGCCCTATTGTGCCCAGCATTATTTTCATCCCTTTCCTCCTCCTCCTTTCCCTCCTCCTCTACATCCTCCTCCTTCTCTCCCTCCTCTCTCCCCCTTCCTCCTCCTCTCTCCCTGACACTGTGATGCATTCAATGAATACAAGCAAACTATAGTTGACAACTTTGCACACAGTCAACTCTCTCCAGCATGTCTACACCCACATTCATGGAAACTCTGGGAAGGGGGGAATCTTGGTGGCAATCTATCCTTTGCTAGTACCTACCCTGTCCCAGACTTTTCTTCTCTTTGAAGGAGGTCTCACCATCTGTTTGGTCTCCTGTCACAATGTCTAATACGTTTACTGTTCAGAAATTCCTCTTTGTATCTACCTGAAATCCTTCATGCAACAGGTTAATCCTATTGCCTTTCTAACATTATAAATCATTTTAAAAGATGAGAAGCATCTTCCTCAGTGGAAGTCGGAGCAGGATTTCACGGGACCTTTCATAATCTGCAGGTAGACACATGCGCGAACACAATACTCACCCCACCTACATACACATGGAGAACCTGTGACAGTGGTGACAACAACAAAAAAGCCCAAGTACACAAACACTTGAGAGGGTGTCTGATCCACACTCCATTTCTAGAGACAGGACTGCTTCAGGGTCCCCTGAGAAGAAGGCCTCATGGACTGCTGAATCCCACACACTTAAGACGCCCATCTCCAGCCCTTGTTTCTGGGTCTGAAACACAAAATTCCCTTGGCTCCGTTAGTCCCCAAACCCAGCCTCCCCAGCAATCACATTGCCAGCAACTAATACACTTCTCAGAAGCTGTATTTATATTACAGCAGGACAAGAGAGCAAAGGTGTAATTGTGCTCGATTTGATTGAGTGTAACAACTGCACAGTTAGCCACACGTGTCATCGAGAGATGTGAATTGGGGATAGTTTATGCTCAAAAACTCATTTCCAAGAGGACCTGACATCTTCCTCTCGCAGACATCCAGACGGCGCTGACATCAGTGGCAACGCGAGGAGAAGAGATCCGCGGACTTGTCTGAGAGAGAGACCTTGTAAGGTCATCCATCCACTCCTGCCTCCACACAAACATTCCCTCTGAAAAGCTCTTTCTTTGCTTTTCTGGAAAGTCTATCTGACATTCTCTCTTCACCCCTTTGATCTCCTGCCAGATATCTCAGTGCAACAAGCAAGAAAGTGTTGCCTAATATCTAACCTAAACCCTGCTGGTTTCCACTTTCAACCATTGCTCTAGTCCTGTGCTCAGTGCAATGACAGCAGCCTTCTCCTGTCATGTCTCCATCCCTGATTCCAGCCACCCTGGGGACACACCTGCCATGCCTACTCCTCCATTTGTGACATCAAAGGCCATGGTCCCCTGACTCTGGGCTTGTTCTCCTCCATCTGCCCTCTGTTCTCTGGAGTGAGTAGGCAAGAAGACATTTCAGCCCTCTCCCTGAATTTCTTTCTCAGTCTACAGGGAAAGAACAATAGTTTGGTCTTTGAAAACCTCTAATGCTTTTCTGGGACCCTGGGAAGGGCCTGCAGGGATTTTTCTAGTCAAATCTTCTCATTTTACAGAGGAAGGAATAGATACAAAGAGGGGAAGTGACCAGTTCAAGGTCACCTTGGAAATCAGAGGCAGAGCCAGAAACTCCAGTCCCCTTTACATGCCAGATCCTGCCTCCAGCTCAGAGCTCTCCCCACGGCCCACCTGGCCAGGTGCGGTGCTATGTAGGTGTACCCCTCACACACCCCTCGCAGTGCAGGGAGTGACCTGACACCCCACGAGAAGGCCCATGAGTGCCTATGGCCCCTCCATAGCCCATGAATCATGTGGCCATGTACTTATCATTCCCTCCTGGCTAGACACCTCCATTATAAACACTTGGAGCATTGAGACTTTTTACTTTGCACCAATTATCATAATTGTAATGAAATAATCAACTGTGTGATTCTTCTCTTTAATATCTAGCTTCCCTCACACTGGAAGGGTCATGAGGGCAGGGACTGTGTCCCTCTGTCTTTATCATGGCTGTAGCCTGGCACAGAGGACTTACTCACTAATGCTTATTGCACAAGTGAGTGAATGAATGAATGAATCAGTAGGGGTCTGTGGATGCCTGGCCATTGTGACATACATGAGAGGCTACGAGGCCAGGGGTCCTAGATTCTTGTCCTGGCTCCAACATGTAGGAATGGGAACAGGCAATGTCATGCCTTCTCCTCCAGAGAATTTGGGACACAAAAGGGAATCTTATCACCAGGGGTGTATTTGAAGCAGGGGGTCAGGGGATCACGTTGGTGAAAGGATCAATGAGTCTACATGCTTTCTGACATAGCTTCTCCCCACTCCTCCTTTCCCCCACCACTTCTGTCACTAGGGCAGGGACTGGTGCCCCAAGCGCTGGTCCCACTATCTCATTCACCTTTCCACCAAGCTCCCTGCTTCTGAACACTGCAGCCCCCGATCAATGCTGCCTCCAGAAAGCGCTATGCTAACAGCCACAGCTGAGCAGGCTTCACTTGCATTAGCTTCTAATCACAGATGGCAGCTGCCAGGGGTCTGAGAAGGCAGCAATGGTTTTAGGGGAAACCACAGGTCCAGATCTGCAAGCAGCCCACACAACTGCCATGCCCCCGAGCCAGACCCCAGCCTAGGACTCCATCCAGGGCAGTTCTGAGCCAAGCTTGGAAGTGGCATATGGACGGGGGACCACATGTTACCAGAACAGTCTCCTCTGACCTGGAGATAAGGCCTCGGGTCCAATTTCATTCTCAATTTCCAAGGAATGTGAGAGGAAGGCACCACTACCCACGGGCAGCCTGCCAAGAGCTCTGTGTGTGTGGTAGGTTTTCATCTGTGTGTGTTTATAAGAATTTTGGAATCTTCCCTACTCTGAGCCAAGGGCCTCGAGGTGGCACCCACTCAAAACAAGAAGGAAATGCTCTCTGAAGATAGGCAGTGGGGTGGACCCTAGGAGGGGCTGTTTTGAGAATCTGTCTAGTTTATTAAGGGCCAGAGCCCTGTGCCCCAGAACTGAGTCCTGGAGCACCAACCTGCCCTAGGGAGGCTGTGCTACCCTGCCTCTGAGCACTTCCAAATTCACTACTGAGTTTTCCCCTGCCCACTAGCTGCCAGGCCCAGGGTGTCTCTTCAGTACATCCCTGAATATGGAGAGGAAGAGCCAGAAGGAGGGAAAACACATTCAGGGAGGCTGGGAGAGTGAAAGATCAGGGGCCCACTCCCTGCTTTAGCTGGATGACCCCCACAGGACAGCATCCAAGGTCTCACCTGTCCACCCAAGGAAAGGACAAACTGCTCAGGTGACCCCTCTCATCCAGGAGGCCCCCCATTTTTACTATGTCTCAGTCTTTCCCCATTCCCAGTCTGTAATGGGCAGCTGAGGATTGCCGAGCCAGGGAAGGAGCCATGTGCCAGGGCAATCAATTACCCAGCCGTGTGGCTGCTGAAGAGCTGAGAGACATGTGCTCCCTGTTGGGCCAGATGTGCCTGGGCAGCCATCTGACCTCGTCTGAAGGTGGCTCTTCCACCGCCCTCCAGAGCCGCCCTGCCCTGCCCTCCACCTGTGCTCCCAAGATGAACCAACCACATTCACTCAGTGCCGGAGCCTCAAAAGCCACGGAAGAGATGTGAAGTCTGCCTGTGCTTCCTGTGGGAAAAGCAATTATCTCCCGGCCTCGGAGATCAGGGTGCTAAATCTTAATTACAGCAGGCAGTTGTCCAGGCCGACACAGCCCATAACTCTGCCTCTGGCTCTCAGCTTCTCTGAGGACACTGGACTATGTACATTGACCCCCAGACCTACCAGGCAGGAGGCAGGGAAGGGTACATTATAAGAGGGTGCAGCAGGAGGAACGTAGGTAGACACAAAGAACTTCCTCACTGCTGGGGGTCACCGTCATCAAGGACAGATTTTACTTCCCAGCAGGTGACCTTGGAGGGCCTACACAATAAGGAGCTTCAGGTCCCCTAGAGGACAGGCAAAGGGAAGCACTGCAGGTCTCGCATTTGCGAGATTTTGCTTCTGAGGGGGGCTGGGATCCGGGTCCCGACTGCATCCCCAGAGTTGCGTGGACAGGACCAGTGCCCAGACTCCACCAGTGTGACCAGTTCTAGACAGAGCCCTGTGAACGCCAGCCTGTGGGGCATCTGTCCATGGTCCCCAGGCAATGGAGCAGCCTGACTCCCCCCAACACACACAGTGTGCAACATGGGGAGTGTGGCGTGGAGCAGACAAACCTGAACCTGTATGTTGATTCTGCTGCCACTGTGAACTTGGGGACATTCACTTTACCTTTCTGAGACCCTAAATGGGGGTAAAATATCATGTGCTCTAAAACCGGAAGTGCTTGATGTTTACTTCTCATTTCGTCACAGAGAATATTAAAAAGATGTGCACTCAAGAGTCAGGATTTAAGAAAATTTATAATCTTTGCTACTTCATCAAAGAAAGTCTTAAGTGAGACTGGAGTTTATTTATTTGCATATTTGTTTACTTATCAGGTGTGTGTCAGGGGGAATACAGTGATGGCAGTTTGGTGCTTGCCTTGGTCCCTGCCACGGGGCCAGCAGTCCCCTCACCACTGCTTTAGTGCCAGCACTGTCAATATAGCGAAAACGGCAAATGACCTTCATATTATAAAAACAGTTTTGACTTTATGGCTCCCTCTGATAAATTCTTGGGGACTCCCGGGGACCCGCAGACACACTTTGAGAACTGCTGTCCTAGGACAGCTGATGTAATCTTCACGTGGCCCATATCATCTCCATTTTCAGATGAGAACTCTAAAGCTCTGAGAGTTTCAGAAACTTGCCAGGGACACAGGCAGGAAGCGGCAGTCTTGGCTTAAACCTACGCAGTCTGACTCCCAGCTGCACACACAGTGTCTCGGTCATGCCCTGTAGAAGACGCAGCTGTGGGGAATGGTCCTGGGGGGTGTCAGGCATTTCCCCTCCGCCTTCCCCATCACCTCCTCAGGCCTTTGGGGCTCACCATCTACACCCCAGGGGAGGCCTGAGGACATCTCCCAGCTGCAGTGGTGAGGACCCGGCTTCTGTTATGCCTGGTACCCTGGGCACCTCTGCTGCTCCTCCACCAGCAGGAGACCTGGAGGGGGTGGGGTCAGGGTCTCCCTGGGAAGCCCCAAACCTCTGGGCTGGGCTGCCAATTGCAGGCTCAGCCCTGGCTCTTTCCCAGCCTCCCGCATCAGTGGCAACAACCAGTGCAGTTCCCAGCATCAAAGAGCTAATCTAATTTCTCAGCTGTGCTTCCCCCTCTGCCTCCTGCAACGCCAGGATTGATCTGGAACCAAGGCAGCCTTGTTACAGTGATGCCTCTTCCTGCCCCCGGGGGAGTCAAACTGCAAGAGGGAGCCCTCTCCCCTCCCCTCAGTTAACCCCATGCTTCCTCCTAACACCAACCTTGCCACACGCTGCCCTGCGGTTCCTGGGGTTGCCTCTAACTTTCCTTGGTTCCTAGTGGTGAGGCTGAATCTCAGCCCCCAGTTCAGCATCCCCTCAGGGAATCCCAGAGCACTTAACCACTGGGTTCCCGTTCATCCTCCACACCCCCCTCAGGCAGGGAATTGACAACTCTGCTCTCCTTCCTGTTTGCAGGTCTCCATCCCTCCCTCCAGGTGGAAACTTAGAACCCAAGGGTTCTGGCATCTAACCTCAGGCCCCCATCATTGGGTATGACTTTGGTCTATGTCAGTTGGCACAAAAAGAGATCCATGGTTGACAATGAAAATGGGGAGCCCGGCAGCCCCAGGAAGGATAGACACAAAGGACAGTGTGTTTGCTAAACATGCTTTTCTCCAAATAAACACAGAAGGTGAGAGACAAGGAGGGTTGTCAGTGACCTCCACCACCCTCAGGACACC
The DNA here is from genome assembly GCF_037783145.1 of Equus przewalskii. Classification (NCBI taxonomy): domain Eukaryota; kingdom Metazoa; phylum Chordata; class Mammalia; order Perissodactyla; family Equidae; genus Equus; species Equus przewalskii. The sequence goes on from NC_091861.1 coordinate 29,657,174, forward strand.
TTCACACTGCCCCAGGCTCTCCTCCCTTCTGGAAAGGAGTCAGAATATGAAGTGGAGGGGCAGCAGAAGAAGGAAAGGTTAGACATCAGAAAGGACTTCCTTTCTACAAACAGCACAAAAGTTGCTTGCCCAATCACTTTTCAAAACAGGAAGAACATGGCCAACACATCTGGACAATTACTTCAGGCCAGAATCAATGGTGAGGACAAGATACTCTCTTAAACCTCCCAGCCTTTGGGGAGCAGGGCTTCCCTGGGGAGCAAGGGTTGCCTGGGAGGGAGAGCACCCACTGACCTTGGGGAAGTCACTTCTGCTCTGGAAGGGGATATACAGGCACCATCCCTGGGGCCCCAGGCCACACACATGTGCCCACCCACCCTGGCCCTGCACTGACCAAACATCCTGCCTCGTTAGACTTCAAAAGAAACTGAACCTGGGAGTGGCAATGAGGACGGGGAATAAAAGGAAGGGAGAGAAAAAAAAACGAGGGTGAGAGATGCAAGTCCCAGGTATTCTCTCCTCTCTCACACACGCACACCTGTACACACACGTGTGTGTTGCACGTGCATGTGCACACACATACATGCATGCACATGTGCACTGTGTGCATATATACATGTACACGCATGTACACACACCCATATATACACCAGTGCAGTGGGTTGTATGTGTCTTCTGTCTCTCCACAGCTGAGCAGGAAGCTGGGAGAGGAGCTGTCTCCCCTGCAGCCTCTCCCTTGTGGCCTCCATTACCACATCCCCAACCCCTGCTAAGCAACCTGTCTCTGATCCCCACTAGAGAAGCACATAGAGGCCCAGGGTGAGCTTCCAGGATTTTGTGATGCCTCCACCACCTCTGGCATCTGTGATGGGCTGCCGGGCCTCCCCTCCAGGTCATTCCCTCAGTCTACTTGGTTCTGGAAAGGGTGAAGCTCCTCCCAGCCGCCCTACTCCCCAGCAGTCTCAAAGCCTTCTCATCTCATTCCTCCATTCATTTTTATATTCCCATCTCCCTGGTGCCATGCTCACAGTTATAACCACTTACACTTGATTTTAAGATGTATGGAACAGTAATGGGTGAATTCTGCCTCTAATTGCAATAGTCCCTAACTGCTAAAGTCCAGAGCCACCACATCAACCCAATTATGGAAGCTCTGCCAGGGTTCTCCATGGCCTGAGGATCCTGTTCCACCCAAAGGCACCTGGTCCTCACAAATGCCTCAGGGGAGCTCCCTGACTCCCTGCCCAGCCACCGTCCTCCCCTGGTCCCAGACTGTCTGGTGATGAGGGCCTTGGGCTTCCCAGTTTCTTTGCAGAGAGAAGGGAGAAAGTGAAGAAGGCTCCATGGACGGAGGAAAACCTCGTCTTGGCAGGTAGCTGTCCCAGGACTGGGGAGCATCTGGGAGCCCAGTCACCCTGCACCCACCCATTGCAAATGCTCCTGGCTGCAGAGCTCTACACTGGGGATGGGGGGACCCAGGAGAGAAGGAACCCCATGCCCTGCCCTTGGTGAGCTCCCAGGCCGATGTAGTTATTCTGGGCTCCCTTTTAATCTCTGGAGCCTTTTACAGAGTAGGTGTTTAGTCCATCTGAATTGGAAGCAGAAGGAAAGCGAGAAAAGTGGGACAGTAGGAACAGGGAGCTTCAGCTCCAACGGCGCTTGGACTGCAGCTGCCCTGCGTGCCAGGGGTGAGTTCTGGGCTGTGAGTCCCCTGGGGATCTTGACTTCTCAAGCCTGGACTCTCTGAAGGACAGAAGCAATCAGACACCAGCTGGATCTCATTCCCCCTGCTCTTTCGAGAAGCCCCTCGCTATCCTGCTCCCTTGGTCCTCAACACACACTCATATGTGCACGTGCACACAAACACACACACATGCACACACACACATATGCACACATATGTCCTGCTGCTGCTGGGCTCCAGAAGAAGCCTTTAGTTACTGAATTGGGACCTTGCAGAGGCTTTTGGGGCCGATGACATCAGCATCTCATTAGGACAAGGTTACTGAGGCTGGGGGCACATCCGACCGGGAGCCCCATCATTTGCTCTGCTCCACCCACCAAGGCTCCTCCCTACCCCCTTCAGAAAGTTCCTCTTGAAGATGCCAGGGCCCTTATGGTGAGTGACAAGGAAACCCAACACCAGGGAGGACGAGCTGATTCCATTTCTCCAAGGGATCACTGCTAATTTTGTAAAAGTCTGCTGTCTGTTTTCAACCACTGACCTGCTGCTTATACCCAAAGCATTAATGACCTTGTCCCTGAGGGCCCCGACTGCATTCACTGGCTCCACACTGTAGGTCGAGCTGGTGAGAAGCAGGTGAGGGGAGGCTGGCTGGGGAGGAAAAGTTCTGAACCATCAGCTACAGTGGCCTCGCAGTTGTCCCTTGGTGGTATGAGGTTTTGAACAAGTCGCACAACTTCTCTGGACCTTTGCTTCTTCCCTGTAAAATGGGGACAGTGATGGCTGCTCCGAGACCTCACAGTGGTACTGAGGGCTGCAGTGACGAGAGATTAGAAGGTTTTTCATGGAGTGAGTGGGCTGGGGGGTGAGGAGGCAGGTAGGCAGGGAGGGGGAGGAGCTTGACAAAGGAGCAGGCCTGGTGGGTAGTGGTAAGGGTGGGCAGTGGTGAGGGTAGGCAGTGGTGATGGCAGTATTGCTTGGCACCTGGTTCTGTGTTCCTGCCATGCATGGCCCCTTCTGGCTCTGCCATTCTATGCCTGATGGTGAGTGTTGCCTCCAGTAAAAGGTGAAATCCAGAGGCCCCCAGAAAAAGTGGTGAAAGAAGAGCCTCTCCTGACTTTGTAACAGCAGGATCACCTTGCTTCTTTTCTTGCCTGACCCCTAATCTGGCGGCTGCTTGGTAGTGTCAAACACTCTGAGGTACAGTGGCCATTAAAAGGGAACCAGCAACTCATTTCCTACCTTCCTAAGTGGCGAGGTCCAGAAGGGGCCTCCAGAATCCATCTTCCCCACCCCTGGCATTCAGTCAGATGGTCTCCCGACCAGAAAGGTGGACACTCTGCCCGAGTCTGGAAATGATCTGGGGAGGGAGCGTTCACAACCTCTCCTGTATACCAGGTACTTAGGGAGTCCTTCTAGATGTGTCACTTTAGACCCTTCGCTGAAGTTCGGGCCTCCTTAGGGGAGGGGCTGGCAGTGAGGTGCCCCCTGTAATTCAGACTCACAGTGACTGGTCAGGTCCCTTGAGGGCTAGATCCAACTTTACCCATCACTCTGGCTATTATCTTGAGCTATCAGTTCCAGGGATGAAAATAAAGGATTGCTGGGACAACTCCTTTCCAGAAATTAAGCTTTGGCAAGATATGGCTCTTTAGGAGTAAAGAACTGCCGGAAAGTCAGAGGGCCACCCAGGCAGTTAGAGCAGCTCCTTCCCTTGAGTCTTTAAGAATAACAGAGGTGGAAAGTGCTCCCTGCAGCTGGGGAACCCAAGAACGAGTCCTGTCTGCAGGCAGGTGAGGAGCTCTGAGGGACCCTCAGGCAACATAATGATGACAGAAAACACTCAAACACACTGGCCATGGCTCGGCACTGTTCTAAACACTACAGGAATTAACTCCTCTCATCCTCAGCAAAAACAACCTGCGTCATAGATACAAATGTTACCTCCATTCTACAGATGGGAAGATAGAAACAGTTTGAGTAACATGTCCAAAGTCAGAGTGAGTGGCAGAACCAGGAGGAACACAGGCAATCTGGGCATAGTCAGTATACTGCCAGTTAGAGAAAATACCTACAACTTGACATCTTTCCAGTGACTACATTACTCATCACAGGAGGACCCAGGACTGAACACCGGCTTCTCTGCCCAAGTGAGGGGTGAATAACTAATGTGTTGCCTATGTAGTGATTATTCACATAGAGAATTTAGAACTGTACCTATCCAGTGGGCCGTATTAATAGTTATCATTTACTGAGTGCTTACTGTCCTGTAGGGTAAGTATTATTCCTTCTGTTTTACGGATGAAACTCTCCAGACCTGGTCAGGTCACCCTGTTATGTGCTCTCAAAGCATCCCACATGCCTTCCTAACACTGTCACAGTTGTGAGAATTATTTATGTAATCATATGTTTAATTCTGTGATAGTCACTGGATCCTAAGTGCCAGAAGGGCAGGAACCAGGTCTGTTTTGTTCCCAACTGCATCTCCACCACCTAGTATAGCTCCTGGCACACAGCAGACTCTCAAAAACTAATGGTTGAATCAATGTAGAAACTGATGCTCAGAGCAGCTAAGTAACTTGCTGAGGCCCCTGGAGTGCCTCAACGGCAGGCACTGTTGTCTGTTGTGCTCACTGCCGCATCCACAGTGCCTAGCACACTTGTTGCATGAATGAATTAATAAAGGCACACACTCTGCAATTAGTGGCCCCGGGATCTGACCTAGCCCTGCTGGGCTCTCAGCCTCTACGCTTTACTACTTCCTGTTTTAACCACTACCTTGCCCTTGTAAACACCCTCAATGTTCCCTCTGGCTTGCCATTCTCGTGCTTAAGGAGCATTCCCATCACCCCAGACCACCTGTGCCACCTGACTCAAGAAAAGCAAACCCAGGGGGCCGGCCCCGTGGCCGAGTGGTTAAGTTCACGTGCTCCGCTTCGGGGGCCCAGGGTTTCACCAGTTCAGATCCTGGGCGCAGACATGGCACCGCTCATTGGGCTGTGCTCGGGCGGCATCCCACATGGCACAACCAGAGGCACTCACAACTAGAATGTACAATTATGTACCGGGGGGCTTTGGGGAGAAAAAGGAAAAACAAAATCTTTAAAAAAAAGAAAAGAAAAGAAAAGAAAAGAAAGCCCAGCTTCAGCTAGAAACTAGACCAGGAGAGTCCAAACAGCAAACTGCAGAGCCAAGTGAAACAGCATTTCTACTCATCCACTGCCCTCAACTATCCATGAGGATGAGCCATCCTCCCAGCTCACTGAACCCCAACCCCCTCCCCTCCATCCTCAATGTCCTTCCCACACCCAGCCCCCAGCCCACCTGCTGCCCCTCTCTCTACCCTCTGAGAGGGTAGCACAGGCTCAGTGCGGAAGAGAGGGGAGAGCCACTGAGAGTGGACACAGCCCAGGTAGAGGCAGAAGGGGCCACTCGAAGTCAAGCTTGCCTGGGGCTAGGGAGTATGGGCTTAGGGAGGCCAGGAAAGATGTTTTCCAGCCATCTCCAACCACCCCCCTCTGGCCCCCGCCCCCCCCCATACAGGTCTCTGCAGTGCCAGGGCCAGTCCCTGTGGCATCTGCCTGGAAGCTGCCTGAGGGTGCAGTGGGAGGTCAGGAGGGCCAGACCCAGCTCCAGTGTCTCCCTGCCCCTGCCAGGCCCTCAGCTAGGCACGTGCTTTGCCCAGGGATAAAGCCAATGCCAGTCATGAGAGGAAGCAAGCTACAAGATCTTCTGTGGGGAAAGGGCAACATTTACAAACACCAACACCTTCCTCTTCCCCTGGTGCTGTTCTGTGGGTATCAGTCTGCAGAGGAGAAAAAGTGAGAATTGTGTTTTCATAATTCCCCCTCCTCCCCAAAAAAAGTTGCCTGGAAAAACCTCTGGGACTGCGGAACAGAACTGACTCACAGGAGAGTGTTCTGGTCTCTTCCCCCTGGGGACGGTGGGCCAGGTCTATGTGAGGCTAGAAGTGGAACTTTTATCTCTGCCTCCCCTCCTTCAGCTTTCCAGAAGCCAGTCAGCTACTCCTGGGACGAGGCATGGAGGGGAGGGGGCGAGGATCAAGCCGAAGAGGTCCCCAGAAAAAGCCAAGCCCCCCTGGGGCATCCTAGAAGATGAGGCTGGGGATCTGTCAGAGAGCAGGCAGGGCAGAAGCAGGCCACACAGAGGGGAGAAGCCCAGGGACGAGGGTTCAGCCGGCATTGGTCACTCTCCAGGGGCATGGAGAGGAAAGCAGGCTTGGGGCTGGGCTCCCTGAGCTGGGCCGCAGTGTACCTGGCATGGACCCCTGGCGCTGACTCAGCCCTGGGGCCCTGACACAGGCTGCAGCTGGCAGTGCCTGCCAGGCCACTGCTCGCCAGGGCGCCAGGCACGTCTCACTGCATCAGAGCCGCCCTGCCCCTCCTATCTGCCCCTCTGGCCCGGCCTTAGGGGCACCAGGCATAGCTCTTCTTTGAGGCTCCTCTGGTGGTCACAGAGATGTTTCCAGTAGCCTGAAGGCTGGACTTAGATTTAAGCAGGGAGAGGACTGAAAGAACTAAGGCTGCCCTGCCCCTCCTGGTCACACCCTCTGATGAGGTGCCCAGGTTACAAAGAGCTAGCTGGATCAGGTTAGGACACATGGGAGACCCCCCTCAGGCAGCAGCAGGAGGAGAGAAGGGCACCTTCCGCTCTCCAAGTCAGACCAAAGCCCAGACCGGTACCCCCAGATCCCAAAGATGTCCTCTTCCTCACACCCACCCATTCCAATCTGGGTCTCCCCACCCTATCTGCCTCTGCCCCTTTCCCACCTGCAGTGCCCTCTGGGCCCCTTCCTCTGAGCTTGCAGTCCCTTCTTCCTGCTGCCTGGGGAGGAAGCAGTGGAGAGCACTTACTTCTCCTCCTGAACAGCGAATGAGGGGAGGATGCTGCAAAGAGGGCAATGGGGCTTTGGTGGCCCCCACACACACCCTGGGGCTGGGGGTGTCCTGGAGGCACCTGTGGAATGTGGGAATGAAGACGAGGAAGGAGAGGAGGAGGGACCAGGATTAATGGGATGGGAGAAGGATAAGTCATCTATTTGTTCAGTTAAGAAATAAAGACCCTGTGCCCTCAGACTGTGAGGGATGGGGCAGGGGAGGGGACCTCACAAAGGAAAGGCAAGTGAAGGAGCGAGAAGCAGGGTGAGATTGCGGAGCCCGCTCCGGAGAGAGGGCTGAAGCAGGAACGGGACGTCCTGGGTGCTGCTGAGTCATGAGATTTGGAGGCGAGAGGCACCTCCACCCCGCTGGAGTCTGATTCCAGCTCCTCTTGACCCTCACTTCCAGATGGTCCCTGTTGTCTGTCTCCCCACCCCTCTCCGGGCCAGGGTCTCTGCCTGCTGGAGCTCGTGGTCCTTCCCCCCCCCCTCCCACTACGGCGGGGCCGGGGTCCCAGAAGCTCCACGCGCATGTGGAAGACCCTCGTTTGAAGACGCCAGGGCGCGCGTGGGGGCGTCTAGGGGCGGGGCGCGGGGACCCCTAACTCCGCAGCTCGTAGCCGCGAGGCCAGCAAGGGAATCCGCTCCCCCTCCCGCCCCAGACCCGCAGAGACGCCAGCTCCTCACCCCTAAAACGAGCCTTCCATCCGCACGCGTCCAAACTCCCCCCAAAGGATGGTGTGAGCGCTCGGCCCCCTGGCCCATAACTTCCCGGCCGCTCCCTCCTGGAGCCAGACCCTCATGCGTCTCTGGCTCAGCAGCTGAGGAGAAACTTTAGGGGGAGGTCGGCGCCCCCACTGAGGGGTGCAGACTTACCCGGGCGCCACCAGGCAGGAGAGGCCCGGCCGGAGGTGAGGGCGACGGGCTGCGGTTGAGCAGGGGCGTCCGTCCCCTGGCCGAGTCGGCGCTGCGCCCGGGCAACAACTGGGCGCCGAAGTGCCTTTGCCGCAGGACTTGCTGAGCTGGGCGGTCTGCGCGGTGGAGGAGGGAGGAGGGAGGAGGGAAGAGGGAGGAGGCAGGGGCGGGGAGGAGGGAGGAGGGAGGGGATGGGGAAGGGGTGGAGGAGGGAACGGGAAGGGAAAGGGGTAGGAGGGGGAAGGGACAGGGAGGAGGGGGCCTGATAAGGGCCGCTGCTGCTGCTGCTGCAGGTGCTGCTGCTGCAGGTGCTGCTGCAGCAGGGAGGAGACCGGAGGCGTGGGAGAGCAGGGACAGGAGCAGCAGAGGGGCGCCTCCCGCTCAAGGTCAGGCTGCTGTTCCTCAGACCAGGACCAGGACAGTCATGTCGCTCTTGAGCCAGCTCCCTCTCCTCAACCTCTAGAACCCACCACAGTTCAAGGCCACATTATTGGCCTCAGGAGTCCCCCATAGTCATTGGGGATCTACGAGACCCTCTCTTCCCAAGTAGCGCCACCTCTACTTATAGTTGTCACTTGGAGGGTAGGGGCTTCTGAGTCCAAAGGGTTGGTGAGGAAGAGGAGGATCCTTGGGAGAAGTTAAAGATGCCTGGGGCCTAAAATGGGGGGTGGGGGGGGGCACGCCGAGAGGAAGCAGGAAAATACCACTTCCTAAATGACAGGGTTTTCCATACATGCTAGTTTCTTATTACTTACCCATCCCTTTGGGGTGGGTATTATGGGCAGTTTGCAATGAGAAGACAGCCCCCAATGGTACTTTGGCCAAGGAGCCACAGACAGACAGTGAGTGGTAGCACTGAGGCAGAAAGAGAAAAGTTGCAAGCACGAAGTGGAACCCTTCCTAATCTACCCAGAAGCTTCCAGGGCAGTAGAAGTAGGGAACACAGCATCAGGAATTCCAGACAGCACAATCTGAATACAAACTTTAACTCTTAGGGTGTCAACTTTTATAACAGGACTGCAGCACTGCCTCTCTCCCATGGATGCTGCAGAGGCTGCCATCAGGACCTGCCCTGACATCAGTGCTCAATACATATTTGCTGAGTAAAGGAGTGAGAAATGAAATGAATGCAAAATGAGGGAATGCAAAAAGAAAGTGGGATTTTAGGGTTGGAGGGAGAGAAGCAGCAGTGGAGGGTGCTTTTTCAGATCACTTTGCTAGTAATACCAGGTAGAACATGGAGACCATTCCATCAGGCTTGCACAGAGCAACGAGGCAGTGGCTACCATCTCTGGCTGTCATGGGAAAGGTGATGGAAGACCTCTAGGGAGTCCTAAATGAGACTGACGCTGTGCCCGCAGCCCCTGAGGCCCAGAGGTCATCCTTGCTCACCTGCAGAGCAGACTGCAAGGGGCATGGGAGGAGGTGGGGAGTCAAGTCTGAATCTGTAAGGGATGAAGCCAGATTGATGACAATCATCATGCCACCCTACACATTCAGAGGATGGTCAGTCCCACCCTCAGCCGGCACATCCCAGGACTTGTTGTTGACCAAAGGGGCTGGCTTTACTCAGTTTGTTCCTTCCTACTCCCCATACTGAAAATGAATCTGCAGGACAGATTCAGCCAGAGAAATGACTGCAGCCTCCTTGCATATAACCCAACCTACCTGACCTGACTCACTGCCCACCATTCCAATCAAAACCTTATATCAGTCTGCCGCCCCAGGTCTCCTAAGCAAGCCTGGGAATCTAAGAGCAGAGGAAGCCAGCATGCCTTCCCAGACTATTTTGAGTCAATGCTGCAATCAGTTTGGTTATGTGAAAAATGGTGGTGTCTCTTGCTATGGCCTTAATGTTCTCTTAATTCATCAGGACCAGTAATATCTGGGTTATAAACCTAATCAGGAGCTCAGCATCCCTCATGCTTATTCCCCAAGGCTTCAGGAGCTAGAAAAGGAAAGAATGGAAAAGACATCCATCCCTCCACACCCAGCCAATTATTAGATACTTCGCTTTTCAACCGTTAGTCCTTTTAAAAAGATGAACCCTTGGTGGTCCTAGACCATCATCACTGAATTACGTGCCCATCTAGAGGCCAACAAGGTAATCCCTCCGCCTCCATAAAAGATCACTTTGAACCCATGAAGGTCGGGGAGGGCTGCCTGTCTGAGAGTTCTCCAGGGAGTCTGCAACCTCCTTGATTACAATGTTTCACCACTCTCTATTGAACAGTGCTTCCTGGGGGTTCCATTTGTGGGTTTTTCCTAGGAAGGAGAGTGAAAAACTCAGAGCACTGCAGCATCTCACCCCACCACAGCTCTCCCTGGGGACTGAAAGTCCCCACGCCCTCCGGCTGGCCACTGATCTTCTGCTTAAATAATCCCATTTTGGGCTATCCTCTCTCACAGGTCTAGCACTTGCATCTCCTAACACTTGGATTGTTTTCCCCTCTGTTCTGGTGAGGTCTTTGCCCTCACAATGCTTTTCATAGCTCTGCTGTTGTCATTAGAGCAAATAGGAAGGAGCCAGAGGCAGAGCTAGCCTCAGCACCGCAGGCCCTGGACAGCTCCTGTTTCCTGCTTTCCTTCACACACTCTCCTTCCTAAAGCTGGAGCTCCCAAGCTCCCAGCCCACACGCATCCATATTACTCTTCTGGCGCAGCTTGTGTTCCTGACAATTAAGCAAACAATGATGAAACTCTCCATTGAAGCACACCTGCTTTACTGGTTGTTATTGAGTAAAATGGTTTTAAAAACTTACATGCAATTCCTGTCACTGCAGGTCTTGGTTTTCTTTTTCTAATCTGGTTTTTTATTTTTTATTTTTATTTTTTTAAAGATTTTATTTTTTCCTTTTTCTCCCCAAAGCCCCCCGGTACATAGTTGTATATTCTTTGTTGTGGGTCCTCCTAGTTGTGGCATGTGGGACGCTGCCTCAGCGTGGTTTGATGAGCAGTGTCATGTCCGCGCCCAGGATTCGAACCAACGAAACACTGGGCCGCCTGCAGCGGAGCACGCGAACTTAACCGCTCGGCCACGGGGCCAGCCCCTCTAATCTGGTTTTTTAGACATACCAAGCTTAAACATATTTTAAATTTTACTTAATGTATTGCATACTGAAGTCCACTTAACTTTTAGATCTTGCATAAAAATGCTTTTAAGACAGAAGACGTTAACTCCTGAGACAGGGCAAAAAAAAAAAAAAAAAAAAAAAAAAAACCACGAAACATGGATAAAGTTAAATATCGTACAATCCACATAGTATCTTAGGTTTTAATTAAAAATGAAAACCCTGGCCTCCAAACAGCCAGTGAAGGCCAACCTCTCTAGGAAGGTGATTAAGTGGACTATAATTATTTATTCTCTGTGCATGAACAAAACAATAAAAATAAATAAAGGAGCTCAAATAAAACTCTTAAATACAACAGAATGGGGAGGGTGGAGGAGGACTACTTATCTATAGTTTTACACTCAGAGGGGAGCATTTTAAAGTTTTCAGGATATCTGGTATATAGAAGAAATTCAGTGAGTCGCAAATAATCTCAGAATTTTATCAGATCCCAGGAACTAGTGAATATCATAGGGACTTTGTCTTTTCACATTCATCTACCTCCTAACTTGTCTGAAAGTACAAACGATTTTTTTTCCTTCTCAGATTCAAAGGGAACAATACTTTTAAACACCAGAGCAGACTCCTTTTCCTTCCTCCACCAAGCACCAGTCATACAGTTTTATGTCCCAGATAAGTTATTCTGAGCCTTCGTTCTCACTCCTCTAGTGGAGGAGAGGTTCTTCTGGATTATTCTGCCCAGTGTCAAAACTGCCCCCTTCCCCAGCCACTCCCCTTTATGCTCTTTTGGTGAATCAAAAAGTGTGCAGGAGGTGCTTGCCTTCTGGAACACGAAGAATGACTGGCTCAGAATTAGAAATCAAACATGAGTGGGATGTCTTCGTGGGCTTTGAAGCTACCCAACATCAAGTGGATGAAAAGCAAGTCAGTTGAAACACTTTCTGAATAATTAACCCTGGCCCGTTAATATCCCCATGTCCATTAAAACCCTCCATAAATTCCTTAATATATAAAGAACTCTCACAACTCAATCACAAAACATCAAACAACCCAATCAAAAAATGGGCTGGAGACATGAACAGACATTTCTCCAAAGAAGATATACTGATGGCCAATAGGCACATGAAAAGATGCTCATCATCGCTGATCATCAGGGAAATGCAAATCAAAACTACACTAAGATATCACCTTACACCCGTTAGAATGACAAAAATATCTAAATCTAATAGCAACAAATGTTGGAGAGGTTGCGGAGAAAAAGGAACCCTCATACACTGCTGGTGGGAATGCAAACTGGTGCAGCCACTATGGAAAACAGTATGGAGATTCCTCAAAAAACTAAAAATAGAACTACCATACGATCCAGCCATCCCACTACTGGGTATTTATCCAAAGAGCCTGAAGTCAGCAATCCCAAAAGTCCTGTGCACCCCAATGTTTATTGCAGCACTGTTTACAATAGCCAAGACGTGGAAGCAACCTAAGTGCCCATCAACAGACGAATGGATAAAGAAGATGTGGTACATATATACAATGGAATACTACTCAGCTGCAAAACAGAACAAAATCATTCCATTTGCAATAACATGGATGGACCTTGAGAGAATTATGTTAAGTGAAATAAGCCAGCAAGAGAAAGATAATCTGTGTATGACTCCACTCATATGAGGAATTTAAAACTATGGACCAAGAACAGTTTAGTGGCTACCAGGGGAAAGATGGGGTGGGGGGTGGGCACAAAGGGTGAAGTGGTGCACCTACAACATGACTGACAAACATTAATGTACAATTGAAATTTCACAAGATTGTAACCTATCAATAACTCAATAAAAAAAATTTTAAAAAAACCTCCATAAATTGAGGTCATCTCACAGAACTGCCCTTGGGATGTGCCCCAGCTGTGGGAGGTGAGCGCCAGAAGCCAGAGCTGGGGACATCTGGGGAAGTTCTGGGATTGATATACTCTTCATTTGGGTGCCCCAGGGCCATCTGCCGCTCTTCTCTGGGCCTTAGATGCAAATCTGGAACAAACGCTCTTAAACTTTAGACTCATTCACGTACCCATCATCTATCCAGTCAAAAAGATTTTACCACCACCAAGGATATTGTCTGCCAGGAGCCCTGCCAGGGAGAGGCAATGTCAAGGAGTTCATAGCCTGGTTAGGGAAGACAGACATGGCAACAAGCAGCACCATGCAGGAAGCGAGACCTCTTCTGTGCACCAACAGAAGAGTGGAAGGTGCCATGGGAACCTGAGAGAGCTGCTAACTCAGCCACAGGGAGGGCAGGAAATAATGGCAGGCTTCCCTGATGAAGTAACCTTTCACTGCCTCCAGAGACAGGCACCGGGCAGCCGGCAGTAGTAGGTTAAGTAGATAGTGCACTCTGAAGAGCTTGAGGGTTGGAGTCAGAAAGTTGGGTGACTTTAGGCACGTTCATTAACCTCTCTCTAAAGACTCCATTTCTTTATCTGTTAAGATAAACCTACCTTGGGCTGGCCTGGTGGCGCAGCGGTTAAGTGCGCACATTCCGCTTTGGTGGCCTGGGGCTCGCCGGTTTGGATCCCGGGTATGGACATGGCACTACTTGGCACACCATGCTGTGGGAGGTGTCCCACATATGAAATAGAGGAAGACGGGCATGGACGTTAGCTCAGGGCTAGTCTTCCTCAGCAAAAAAAGGAGGATTGGCAGCAGTTAGCTCAGGGTTAATCTTCCTCAAAAAAAAAAAAAAAAAAGATAAACCTACCCTGAGGCATTGTTGTGAAGATTAAATAATGTTTCTAAGCACTGAGCAGGGCCTTAAAAAGTAGCTACCATTGTTATTCTTAGAGAAATGGAAATAGCTCAGTGTGGGGTGGTTTTGGGGAGAGGCGACGATCCAAGGCAAAGGCAGGATCATGATGGGTTCTGTGGACCAGGCTGTTTGGATTTTCTTCAGGGGGCAGTGGAAACCACTGAGGGTGTCTAAGCAGAACCACTTACATAGGGAGTGGAGTCCAAGGTCCTCAAAGCTCCCTTTCCCTGCTGGCTTCTGAAAGGAGGCAGTATGTGTAGTGCTCACCAGTTTGGGTTCTGGAATCTGACTGCCTGGGTTCAAATCTCAGCTCACCTCTCCCAGACCATGAGTACTCAGGCCACTAGTACTTTATATCATAGGAATATGGTGAGGCTCAACTGAGGTAATCTCAGTACCTAGCACAGTGCCTGACACCTGGTAAGTACTCAGTAAGTGTTGGGTATCACAGTAATTATTGTTTCTGGCTCTAGGAGGCCAGCAGGTTCAATGACGGTTCTCTTTTTGCCCCAGAGAGGCTGAATGACTTTCCCAAGGAAACCCAGGGGATCTAGAAGCCATGGTACAGCTGCCAGCCTCCTCATGCTCAGGCTACAGTCTAGCCAGGGGGAGGAGGACTGAACACCCTGAGCCAGATGCTGGCCCCCCTAGGACATTGCATTATGTACGCTTCCTTTCTGGACAGAAGACAGCTGTGTGTGTGTGCAGCAAGCCCCACAAGTGACACAGGCCTGCTAGGTCTTTTATCTGGGTTGTGCAACTTTGACTAGGAGCTTCTGCCCAAATAAGATTCTGCTACCACCTGGGGCCAGGCCTGCCTGATGCTGTTGTCTCTGTCTCCCACCCAGTTAGTGAGGTTTTCTACACTTTTGCTCATGCAATTTCCATCACTAAAGTTCTTGGTTTTCTTACCCTGATTTGCTGTTGTTGCTAGGAACACAATGAATATGCCTGGCCTCAGTATCAAGTGAAGTGACTTTGCTAGTAGTGGGTGGAAATGTGGGGTGAGAGCCGAGTACCAAGGTAGAGCTGCCACCCACCCTCAGGAAGCTCCTGAGGACAGGGTCCCTGCACACAGGCACCTGTGTCTACACCTGGAGGCAGCAGATACCGGGGCCTTAATGAGGCAGCTGAAATAACATTTCCATCTTGACCGAATTACCCAAATCAGTTTAGGAAAAAAAGAATGTTCACTCAGTTGTCTAAAAATAAGGCTCCTAGGGGCCTGCCCGGTGGCGTAGTGGTTAAGTCCGTGCACTCCACTTCAGCGGCCTGAGGTTTTCAGGTTCAGATCCCAGGTGCAGACCTAGCACTGCTCATCAAGCCATACTGTGGCGGCATCCCACATAAAATAGAGAAAGATTGGCACAGATGTTAGCTCAGCGACAATCTTCCTCAAGCAAAAAGAGGAAGACTGGCAACAGATGTTAACTCAGGGCCAATCTGCCTCACACACACACAAAATAAAATAAAAATAAGGCAGGAGAAAACACACCACCTTTGTGGGCATCTGAAACTCTAGTGGAGTTTTGAGGAAATGGGTTATTGCTTTAGGGAGCCACATATCCCAAAGGTTAGGCTCCAGGGCACTGAGAGGCATTCTATCTTCTGTTTTTATGAGTCCAGACTCTGGAGCCAGACTGTCTGGGTTTGCATTATGGCTCCTGTATGTACCAGCTGGATGGCCTTCAGTCTTGACCTCTCTGAATTCGTTTCTCACCTGTAAAATGGGTATGACAATACCGACCTCACTGGAATGTGTGAAGATTAAATGAGTTAATACGTGCAAAGCATTCAGAAGAGTGCCTGGCACATACTGAGGGGTGTGTCGCTTTCATTATTTTCATCGCCACACATGCCATTTCTTTGCCCGAAATGGCTTCTTCCTCAGCTTGCCCTAGACATCCAGTCCATCTAGTTCTGGTTACACCGAGAGTCCTTGAAGGTGCTGAGCACACACATGGGACCATTTCCTGGTTCACCTCCATTCACACAAGCAGAGTTTGTATCCCAAGGGTCCCACTCTGAGGCAAGCCTGTCCTGACTCAGAAGAACACCTTCACCGGAACAATTTGCAGCCAATGTCTGACTCACCTTAGGTATTGCTTTAAGTAGCTGCAAATGAAATCGAGGGGGTGGGGGAAGGGAGCTAAGTGTCCCTGGGGATCTTGTAAATGGGTCTTATTTTAAATGCGCCAGGTCCTCGTCATCAGGAAGGTCACATGGCCTGCTTGGTAGTGACACAGTTCGAGTGTCAACTCAGATCTTCACCTTTCTGAAGGCTTGCTCTTCTCTGCTCCATCACAACTGTGCATGCCCACCAAAGCAAGAAACTGGAGACTGGTTTACAGATCCCTTCAACACTAAACTCCAAGCTCCTTGCGTAGTGTCCATGTTGTACACATCCCTGAACCTATAAAATCTAGCGCAGGACTGAGAATATAGGAGGCGCTCAATATGCTGGGCATATAACTGGGATTACCAGCAGTTTAGGAATTTGCTCTGCCTCAAGTAGAATGAGGACCCAAAGCCTAACCTTCAATCTTAAGTCTACAACTCACTCTCCTCCTAAACAGCAAGTTAGATTACGAACTGAACTTGGGGAGGGTTTGACACTGGAGAAGTTTGGTGTCTGAAGGCAAGTTGTAGAGGCAAAGAAACAGGGAGTGATGGGTGTCTAAGCCTACCACTGCCTCCCCTCGTGTGGGACGGCCCATCCTGGGAACCAGACAGGAAAGTAGTCCAAACCTGGTCCTCTGCTGCCCTCTTCTGTTGCTTACTAGAAGAGGCCCCTGCTAGCTTGTGCTGAAGGGCCTGGAAAACACCCACTCCTTTCCTCCAGCATCCCATCTTACACACCCCATGGTTTCAAAGTACTAGGAGATTAAAATTAGAAGCAAAAAAGTAGCCTTGGGCATAGCTGTCCCACGCTCAAAGGATTGGGCAGATGTGGAGCAGGAGAAACACAAGCATGCTCCTTATTTCAAATTCCAAAGCTAACAATTAAGGGCACAATTTTGAATAAAAATTCCAGCCACCTACCTACACCCACAGGGAAATGTTACTTTGTGCTAGTGTTCGAATTCAATAATACAGTAAAGCCCTAAGAACATCTGGCAGTTAGGGCCAGAGGAGGATTTTAAAAAGAACTCAGTGATGCGGCAGAGGTCACAGTACAGTGGAAAAAGCGTGGCCTGTGTTATTAACAGGATACGGGTTTGAGGTGTGGCTCGGCAACTGGCTACAACCCTTCCACAAGTTCTATCCGTAACCCAGTTCAAGTCCCCCCACAACCCGACTCCACTGCTTCCTCAGTGCTCAGTCTGTAAGCCATCCTGCAAAGATAACGATCAGCTCCTCTGCTTCTGAGGACCCAGCCGTTGTGGAGTCATAGAAAGCCCTTGGTAACATGCACCGCCCCCCCACCCCACCCTCCTCCAGTGAAGGTGGCTGGAGGGAAAGGAACTAACAGTGAGGTTTCCAGTCCACACACCTCAGTCCTCTGATCAGGGCCAGCCCTTCCCTGTGGTCATCCCTTCAAATGTAATCCCTGCATCATGAGGGCCTTTGCCCCCAATCTCTCCCCTTCCCATTTTCCCTTAGACCTATCCAAAAACCAAAGTTGAGGAAGGCGCTGTGCAGGAAAGGGCTGGAGCCTTATAACTCCTAACGATATTGAAGATTGCCTAAACTCTTAATTTGTTTCCCTCCTGGCCAACCTAAATAGGGACAAACCTAGACCAACATGGGAGGAAGACCCATGGCACTTAGGGAAAAAGAATGGTGCTGGTGGCCAACCCTGGAGTCACCACCAGAGCTGCCCTCAGTATTGGCTCAGGAAACACAATCAGTGGGAAATTAAGACTGTTGAGCTGAGAGCTTTCCTATCCATGCACACTGCCTGATTCCTTCCTCAAACTCTCCTGTGTTGCTTTCTGGATACTGCTTCCCCTTCATTCAGTAAGCCCACTCAATAGTTCACTCTTGCTCTCTGAAGAACTTTTGGGGGAGGGGGAGGGCGGTGGGACAGTAATAAAAAGCACAAAAACAGGCTGGGCACCCATGCCCACCATGACCTCTGCTGGATGATCCTCCAAGGCATGACAAGGTTGAGGTCAGTGACAAGGATCTTGCCTCCTCTTGTGGAATTGCCTAATTGAGGATACAGATATCTGGTAAGCCCAGCACTAACCTTGAGTTCTCAGTATCAGTAGGGAAAAGGAAACTTATTGAGGCATTTTGCCACTTAGGAGTGGCCATTTCAAGGCTAAAGATGGCTGCCACATTTCAAGACATCTCTAGAAAGTAATAAGCACCCCACAACCAGGGCTACAAAAAAAACAAGTGACTCCTTGGTGACTGTGACCCTAGGTCACATTTGCCCACTCTATTCCCGTTCTCTGGGAACTAGAAGAAAGTGGGAGCAGGGACAGAGGGCTGAAGCAGGTTCACCAATCCCAGAGCCAATATGCTCAATTCTTGGAGACCCATAGAGCTCCAGACAAGGAACCAGCAGAGCACAGATTGGCTCTTCCTTAATGTAAAGGCCCAGATCAGTCTCATCTGATTCCAAAGTCCACCTCTCTTATCTCTTTAGTTTTCACACCTGTGAAATAGGGACATGTACTACCTACACATCGAAGGGTCATGCTAAGGAACTGTGACCATAACAGGTAGTCACTCAGCATTAAAAGAACAAAATTCCAAGTGTGCCATAACTAGTTAGTCGTCAGGACGGCCCTCGAGGCTACAGAGCATCCTTAATAGCAGCAATCACCTAGGAGCTTGTAAGGTCTTACAAGAGCTGGGCCAAGTGACTTCAAACACAGCACTCTCTTAGCCAAATCTAAATTAACCTAAACTCTACATTCACTCTATAAAGTGTACTGATGGTCTTGGCTTGCTGAGCACTCTGTTGTCTGCTCTTTTGTTCTCACCTGTTGAGTAGCATTTGTTCCTAATTGTATACTAGTCAATCTGTTACAGTAATTATGTTTTAATTATTACATAAGCCAATGAAATAAGTGTGAAGAGTTGCTTTTATAAAAACCAGATTGAGTTGCTTATAAAACTTGTTGTTAAATTAGGTATAGGTGGGGCCGGTCCTGTGGCCGAGTGGTCAAGTTCATGCACTCCACTTCGGCAGCCCAGGGTTTCGCCGGTTCAGATCTTGGGCACAGACATGGCACCACTCATCAAGCCATGCTGAGGCAGGGTCCCACATGCCACTACTCAAAGGACCCATAACTAAAATAACAATAAAAAAATACAACTATGTACTGGGGGGCTTTGGGGAGAAAAAGGAAAAATTTTAAAATCTTAAAAAAAAATAGGTATGGGTGAAACTCTTATGAAAGATTGGAGAAAATGAGTAAATATCTAGAATTCTAAAGTCAGATTCTTTCACAATGTCTAAATTCTTTATCCATTTTAAAGAAAGTCCAAGCTGAAAATCATAGATAATGCATTATGATTATTTTGAATAAAGGCCCTTGCCTTCAAACTGTAATTTTTCTGAATTTTAGAGTTTATTGAATATGCATAAAATTTAGGTTAAATGTATCTTTTTCATCCTTTTACTGACTTTTTGATTAACTGTCAAACTGCCTGTCCCAATCATACGCAAAGGGGCTTTCCTTTATCTATATTCCTACTATAGTTATGGTCAGCAAATAAACACAGGCACGGGCAGACAGGAGTCAGTGCTTAAAACTAAGTTTGCCAGGAGCTAGATTTTCTCGGGGGAAAGGGTGTATTTGGGCATTTATTTTAAATAGAGCAAATAACATTTCCTCCAGAAAGGCAGCTTTTTAATTTCTCTGTTTTCCAACCAAAAGGGAGACAGAAATAGTCCTTAGGCCTCCACTCACCTGGAAGAGATCAAATGACCTCACAAATCCATTCCTCCATGGCAATGCAGCAGGTTGTCCTGAAAACAAAAGACACATCCAAACTCACCATATCCCAGCCCTTCATCCTTGTACAATTATCCTAGAACCAAAACAGGGAGCTGGATGATCTGTCCTGTTGTTGGCTGGTTTTAAATGTTCCATTTATACTGAAAAAATGTTAAGATGTATTCCTATATAAGCAATCTTGAAACATGAAAATTTGTTTACATAAATTTGGAAGGAGAAATGAAATATACACTTTACAAATTGATTCTTTATACTTTGAAAACGGATTTATAACAGTATTTATACCAGTTCCTACTTTATACAGTTTTCTTTAGGCAGCTTTTCAATAACATTTCTATTATAAGTTACACATGGAACCTCTCAGTTGAAAGGCTTAAAGGAGCCACATGCAAGGGATGGTGAGGGGCAAAAGGTGTGAGGCCATCACTCTGGTGCTCAACTAGGAGTTGAGAAAGGACTTCGACTCTTATGTGGAGCTGGATAAAGGCACTGGGATCTTCACTGTTTTCCTCAGCTCTTCCTCCCAACAGGCAAAGTTTCATCAGAAGGGAATTGTGTTTTCTGCATCATTATGGCTAGGAAAGACCATTTTAATACAGGCTGATGCCTAGCATCAACTAGCACAGTTACAGAAAGACAAGAGGCAATTATTCTGTGTATATATAGCATCTATATATATATAACCATATATAGCAACTATATCCACTCCAGTCTGTGGTATATGGCAGGAAACCGAGGCAGGACCAAGCCCAGAAAAAACATCCATGGGCACTGAAGACCAGTCAATGTCTGATCCAAGCCAGAAGCAGGTCTTAACGGAATGCCAGATATCCATCAAGATTATAAGGGGGGGCGGGGGGGGGGGGGTGGGAGAAGAGGCAGAAACCCATTACAAAAGGGCCTTCAGAGTGCAACAAAAAGCAGAAAGAGAAGCCAAGTTTTACCCTCTTCCCGGTAGACACCACTCTGTTCTCAGGTTTATCTTGCACAAATACCAAACGGTCATATTACTTTTTTTGGTGGATACAATGGCAATTAAGTGCATCTCAGACAAAATCTCAAAACCTTTACACTTCAGTTTTTAAAGCTCTGTATGGAAGAATGAAGCAGGGAAATTCAGATTTTTAGCAACCTCTACCACCACAGGTGGCATCTCTGGCTTTAACCTTGAGTTAAAACAGTGAGTCCCACCACTCAGGATGCTGCAATGAAGTTCTAAAGAAGTGAGCCTCCTTTACAGCTAGGCCAAATTACACAACCTTTCTCCAGACTAGAGGCTACGTATGAGCAAGCCCTTTACTCTATATGAGTAGTCCCCTAGAGTGTGATTTGAAGGAAAAATAAAAAAAAACAATCACTGAGGTGAGTGGGGGTACTCACCCACCCTTTGGTGCTGAGTTTAGTAGACTCCTTCTTTACCCTCTGACCCTCCCGGCTCAAGCTCCAATCTGACAGTCCTTTCTCGCTCACACCTCAGGTAGCTGCAGGACTGCTGAGATGGAAAAGTGTCAGTTTCTGTGTGTGTTTTATCTTCTTCCCCCAAGTTCAAAAGTTTCTCTAGGATACGGGCTGGCTTCACAGCTCACACACAATAAACATGGTTTTCAGATAACAACATCACTCTGTAGTCATTTGGGGAGATAACAAGAGGCATCGAATGGAAGGTATTCCTTTGTAGTGTTAGTGTACAAGGTAGAAAGAACACTACAGAACTGGAAAATACTACGCAGCCTTGGTCATTTACCAGCAGTGTAACTCTGGGTAACTGACACACTAACTTTAGTATCATCGTACGTAAAAAGATCAGTGGTTCTCACCTGGGAAGGGAGCAGTTTAAATACAAACCTCCTGCCTTTCCCCCCGCACTCAGAGAAGCAGAGCATCTACCTCATGGGAAGATGCTGTCAGGGATTGTGGAAAACCTACAGGTGAAGAAAACTAGCAGGGGCAGGTGAGACGCATACTAGGATGGCAAAAGCTCTCAAAGGCAAAAGGTTGATTCTAGCAGCAGTGTCCCCCTTAACTTACTTTCTCAGTGGAACTGGGACAGTTGGCATCCTGTCCCAGTGTCAAGGGGTTCTAAGAATCCTGATACTGAAAAAGGCCAAACCACTATTACTCCATACTGTACTCTGGAGACTGTTCCTCTCTGTGGCCCCAGAACCCCCATCAGACAAAGAGAAGCATCACAATAACTGTGGGAAAACTGTACACAATTAGGAGTCACATTCTTAATGAGATTTAATTATCTGAATTGCATAAAAGGGGATAGTACATTTAAATCTCTGCTACATCACAAACTGCTGTTTTGTTGTTGTTTTATTTTATTGAAGACCCACTAGTTCTACCCATTTTCAGGTTTATGGCTATAGAATGTGGGGAAAATAAATATTAGCAACAGAATAGGAAAAAGCAAGCAGGAGTGACTTCTGTTCACCAGAATGTTTTCTCCATTGCAGAACAGTTCTTTTAAAAACAAGAGGAGGGAAAAGCTATGAGCTATCCACATCCAGTAATGACAGCGAAGGTGAGAAAGAGACTGAGAGGAAACCAGGAAGGCAGAACCTGGGTGCTCGTTAAGTTCTCCCTCAGCCCATACTTCCCTAGCCCTCTGTGAGGATGAACATTCCTTCGAGTTCCTTCTGGCATCTCAACCCAAGATCAAGTTTCGCTGTCAATTCAAATATAATAAAGACATTTCCACAAGGAGGACTGATGTGAGGACTGAACGATTTGCCAATGTTCTCAGAAAGCTTATTAAAAAACAGCATGGCTTTAAAGACAGGTTCTATTCAGTGAAGACTGGGGAAGTCTTTATTAGTGGGGACTGGAGGCATATGGCTCACCAAACAGAGCAGGATACAAAAGAAACCCCTAAGGTTTGCAGGCTAACATCCACTGCCACTGTAGCCTGGTGGGCAAAGGCAAAAGCAAGCAACCCCCTCCGGCTCCTCAAAGCCCACAAGGCAGAGGGGCAGAAGAAGCTGTAGTCTAATGGCTCTAAATAACCAGCATTTAGTGTTATAATTAGGACCAAGGATTTATTCCACAATATAAACTGCAACATTTGATACAAGCTACCAAAAAAAATAGGAGAGGAAAGAAGGGGCAGGAAGAAAGCCAAAACACAGCTGTGGCAATTTCTTACAGAGCAGTCTCTTTCCCACATCACCAGTTCATCAGTGACACTAGAAACCAGACATTGCGTTCTGTACATCAACCAAATGCTAAAGCACCACACACTGTTTGGAAGTTTGTTTTGTTTTAATTCCAGCCACTGAAACCAACATAGAAGTTATTGCTTAGATAAATAAACCTAGTCTACCAGGAAAAAGAAAAGTGGATAAAGAAACAAACAAAAACCCCAAAAGTGAAAAACTTAAGTTCCCCGATACGGTAACAGAGTAAACAAGAGAAATTCCTCGAATGAGGATTTACTGGAATTTCTGGTGCCCTTCTGGGCACTGAAACTGAGTTGGACTCTTAAGCCGGTAAATCCCAGGTAGAGGTAAGATTTTAATGCTGTACATGAAAAGGTGCAAGCTTCAATGCCTTCCAAATTGGTGGAAACCCCTGCAAAAAACAGTCAGCATTTCAAACCTCAACAACCACAAACAGCTCTTAAGGAAAAAAATACAAAAAGTGTCAAAAATTTTTTTAGTTGTTTTTTCTTTTTTTCAAAGAGTTCTGGAAAAATGATCCCGTAAGGAATAGAAATAGCACCGTTTACAGGCTGGTGTGAATACCAGTCCTGTAGCTTTGCTGAGATATTGAAGAAATCTTCTTGGTTGGAGTCCTGAATTACATTAAGTAGGGGAAGGGTTTGTTTTTGTGTTTTTATTTTCGGCTTGGTGCGTCCTTCACAGAACAGCGCACACAGATGTAGTCTTCTTTCTCTGCCATCTCTGGAGAAACACCAACACAGACCTGATGAAACCACTGATTGCAGCTGCCATCACACTGGACCCAGTCCACCTGGTTACAAAGAGCAGGGAGATGGGGTTTTCAGAGGAAAAAACGTGATTCAGAATTGGGCAGGCCAGCCTCAAGATATTCAGGCCGTTTGCCACTAACGGCCACCGTCCCACCACTGGGACCTCTGGCACAACAGCTAAGCCAAATGAGTGTAGCTGGCCCACCAGCCAAAGCAACCGAGTCAAAGCCATTCTTCAAGTCGTGACTGCTTTGGGGTTAAGACAGCGCCGCCCTGTGATGATAAGTAAGCAAACGGGCATTGCATCAGCATCCCCCCCACCTTCTTAGCGCCTGGACGCTGAAAGCTGGAGGAGCAGGAAGAGGAAAAAAGGGAGGAAGAAGAGTTTCTTCAAGAAAAGGGAGAAGACCCAGGAGCGATGGTAAGAGCAGAGATATCAGTGGGGGAGGGCTGAGCCATCCATTCAGATCAGCTCAAAGCAGAGAAGCAGAAGAGAAAGACCCAGCGAGGTGAGGTCTAGCTTACAGGGTTTCTGAGTTAAGGGAAAGCACGTCCTCCACGGCCCAAACCTCACTGACCTCATCTCCTTCTGGCTGCAGGCAGCTCACAGCTGGGCAGATGGCATCTTCATCCTCAGAGTCCTCCTGTTCCGAATAGGATGTGTCTGAGGCCAGGGAATGAGTTTCGGCAGAACGGATTAATTCATAGCTACGCTCTCTCTCTAACGTGAAATTGTTCATGTCCTTGGGGTGGCTCAGTTTGACTTTCTTCTTTTTGGGGGTCCGCATTTTTTTAACTCGATCCCACCGCTCACTGGAGAGGCCTTCTCTTTCCAGGCGTCTCTTCAGTTTTCTCTCAAGATTATTGATTCCATCTCGTTTCCCACGGCAGCACTCATTCTGGATGGAAAATGGGCAAACTCAATTTTAGCCTAGTTTGCCTATTACTAAAACTAGTGAAGCTACCTATTAGCTGTATGGGACCCAATCAACAGTGAAAAAAATAATGCATCTAACCACCACCACTGCCTTCCCTCATGTCCCATAGGACAACTTGTTTGAGCTTAACTAAGTTAACCATTAGTGCTGTCAAAGGAATGCTGGAAAAAGGAAGTATCAGAGACATGATTGGTCTTCAACTCTGCCAACCAGCACCAGGAGACGGGGAGATGCCTACATTCTTCTTTTTATAAAATCCATGAGTAAGTGACTGATCTATAGTTTCTCTCTCAGACCCTCACACTTCTAAGGAACCATGCTACTAACTTCCTTCTTTAAGGACATACATCCCTACCCCTTATAGGATCAAGGTGCATTAGTTGAACATAATCAATGGTGCTACACTATTTGGTATCATGATGAAAAATAAAATTCTAAACGCCAATATCTACCCTCATGCTAGAGATTCTTCCTATCCTGACTACATTCTCAGAGGCTTTAAATGTTACAGGTCAGTTAGTTCACTAATAGGAAGAAGCAGCAGTGTGTCTAACTATGCTAAGAAACAGAACATTACACAGCATCCCCTTCAAGTAAGTCAGCACTCAAAACTGGGGATCCTAATCACCAGTCCTCACATCAGCCATCTTGTTAGGTTTAGAAAAACTAAAGCATTTGTTAAATGTTAACTCCAAGAATATCTTTGATTTTCCAAGGTTTTATCCCAAGAGGCCTTCCCAGCTTGTAATTACATTTTCATCTCTACAGCATTTTCTCTTACGGAAGAAAAATAATCCTGCTTCTATAGCTTCCTACATGGAAATGATGAGAAGCACCTTGCTAAAAAGAAAAAAAATTCACACAGTGACTTAGAAAAAAGACCAAAATCCAGGCTGTGAGCCCAAAGTGACGTCCAGGCCCTGTCTGCTCACTGAAAGTCTTAGGAATGGAGTTGTGAGGGAGACAGTGTGCATTCTTTTCCAGATCAAAGACAGCATCTCACTCACCAAACTATTTAAGAGGAAATGACATTAAAGCGCATGCTCCCCGCTCCAGACTTTGCCTTCCCCAGCAGCCTCTCAGACTCACCTTCTCACTGCTGGCTCTAACTGGTGAGCTTCGGTCAGTTTGCTGAGCAGAGCTTGGCTTTGCAAGTAAAGTCTGGTAAAGTTCCTGAATTTCAGGAAGGGATACCTGGAGCAACTGGGCTTCCATCAACAGTTCATTCACTTCTGGACTAATACCTGTTAAAGACCAGATCAAATCATAATGACAACAAAAGGTGCTTCACATCAACATTTAGACCTGTCAGATACACAGAAGCAAGCTTGCCCCTCACACCACTACCACCCTCTCCTTGTTAACCTACATTCAGTTGAAGTTAGGTTTACTTAATGCACCTAAAGCTACAATATAACTGAGCCCAAACTAGATTTTCTAAGTCTTCTGATTACTAGGGAAGCGCTAATTCCACACTGAATCCCCTCAATCACTTATGCTAATACAGAAGAGAGAGTACCTCTGCCTTGACAGCTTTTAATAGAAAGCACAGAACAGCCCAAGGCATGGGCAATCTGAGTGGATCAAGTAGCTGTGGCCCCTCTACGAGACACACAGTGTGATGGTGTGACTAAGGATCAGGACTCCAGTTGCAGCTTTAGGCAGAACTCATGGGGCAGTCATTTGTAGGTAAGTACAGAAAAAAAAGAAGTTTCAGTGTGGATTATCTAAGATTCTCCATAAATCTCCCGACTAATGAAGTAGAAGGGAGCCCATGATTATGTGACCAAAATACTTGGTTTTTAATTATCAGTTGGCCTGAGTTAAATTAACACTTTTATCCCTGAAAGCAATCATATAAAGCTTTCTCTTGTTTCCTTTGCATTTATAAACCTTCAAATATGATCTTTGTCCTACCTTGCAAACACAGAGTAATCCACATCCTGCATTTGGGGATAAAGTCCTTTTTTATGGTACCTGATCATCTATAACAAAAACATACTACAAGAGCACTTGTTACTGTACAGCCTCAAAGTAGTAATAATAAAAAATGCAAACCATGGAGAGGGACACAACTCCGTCCAGTAGAGAAGGGAGAGTGTAAATATGAGGTTCTATGGTCCCAGTCATCAGGCAAGGAAAAGGACGTTATGCCAGGAGGCTGAGACACCTGGTGGAGGAAAACATTTCACAGTCAAGGTTTTCAGGATTAAAAATACTCCCACCAGTCCAATAAAGACAGCCTGGGTTATCAGGCAGGCAACCAGGAAAGAGAAAGACTTGATTTTCCCAAACTGAAAGAAGTCTCCTGGCAATTTCGATCTAGACAAATCAACTCATAGCCACCAAGCCTTTAGTCTTCCTGGTTTTACCTGGACTCATTTCAGAGAGGTAAAGAGCACCAACTGGAAATAAGTCTTTTCTCTGTGCGAGAATAAGTCCTATAACCTTTTAATCCCCAGGTAATTCTCTTTACGAAGATTCTAACACAATGAACACAGACACGTACCCCTTTGAGTAAACCAACTGAGAAACTGCCTGGTATCATTCACACCCATCTCCCTACCTTCTCCAGTGTTTATTAAAGGAGCTAGGAGAAACAGTCCTTTAACCATACATTAGTAAATTAACAGGTGTGCCCCCTCCCTTTATTAATAAAGGTAAACTCCTAGCATATTTTGCATAAAGAACACAAATGGCTCTGCTATGGGCTGCCCAAAGAGCCACAACTCATCTATGCAACAAAAATCTAAGTGATCATTTGCTAAGTGCCAGGGCATTGTATTTCAGAAGCCTGGAAAGAAATTTAAAAAACAAGGAAACAAGTATGACAGAGACCAATACTTTGTCCTTATCTCCACCTGCTGAATATGTAATTCATCTAATTCCTATGTCGTCTTAGTATAGCACAAGGGAGTTGTGATACCTGTGCTAGAGAAATCTGTGCTAAATTTGAAAATCATCAGGTTAACCTTTTATAAAAAGACTGAATGCTGTCCTCCTCATTGGACTTTTCTGATGTCTTCATATTCTTTTCCTGCAGACATCTTCTACGGAAGAAGACAGAAAATTCTGCCCATTCCATTGACGGTCAGAAGAATCTGGCTTTTGGCAGAAAGATGACAGTTTGTATGAAACCCACTGCCTTTCCTCTGAAACAACACAGTACTCAGACACTTCAAAACCTATTCTTCCTCCAACAGCAGTAAGAAACAGAAGGAAGGAGACACTTCCTTCCTACTCAATGACTTACATGAGAGGGAGCAGGGAAAAAGGGTCAAGCAAAAATTTAAAAATACATAAATATTAAATATGTATCTGGGTTCATACACATAAATGGGAAAATTACATGAATATGCGAAGAGGTGAAATCTGCTCTACTGGAACGAAGTGCCTGAGAGGAAACTCCTGGCATAGCCGTGCAGGAAACTAAAGCAACACGGTAGGTACACAAGACTCCCCAGGGAGCAGCTGCAGGTGAAGTGAGTGCTGCTGACAGTCCAGTGGTCACCAGGAACACCACCACCAGAGACACAGGTTCAGGAACAAGGTAGAGAGCTACACAGATTCCAACACCCAGCAAAGACAAGTTCAGACTCACCTTGTTTGTCTCTGATGCCTGTCCTGCTGAGGTTTGCCACCTGCTATATAACAGTCCTGAGCCCACACGGTCTTGCACAAATTTGAGATTCCCTGATGAAAGCAGTTGCTGGGCTCTGTGCTGCCAGTTCACGGTTCTTTCAATCATGTATCGAAGTGCATCTCCCTCAGGGAGGCGAACTCGGATGCGCTGCAGGGAAGCCAGGAGGGGCAGAATTTTCTCCAATGGAGGTTTCTCTGACCGCCGACAATGGGGACAAAGCCAGATTCGGAGGCCTTGAGAAATACTGGGTACTGCCACACAGCTAGTATGGAAAGCATCCCTGCAGAGTTCACACTGGATCATGGGGGCAGCTGGGGCCTTCTGACACAGGCAGACTTTCATTTCCACATCTTGGACAGGCGACAGCAATTTCCCTTCATTGGCTAGTCTGAGAGACTGCAAGGCTTCCATTTCCCTTAGGCGAGCTTCCCCAAGTGTTGCCATCTAAAAAGGAGTTAAAAATCAAGGACAATGCCACAGAGAACTCAGCCTTCTCCTAAAACTCAAGGGCTCTAGTGGTTAAGAAGATGGGCTCCAGGGACTGGCTGGGTGGCACAGCACTTAAGTGCGCACGTTCCGCTTCAGCGGCCTGTGGTTCGCCGGTTCAGATCCCACGTGCGGACATAGCACCACTTGGCAAGCCACGCTATAGTAGGCGTCCCACATATAAAGTAGAGGAAGATGGGCATGACGTTAGCTCAGGGCCAATCTTCCTCAGCAAAAAGAGGAGGATTGGCAGCAGTTAGCTCAGGGCTAATGTTCCTCAAAAAAAAAGAAAAAAATGAAGAAGAAGGGCTTCAGAGTAGATTATCTGCATTCAAATCCTGGCTCTGCCTCACTAAGCTCTGTGAGTGACCTTGGGCAACATATTCCACTGTGGCTACATTTCCACAGGTATAAAAAGGAGTTACTAATAGTGCCCACCTCACAGAGCTGCAATGGTGATTACAGGAGAGATGTGTGACAGAACGCTTTCTGCCTAGCACATGGTAAATACTTCATGTGAGCAATTACTTAACATGCACCACTTCTTAAGTCCAATTTCCGGGTATATTCATCTCCTAGAAAATTTACTTCTCTTGAAAGAAACAGGCTTCTTATATTCTCCATGTACTAATTTCTGAGGTTCTCTGTTTTTAGTTGAGTTAGCCTTTGTGTTCTTCTTAAAGGTATTTTACATGGAAAAGTCTCCTAGAGCAGTCACTATGCAATAATAGTCTATGTCTCTTATTGTCTTTAACTTTACTGCCTTATATGTATGCTGGACAGAGCAACTATAGACAATGAAACTGGAGCCCTCATGAAAAAATTAAATAGAAACCACTTTACCAGACTTTTCTCACACACACACATATGGTATAAAATCAAATCATTTGGGCAAAGAGAAAAGCACGTTGCCTTTCTGCAGAAAATGGCAAGTATACTCATATGTTAAGTTTTCCTCTCTATTTAAACAAGAGCCACATCCCAGGAAAGTTAACCTGAATGAATGAATTAAAGACACACATAAACAGAGTAACTTCACAGTAAAGAGCTAAGGTGATACTGAAGGTATTTCTGAATGGTATTTACAAGCTGTCTGCAATGGGAACTTTTACATGAACAGCCTAGGCATCTAAGATATAAACACATCAGGGCATCACAGATTTATCCATTACACACCATGAAGTAAATGCAGAGTCTAAAGACGACAAAATCAAAGCACTAGCTCTGTCAGAGTTAGCCGCCACCACCTTGAACTTCACATCCAGTTGCCCCAACAAAAGGCTGGACCACTGAACTCATGTTTTAGTACTTCACTGATAGAGAAATAGAGATAAATAGGGGGAAGGCATGGATTTTTAAAACTGAACTTTTCCCTCTAGTAACAAAAGCTATAGGCTGCAGAAACTATTCCTTTCCAGAATTCTATGCCCAAGTCCTTAAAATGTTAATTTGTCACAGTTAAAACCATTCCCAGTTATCACATCTGCCCAACATCAGGTCAACATGATCCATCAGATGAGGCACCCCGAGTCATAAAGCCAGAATGAGCTCTCCATTATCTCTTTTTGGACTACAGAAGAAAATGTATGAATAAGGGTTAAGGGAAGAAACAAAAAGATCTAGAAGTAAATCAGGTAACAAACCTTTGGTATATTTTTAAAAATCCACTTATTTCGGTAGACAAAAACAATGTCCAGGCAGTACACATGGGTTACGTGATAACAAGGTGCCTTCCTATGGCTTAGAAATGGAGAGCAGGGGCTGGCTGGTGGCT
Source organism: Equus przewalskii (assembly GCF_037783145.1). Taxonomy (NCBI): domain Eukaryota; kingdom Metazoa; phylum Chordata; class Mammalia; order Perissodactyla; family Equidae; genus Equus; species Equus przewalskii. Next base: position 29,687,230 of record NC_091861.1, read on the forward strand.
CAGCAGTTAAGTGTGGACGTTCTGCTTTTGCGGCCCAGGGTTCACCGGTTTGGATCCCAGGTGCGGACATAGCACTGCTTGGCAGGCCATGCTGTGGCAGACATCCCACATATAAAGGAGAAAGATGGGCATGGATGTTAGCTCAGGGCCAGTCTGCCTCAGCAAAAAGAGGAGGATTGGTGGCAGATGTTAGCTCAGGGTTAATCTTCCTCAAAAAAATAAATACATTAAAAAAAATTAAAAAAACAAAAACAGACACAATCTTTACAAAAAACAAACCAGAGACATAATAGTGGAAAATAGCTCCTGAAAAATGCCAGAATGATGCTGAGGCAGAAGACTCTGATCAGAAGCTGACTGAATTTACAAATATGTCCAAAGAAAGTCTATATCAAAATATATAAAATCAAGGCAATCCCACATCAATTCAAGAGAGGTCAGGCAGCTACAAGGAACAGACTGGGAAGAAGGTGCCATGACCCAAGGATGGACATATTCAGTCCAGTCCTAGTAGTAGGAACATTCCTCCTCTAGAATGGGCAATGCTTTGTGCCATTAAAAGCATCCAAGTGGGACTACATCCAACTAAAAAACTTCTGAATAGCAAAGGAAACCAACAAAATGAAAAGGCAATCTATGGAATGGGAGAATATATTGATAAATCAATTATCTGATACCGGGTTAATATTCAAAATAGATAAAGAACTCATGCAACTCAACACAAAAACAAAACAAAACAAAAAAACACAAAAATAATCCCATTAAGAAATGGGCAGAGGATCTGAATAGACAATTTTCCAAAGAAGACATACAGACAGATAGCCAACACATTACATGAAAAGGTGCTCAATATCACTAAGCATCTGGGAAATGCCATTCAAAACCACAAGATATCACCTCACACACCTGTCAGAATGGCTAGTATCAACAAGACAAGAAATAGAGGTGATCTTAGCATCATGGTGGAGTGGGCTCGCCCTGTAAACTCTCCCCTCTAAGATACAATAAAAAGGACATCCATATTCCAAAAGAGGACATCCACCCAACAGAAGCCATCTGAGAGACCCATGCAGCCATATGTCGGAAGGTGGAGGTGCTAAAGCCCACCTACCAATGAGGTAAGAGAAAGCTTCCCTTTCTCCCTGAAGGATAGCAACTGAGGGATTGCACAGGGCTTCCAAGAGGAAAGGGGGGAGGGGACAGCAGCCCTCCGAGGGAACACTATAGATCTGTGAGGTCCCTCTCAGCCCAGGAGAAAACCCCAGAAGGGGTCACTAGCCATCACGGAGGTGTCTTCGTCAAGCTAACACCCCAGGAGAGCAGACAGTGAGGGCAGAGTGAGAAGCCCCCCGAGATCATGCAGGAGAAAGAAAGCACCCCTCTTCCCGACCCAGCGCGCCACAGTTCAGCACCTGGGAGCTGTGCTGCACATCGCAGCAGGCTCAGAATACGCAGCTCTTGACCCCCACCCAGTGATGACAGGTGGAAGTGGCGATCAAGTACTACCACTATATGGAAGCACAAATCCATGCCGTCTAACAGTATGAAAAAACCTAACAAAACTCCAGACCAGAAGGAAAATGACAAATACCCAGAAGACATAGAAATCTATAACCTCAATGACAGAGAATTCAAAACAGCTATCATTAAAAAACCTGAGTTAAAAGAAAATGCAACTAACAGAAAGAGAACTCAAGAGTACACTCTCATTTACACAAGCTACAAAAAGAATAAAATATCTAGGAATAAAGTTAACCAAGGAGGTAAAAGATCGATACAATGAAAACTGTAAGACATTACTGAAAGAAATCAGTGATGACATAAAGAAATGGAAAGATATGCCATGCACATGGATTGGAAGAATAAACATAGATAAAATGTCCATTCTACCCAATGCAATCCCAGTCAGACTCCCAATGACATTGTTCACAGAAATAGAACAAAGAATCCTAACATTCATAAGGGACAACAAAAGACACAGAATAGCTAGAGCAATCCTGAGAAAAAAAGAACAAAGCTGGAAGCATCACAATCCCTGACTTCAAAGGTACTACAAAGCTATAGTAATCAAAACAGCATGGTACTGGCACAAAAACAGGCACACAGATCAATGGAACAGAACTGAAAGTCCAGAAATAAAACCGCACATTTACAGATAGCTAATCTTCGAGAAAGGTGCCACGAACACACAATGGAGACAAGATACTCTCTTCAATAAATGGTTTTGGGAAAACTGGACAGCCGTATGCAAAAGAATGAAAGCAGACCATCATCTCAAGCCATACACAAAAATAAACTCAAAATGGATCAAAGACTTGAAGGTAAGACCTGAAACCATAAAACTTCTGGAAGAAAATATAGGTAGTACATTCTTTGACATCGACCTTAAAAAGATCTTTTTGAACACTGTGTCTTCTCAGACAAGAAAAACAAAAGAAAAAATAAGCAAATGGGACTTCATCAGACTAAAGAGCTTCTGCAAGGCAAAAGAAACCATGAACAAAACAAATAGACAATCCACCAACTGGGAGAAAATATTTGCAAATCACGTGTCCTACAAGGGGTTAATCTCCATAACATATAAGGAACTCACATAACTGAAAAACAAAAAAAACCCCAAACAGCCCAATCATAAAATGGGCAGAGGATATGAACAGACATTTCTCCAAAGATATACAGATGGCCAAGTGGCACATGAAAAAATGTTCAACATCACTAATCACTAGGGAAATGCAAATCAAAACTATACTAAGATATCACCTTATACTCGTTAAAATGGCTATAATCACCAAGACAAAAAATAACAAATGTTAGAGAGGCTGTGGAGAAAAAGGAACCCTCACACACTGCTGGAAGGAATGTAAACTGGTGCAGCCACTATGAAAAACAGTATGGAGATTCCTCAAAAAACTAAAAATAGAACTACCCTATGACCCAGCTATCCCATTACTGGGTATCTATCCAAACAACTTGAAATCAACAATCCAAAGTGACATGTGTACTCCTATGTTCACTGCAGCACTATTCACAATAGCCAAGACATGGAAGCAATCCAAGTACCCATCGATTGATGATTGGATAAAGATGTGGTGTGTATATATACAATGGAATACTACTCAGCCATAAAAAAAAAAGACAAAATGGTCTCATTCGCAACAACATGGATGGACCTGGAAGGTATTATGTTAAGTGAAATGAGCCAGACAGAGAAAGACAAACATCGTATGACTTCACTCATTATGTGGAAGATAAACACATGGACCAAGAGTACAGTTCAGTGGTTAACAGGAGGAAGGGGGCTGGGTACAAAGGGGAAGGGAGCACTTATATGGTGACGGACAAGAAATAACGTACAACTGAAATCTCACAATGTTGTAAACTATTATGAATGAACTCAATTAAAAAAAAAAAGACAGGAAATACACGTGTTGATGAGGATGTGGAGAAAAGGGGACCTTAGTGCACCATTGGTGGGAATATAGGTTGGTACAGCCACTATGGAAACCAGTATGGAGGTTCCTCAAAAAATTAAAAGCAGAAGTACCATATGATCCAGCAATTCCGCTTCTCACTATTTATCTGAAAGAAATGAAAACCCTAACTTGAAAAGATATCTGCATTCTCATGTTCACTGCAGCATTGCTTATAATAGCCAAGATAAGGAGATAACCCAAGTGTCCATTGAAGACAGATGAACGGATAGAAAAAATCTAATGTAGTATGTACATACAATGGAATATTATTCAGTCATAAAGAAAAGAAGGAAATCCTGCCATTTGCAACAACTTAGATGGACCCTGAGCGCATTATGCTAACTAAAATGAGTCAGAGAAAGACAAATACTGTCTGATCTCACTTACTTGTGGAAACAAAAAAACCCCCACCAATCTCACAGATACAGAGAACAGACAGGTGACTGCCATAGGCAGGGGCTGGGGAGTAGGTGAAATGGGTGAAGGGGGTCAAAGGTGACAACTTGTAGTTATAAAATAAATAAGTTATGGGGATATAACATGGTGACTAGAGTGAATACTACTATATGTATATATGAAAGTCGCTAAGAGAGTAGATCTTTAAAGTTCTCATCATAAGAAAAAAAGTTTGGGGGCTGGCCCTGTGGCCTAGTGGTTGGGTTCGATGTACTCCCCTTCAGCGACTGGATTCAGTTCCCAGGCATCACTCATCAGTGGCCATGCTGTGGCAGTGATCCACATTACAAAACTGAAGAAGACTGGCACAGATGCTAGCTCAAGGCTAATCTTCCTCAAACAAAAAGAGCAAGATTGGCAACAGATATTAGTTCAGGGCAAACCTTCTTCAGAAAAAAAAAAGAAAAAAAGAAAAAAAGAAAAAAGTTTCTAACTATGTGTGGTAATAATGGATGTTAACTAGACTTACCGTTGTGATCATTTCACAATACATACATATATTCAATCATTATGTTGTACACCTGAAACTAATATAATGTTTTATGTCAATTATACCTTAGTAAAAGATGTTTAAAAAAGCATCCAAATCACATAGCTATCTCCCACTGTCCTGACACTGTACTCACTGAACATGAGCTAGATACTACTGCTGCATCTTCTTGAAGACGATATCATCTCTGAATCAACAGTGCTTACTAAATGTAGGTCAGACTCACAAGTATCCAGTACACTTTTTTTTTTAAGCTTCAGTGCATGGTTGTGTATCCTAGTTGTTAGTTTAATTCTCTCTGTGAGCTGCTGCCACAATATGACAACAGACAGACAAGTAGTGAGGTTCCACAACCAGGAAACGAACATGGGCCGTGGCAGTGAGAGTGCTGAATCATAACCATTGCCCACCAGGGCTGGCTCTGTAAGTGTATTTCTTACTGTAAATCAATAAGCTGGCATTGCAGTTTCACATAACTGTTAGCCCTGATATCCTAAGTCAGCATCCCTGGATCAACCCATAGGCACTGACAAGACTGTTTCCGAGTCTGCAACACTTCACACTGGCAGGCATTCCCCAAATCTGCACCTCTATGCATCTTCCTTCAGAAAATCTTTTTGGTAAAACTGAGTGCTTTTAAAGTTATTCTTCTACTTGCCTTCCCAATATTCCTGAAAACAAGAAAGGGTTAAAAGCAACCCCCCCCCCCCCCAAGAGAGAGAGGAGATGGTAAAGTGCCACTACATACAGCTGAAGCAGTCTCTCTGCTTTCAGTTAAAGCTCTCTCCAGGTCACTCAGACTCTCTAATTTGGGGCTTTTCTTTTTCCCACTTGGCAAGGGCTCTTTTAACTTTCTCTGCTTCCTCTTCAATCCCAAAAGGCCAATATCACATCGAGGGCACAGCACCTAATGTGGGACAAAGCACAAGCTTCGGTAAAATGAATTTCAGACAGAACATTAGGAAGTAGAAAATAACAACTGAAGCAGTGGAAAGGATGTAAATTTCTTAGTATCTAACATTTTTCTTTGTAATATGCCACCCTGAAGCCAGAAAATTCCTCTATAACGGAACAAAGGGAGGGAGGGAGGGAGGAAAGAAGGAAATCTCACAAAAGATTGGCTTTGACTCTAGATTCAATTCAGTAATAAGTACAATGTGATATAAACTTATCCCAATCATAATGCATGACCAGTTTCAGCTCACAAAAAATACAAAGAGTGCGACTCTAGCACCTTATGAGGGGTGAATGAGATCATTTATCTGGCTTACTAAATGCAAGTGGTGAAGCAAGGCCAAGGTTAGAAGTTCAATTTCAACACAGATTGAGGAACTTCAATGAGAAAAATGTTCTTCCTTCGACACTGAACGCTATCCTAACGGTATCCAGAGAGCATTTAAAGGTCTTTTCACTAGAAGCTCAGAACAATCTCCCTGGCTCTACCAAAAGAGGAAAACAAACAAAAAAAACACCTCATAGAATACAGATCAATCAGTGATGCCAACTTTTGCATGAGAGGGACTGCACGTTTTACCAAGTTAGGAGATCTAATGTCTGTCTTGTAGATGAGCAGGATGCAAACTTACCTCTAAGAGAGAATATGGAGAATTCTCAGTCAAGAACGTATTAGCAGCACATTCTTTCCAAGCCTGAACCTCAGCTACTAGTGATTCTAGTCTTGGTAAAGAATTCAGATGCACTGGGATAGATCGGCCTCGTGTAACAAGTTCTATGAGTGTGTCCAGCACTGGCACACGTCCTCCAACCTAATAAATCAAGAAAAATTAAAGCAACTTAGAAAAAAGAATACTTCTATGTAAAGTGGGAAAAGCACAATTCAGACTGGGCCTACTCCACGATTTTAATATGTTAAATTCACAAATGGATATCGACAAACCTGCCAGCTGACCAATGGTGGTGGGGGGTGGGTCGACGTGTTCTTTCGCTTAACAAAACCCTGAAGAATCTAGTTTGTGCTTGAACCCAAGGATACAACTGTGAACATAACATACACTGTGGTCCCTTTGTTGTATTTATGCCCTTCTAAATTCACTTGTCACCTTGGTCCCTATGAATAGTTTGAAAAAAAATCAACAAAAATGTAGATTTGAAACAACTCAAAAGACTTTCATACAAACTTACATAAATAAAAGTAACAAAACAAAATTTTACTCCAATCCAGTCACCAACGATGAATTAAAGTAACTCAGTATAAACTATTAAGGAAACAGTTGAGAAAGCCCACTGGTTCTCAAACTTTAGTATTCATTAAGAGTCATGTGGAAAGCTTATTTAAACAGTTTCCTGGGCTCCATCCCCAGATATTTGATTCAGGGAAGGATCCATGATTTGCATTTCTAACAAGTTTTCAGGTGATGCTGATGCTACTGATACTGGGACACATTTTAAGGATAAGATACCCAAACTGGAAGAAGAATAAAAGCATTAGGTTGGGGGTGAGGGGTAGGGGAGCACTGGTGTTACTCTAACACAATAGCAAATCTTAGCTTCACTAAGTAGGTCATCTTTATATGTCTCTTGAAGTGATTCAATACATATACAATATCACCTGATACTTGATGTACTCTAAGTCAAAAATATTTCATCAAGGCTTTGAAACTAACTTCCAATTTACAGGAAATACAGAAGAAAGAACACGCCACAAAAGAACAACCAGACGAATCCAGAAGGTGGAACATATATACCACGAGATAACTGTTCAGGACAGTGATATGAAAAAAAAGTAGGGTGGAGAGAAGAACTCTTGTAACAGGATTAAAAGAAATTTAAAGCGATATATCAATTAGATGTAACATGTGGTCCTGGATTGGAAAAACCACTATAGGTGATATTTTTTGGAAAACTGAACACAGACTAAGTAGATCAATGTTTTACTGCTTTGACATTTAATCTGAAAGGATCGAAATTGTGAGGGCATAAATGTGCTGCTGGACACTTAATATAAAGTGACTCACAAATTACTTGCTATTCCTATGATACTTTTAGAAAAAGTACTTCCTATGTGCAAAGCAGACTACTGGACAACATTTTAAAGTAAATAATTCTCTAAATATGAAGACGTTCCTAGTTGTTAGTCACATCTTTCTATTAGTCATTAAATATATGATGCAAGTAAAGACCAGGCAATTATTTCAGGAATGGAGCAAAATTTGCTTTTTGCCTTTATAGGCACTATTGCAAACAGAGTACTAAGCAGTATATACATACAAAACACGAAGAGAGTGAACCTTTCCAGAAACATGTCCTGTCTGTCTGATTTCACATGCTCACCTCTCCTTATTGCAACAACCTCACCCTTTTGGCTGTGCCCTTTCATGAGTGAAAAGGGGGACCATAACCAAAACTAATTACCATAGTTCTAACAATCACTGACAAGAGGCTGCATCTAAAACTGCCACTAAGGAAGTTAATGTACACAGTAAACAGTTTTCTTGGTTTTTTCCCATGGCCAGCTGGGGTTAATCCCTTAATTATCTAATAACATTTATCAGACAATATATATTCTCTTCCCCATTAACTAGAATAAATGCCCAGAGGTTTTGTTGCAAGCAACTGGCTAAAACTGTCCTGTCTGGCACTTCTTACTAGCAAATGATCACTTAGCACCACTTAAAATCACACAAGTATTCAGAAAACCAGATAGTATTTCATTCCTAGTCTCTGATGGCTCCAACAAAACAGAACAGAATTCAAGAACAATGTAAATTAATTTTTTAAAAACCCAGTCTATTAACTAATTCAAAGATCTTTTTCCTCAATAGGTCTATAAGACCTATTGGTTTAATTGGAGAGATAAAGAAAGCCACCTCATACCAACCACTTTTCAAATGAAATCATCCAGCTGAAAATTGGGTAAATCATAGAGTGCACTCTGTCTATACCTTAACAATGCTATGAGTGAAAATATTCTCTCTTTTTTAACTTAAAGCAAGTCAGTAAGTATAACAGCTAGCATAGGGCCACAAATACTTACTGCTAATTACTTTGGAACTTGCTAAGTTTCATTTCTTTTGTAGGGATGGCGAGGAACTTTTGTTTAAATCACTACTTGGTGAAAATTATGAGCCCTGGGGCCTAGTCTGGCCATGTAATTGTATAACCAGGTTCACTGTATGTGCCATTCTTGATGGTCTGAACTCTAAGTTTTTGAGAAGCCAGTAGGAGACAATAATACTTATCAAAGATTAGAAACTACATTTCTAGCTCTTTTTTTCTTCAATCCCCAACCAAGTACTCAAGTTTGTTATGGGACACTCCCAAGCTCCCAGAACAAGTTGGTTGAATTATCTAAGCTTTAAACATTTGAGCCAGCTGGTCAGGACAATAGGTGGTTGAGTATTCAACTAAATTCCATTCAACTATTTTAAATACAAGCGAATAGAATTAGTAATCCAGACAATCCAAAGTACTCAATCTGTGTAGTGAGATATAACATTTTACCCTTTATAATTTTCCAATTATTGCTTTTTACAGATGCACGTACACACTCAGGACATTTTTCTTTTTAGACCAACCTGCAGGGCCTCCACATCCTGAAGCCAGTCTCTGGCTCTCTGCACTGAGTCTTTCAGAGCCACACCACTGGGCAGATATGCGGGGATCTCCTCTATCTCCTTCACTGCCGTAGCAAGGCTATTCAATGAATGCCGAGGTCTAGAAAAATGAAACAGAAACTACTTAGTATTTTATAAGATGGCTCATTTTTCTTATGGTTTACCAGAGAAACTAGAAAAATAAAATTTCAAATGAAATTTAGTATAGTAAATAAATTTTTTCAAATGGCAGTAACTACTAAACAGCAAATTAACTAGTTTCAAATAGCTGCCTAAGACTTAAGAGCATCTAAATAAAACAAATGACTCACTGAAGCATTTAAATTTTACTTATTCCTGATTTTAATGCTGGTATAACCCCAAACTTCCATTTGCAGAACATAACCTAGTGTTAGTTTATTCTATGTTAAACTGGATACACTGTCAAGATTCATACAGTTTCACTAAAAAGCACAGTACCAAAATATTTTGCACTCCCTGTTCAATGCCCGCTATTTTAGGATTATAAGAGTGTCTACAACCTAGATATTTTTTGTACTTTATGTTGTCAGTTGGACTAATAAAGATTTGTGAGACGGAAAGCAAGTTTGGGGAATGGCTAATCATCTCCTCAGATGGTGAGCCTGAGTCCAATCAAATCTCTCAAACACAGATAAGCTGTCCTGAATTACTAAGCGACAACACAAATGTACCGTTACAGTGGGAAACTATTGTCATTTTACAGAAAAGTGCACATTAACTCTCAGACACTTCTCTTTAAGACTCCTTGGGATCTTACTAACTGTGGGTTTAAACAGTTTCACTTATTTGTAAAATTTTCTTCCCTCAAAGATGATATCATCAAGGTCCAGGGAAATTTCATCACAACAACTTTAGAAAAGGTGTGTCCATTTGAATCATTCATTTCATAATCAGTAAAGTAAGAAAAAATTAATATTCTTTTGCCCAAGTTCCAAAGCAGCCCCAAATCTCTTAGGTGTTTCTACATGCACTCTACATGCACAACAGCAGTACCTAACACTTGTCACACACCAATCACTGTGCCCTGTGCTCTAAATGGCTATGTTACCCAACCTTCCCCAAGGGAGAGATATGAGTGTGCTTTTTTACCTGGCCTTGAGGAGACTCTTGGCTTTGTCATCCCAGTGCTCTGACACTGTGAGCAGCTCCTGAAGCCGGGCCATAGCTTTCTCCACTGCTGAATATGGGGCCAGACCCACCCCTAGGTCTATGAGACGTCTCATATCATCTAAAGTAAGGGAGCTGGGGTCTAGGCAAGCTTGCTGCACCTCTTCTAGCCAACGGGCCTGTTCCAGACGGATACGCATCTCAGCAAGCTGTGGAAGTTCAACATCAAATTCAAAGCTGACATCTAGTAAGTCTTGCAGCTCAGCAGCACTGGGCATTTCCTCAGAGAGCAATTTCTGGCTATGCTGTTGAAAATCTTCCACACGAGTCAAGAGATCCTAAAAAACACAGGTTGTTGCATCAAAACAGTAACTTCAGCAATTGGCTTCTTTCATACTTGGAACCTTCGATGTACATTGGATGTGACCCTCTTCCATTTCAAATGATTCTAGCAATAATGTGGGTAAATGAGATAATAAATACGTAAGCCTACTGAAGCTAAAACAAGTGACCGTAACAGAGACCTTACATCAACTGTGGGGAGTAGCTGGTGGTCATTTTCAAGGTAAATTTCCAACTCTCCCTCTCCTTTGTAGGCCTGTTATAAGCTCTTTATACACACACACCACTCAGTGTGTTAGTAAAAGATTTGTAAATAAATGTACAAATCACCACCCAAGAAGATGACTTAATCATGTCAATTTAACTTACTTACAAAATACAGGATTACCAAAGTACTCACTCACACGTCCCTCTGTAGTTACCTTTAGTAAGGGTGTTTGACTGAGGACACATGGAAGAGCATACAGCTGTGTCACAAACTGTCGAAGCTCATTCACTGTCAACTGATTTTGAGATTTTCCTCCACCAGATCTGTACCTATAATGACAAAGGCCCAAGGAAGCCGTGTGAGAACATATATATTCACCATTCCCTGATTCCAAGGTCACAGGAATGCAGGACAGAACTAAAAACCAGTCATGATAGGTTTCCAAGTTTAGCCACCAAAGTGTCCAAACTCAGATAGATGGAAGTACATACCTAGTTTGCCTTTTGCCGTTAAGCAGCTGCTGTGCAACAGAAGCACACTTCTCTGCATCCTGCGTGACTAAGCGAAGGTGACGCAGAAGATCATTGTCTGGGAATTTCTTCATTTCAGACTCTTCAATTAAAGCCTTAAAGCTGACAAGGCCTGAGAACAAAGAAAAAGTCACCTTTTCCGTGCTCATTATGTGCATTACTACTGGTATGAAATACAGAGGAGTACTGCTTGTATCAGTTCTTATCTATAAATCCTTGCAATGTTTTAGATCGTTAATAAATTTATTTGATTTTTTAGGCTGAGGGTGGAGTGTTTTAAACAAGTGCCTAGAGTTGCTCTTCAATATGAAAATGTTTAGACCTGAAATGTTTAAGATACAGAAAACAACTGACTTGTCCAAAACAAAGTCAATGCAGATTCTTATTGTGGCTTGAACCACTTCCCTCTGCATTTCACTCTGCAGTTTGCAGATAACTGGTACGCTCAGAGACAGTGACACTGTGCTCTTCCCCTAAACAAAAGAGGGCAGAGTTCTCCACTAGGCTATGAAAAGGAAAACAAGTGAAAACACTGTGAAAGAGATGGGAAGGGAAGCAGTGACTTTCAAAGGTAGTAACGAGAGAGAGACTTTGACTTGGGTTAGAACTAAAAAATGATAAACCAGCACTTCAGAGACTTCTAATTTAATGATATGCTGCCTTTGTCATGAGATCTAGTTTTTTTAAAAAGGTTTTTCCTAAGATTCTGTATAAATCGTCAAATATTTTTGTTTCTGAGACAAAGAGGTGTAAAGGTGATTCTGTTTCCTAACAATATGGTCTTTGTTAAATACACAATCTTGCACAATTCATATATCAAGACATCATTCTGATTTAAGGGCATCTGTCTCATCCACTCTGGGCTTTAAAATCTTCTCTGCTAACGCTCTGTAAACCCAGTTGCACAGAGGGGCTAACCAAGGACAAAGTCGGGTTGTTTCAGGTAATCTGTTTGTTGATAACTCCATGTGGGCTACTTTACAATCAGTCCCAATTTGCCAATCACCAAGTTACACTTTCTGTACCACATACTTTTCTTCTTGTTAATCTTTGCCTCCAAAGCTTCATTTACATTCAAGGCCCATTCGTTGTAAGATTCTGCTCGAAGCTTCAATGCATTCATCATGGGGTAGAGATCATCCAGAGTGTATCTATACCTGGAAACAGAATAGCAGACTCAGCTTTGAGATACGTGGGTTTGGAGAAAATCAGACTTTATATTCAATATTTCAGCCCTACAACAGGACTTTTATTAAGGATTTAGTGTTTTCCACAGGAAAAAAAAAATCATTCTTCCTACTCACCGCAGTTTATATTTATAAGGAGGACAGGAACACAACTCTTTTACATGATGCAGGCAAACAAGCAGGCCAGGTGTGCAAGAACAGGAGATGGCAGACATGAAGCATGTGGTTTTGCATTTTATACACTGACGTTCATCATCCGGCAATAGCTCAAAATCCATTCTTTCTGAATCAATTACTCCCTAGAATAAAGTGTACTTTAGAGGCCTCCAAAGGATAATATAGTCCCCCAGTGACCAAAACAAACATGCAATAGTTGAGTTTAAAAAGAAGAGAGAGACTTATCGAAATAGGGAGTGCAAAACGACAATGACTTAGCAAACATGGGCAAGATAATCTACTTCACTTGTCCAGGGAAAACCCTTTTATGGACAATGTAAGTCCTTACGTTTGGCCATGTTGATCTGAGTATGAACACAATTACTAATCAGACTATAAAACTACCGAGATCAGCTGTTTATTCTACTCCAAATAGGCTTTGTCCATATTTTGGGTATAGATAAGAGCAAAGGAAATGTATAAACTTTCTACTTCAGAGGAAATACTATACAGGGCTTTAGAGTAACACTGCTGGAGAATCCATAAGAAAAAAAGAAAGATCAGGCAAGTGGAAAAAACTATTATGCAGGAATTGTTGAGGCTGGGAAGATGCTGAGTGGTCTACTAGCCTTTCACAAGAAAAGTTACCTGAAGGAATATCGTTATCTGGAAAGGTTAGACAAATTGTGCAATAGGAACTAGAATCACAATCAAGCATTTCCTAACTGAAAGAGTGTCAAGAAAAATGAGGTCTTGAACTAGTAAATTTCAACTGTACTTTGTACCACCCGACGTTTAGAGAGCACTTCTAGGATATACCTTTTGTCATTCAAAGAACAAATTTTTACCACCATTTCTCCTATCTGGAACTGGATCCAAATCCAACCTTGAGAAGCCAGAACCTGATTAAGTCACTTCATGAATCATCAGGTATCTTTGCTTTACTCTTTTATTCTGTATTTTAACCTTCTGACCATTTCACTTCCTACCAATCATAAGGAGAGTGAGGTAAACACTGATGAATCAATTGTCAATTTAATCTGCAATTAATCATTAAAAAGGACTTCACAATGGAGACGATAGAAATTTTTGTTTAAAATGAGATTAAGAACCAACTCTATGGATCTGAGTTGAGAATGAATCATGTAGCTCACCCAATTTTACTTTGTAAATTTCCACACCTAGAAAAAAATTAAGTTCTGAAAGTTCCAAAAATGATCTACCATTATTGATGCAAGACCATCTGGCATTGTTTTCCCCAACTGTAAAATATAAGGGGAGAATGAGAAAACTGTTGTTGATCTGTAACAGGTTCCAGGGAGCCAACATTGTAGGATTCTATCTTAAGAGGCACATTAAAAAAAACAATGTGACTCTATTTGTGGATATGACTGTCCCCAAAGAAACTACAAAAAAGCTACTAGAAGTGTTGAGTTTAGCAAGGTTACAGGATACGAAGTCAATATACACAAGTTATTGTATTTGTAAATACTAGCAATAAACAACTAGAAATTCTACTGTGACTTTTTAAAAGTGCCATTTATAATAGAACCCAAAAACATGAAATATATAATTATAAACCCAAGAAAATATGTGTAAGATTTGTATGCTGTAATCTACAAAATAACGAATGAAAGAAATCAAGACCTCAACGAATGGGGGGATACATACTATCTCTACAGACTAGAAGACTCAAGCTATCAGTTTTCCCCCAAACTATCCATAGGTTTAATGTAGTCCCACTCAAAATCTCAATAGGCTTTTTGGGATTCTAAAATTCATATGGAAAAGCAAAACAACTAAAATAGCCATAACAACTTTTAAAAAGAACAAAGTTGGAAGACTCACGCTACTTCAAGACTTATTAGAAAGCTATGGTAATCAAGACCATATGGTATTAGCAAGAGGACAGATGCATAGATAAACAGAATAGGAGAGCCCAGAAACAGACCCATACATATGTGGTGAACTGATTTTCAACAGTGCGAGGGCAATTCAATGGAAAAAGGAAGGGTCTTCTCAAGAAATGGTGCTGGAACAATTAGACATCCATATGCAAAAACAGTAATCTTGACCCACATCTTGCACCACAAAGATAACTTGAGATGGATTAAAGACTCAAATGTAAAATCTAAAACTAGAAATTCTAGATAACTACATAGGAGAGAGTCTTTGTGACTCTGAGTTAAGCAAAGATTTCTTAAGTAGGACACATTCGAAAAGATCCCTAAAAGAAAAAGCTGAAATGACTTTATCAAAATGAAAAACTTCTGCTATTTCAAATACACTGCTAAGAATGAAAAAACAAGCTACCACTAGGAAGAAAAATCTGCAGAACACTTATCTGATACAGGACTGGTGAAGAGAATGAACAGAAATCTTAACAATCCAGTAACAAGGAGGCATGGCAGAACATCTGAACAGACACTTCACTAAAGAGACAAATATGCATGTAGCACATAAGTCCAGGATAAAATGTTCAACATATCATTAGCCATTAGAGAAATGAAAATTGAAACCACAATGAGACATTAATATACATCTATCTGAATGATTTTAAAGGAAATTAGAAAAAGAAAAGACTTTCAAAAATGGTATTAAAGTGCATAAGAACTTTACTAAGTAATAGCCAATGACATTCATTTGGGATTCCAGAAACCTTACCAATTTACGGACAGTTTCTCTTAAAGTTTTCTCATCTTCAATCATAATGGCCATGTCTTTCTGAACAGTAGATGCCACTACAACATCTAGTACATCAGCCTTGGAAGCCATCTTGCAAATCATCTCATCGTGGGAAAATACGCAATAGCGGTGAAGCAAGCGATAATGCTCCACACACTGTCGGCCTAATGGTAACTGTGTCAAACAACAGAGGAAAATACATGACATTCATCTTTCTCCTTCCTACTTCCAAAGACTTCTGACCTTTACTATGAAATTAACAAACCTGGGTCATAAACTGTATCATAGTATCAACCCTAAAACCAGACTCTAAGAGGCCTTAGGCTTTTTTAAGTCTTTGCATCTCAAAGATCTGACATATTGGGTAGTACCTTAATTAAAAAGTGGTTTAAAAAACCCAATGTAGTAACAACATATTAATGTCAACAACAATGTAACTATCTAATTGGGAATACAAGTTTACACATTTCCTGAAACAACTGTGCTGAACTCGTGTGGTTAAGCTACTTCAGGAAACAGTAATCCTCCAAGAACTAACAGAAAATAATTATAGATACAGGTAGTACTATTATTCAGAAAATCACTGAAACAAGGCTATAATTCATTAGTTTTAACATCATACACACTTAAACCAGACAGTTCTTTTTACATAAATGACAAGTATTAATACTAACAAAGTCATGCATCACTAAATGACGAAGAAACGTTCTGAGAAAGGCATCGTTACGTGATTTTTGTCATGATGCAAACATCAGTGTACTTCCACAAACTGAGATGGTATAGCCTACTACATAGCTAGGCTGTATGGTATAATGTGTATAGCCTACTGCTCCTAGGCTACAAACCTGTACCGCATGACACTGTACTGAATATTGTAGGCAACTGTAACATAGTGGTAAGTATTTGTGTATCTAAACATATCTAAACATGGAAAAGATGAAGGAAAACTATGGTAGAAAAGATAAAAGATGGTACAGCTGTATAAGGCACTTTCCACGAATGGGGCTTACGGAACTGGAAGTTGCTCTGGATGAGTCAGTGAGTGCTGAGTGAACGTGAAGGCCTAGGACATTATTGTACACTACTGTATACTCTATGAACACTGTACGCTTCTTCTTTCAATAATAAAGTAAGTTTAGCTTACTGTAACTTTTTTTAACAAAATTTTAAATTTTTTAACTTTTTGATTGTTTTGTAATAACCCTTAGCTTAAAACACTCACACATTGAATGGCTATAAAAAAAATTTTCTTTCTTTATATTCTCATTCTATAAGCTTTTTTCTATTTTTAAAATTTTTTATTTTTTTCTTTACTTTTTAAACTGTTTTGTTAAAAACTAAAGACACACACACATTAGCCTAGGCCTACACAGGGTCAGGATCATCAATATCACTGTCTTCCACCGCCATATCTTGCCCCACTGGAAGGTCTTCAGAGGCAACAACAAACATGGAGCCGTCATCTCCTAGGATAACAATGCCTGCTTCTGGAACGCCTCCTGAAGGACCTGCCTGAGGCTCTTCTTGAGAAGGTATCACTCTTTTCGGAAATATGTCCGTGGTGGTTTGCTTCTTTTTTTCATCACAGATGTGCTTTATAAGTAGACAATGCACCACAAATATTCCTCTCTATCAACAAAAACCTTTTCGTGTAGAAGTCCATGTTTTCAAACTTTTTAAGGAGCCTGTTGAGGTCTACAAGAGCTTCTACAAAATCCTTCACTGTGCATTTTCTTGGAGGTTCTTCTTTTTCTTCTGCAGTTTCCTTTTCCCTTGCCTCTTCTTCAGCTATGTGTTCTTGTTCCATTTCCAGCAACTCCTCATTAGTTAGTTCCTCAGGAACCACCTCTAGGAGCTTCACAATGTCATCTCATCCATACGCAAATCCAGGTTAAAGTTGTTTGCCATCTCAACCAGAGTCCTGTTGATTTTTTGTAACCTCATCTTTGACAAATCCTCTGAAGTCATGGACAAAACTCTTCAGTGTCTTCTTCCAGACGGACTACGTGATAAGAATTTTTCAGCTCCACTAGAATCTTATGGGACCACTGTCGTATATGTGGTCTGTCGTTGACTGAAATGTCATTATGCAGTAAATAACTGTATAAAAATTCCACTTTACAACTAACAGAAATCAAATGTCTCAATAAAAATTGCTGTGTTGTGGATCATTTAAGCTAGGGCTGTATAAAGCACAGCCTCAAGACTGGAACTGTTTGTTGTCAGTTTGCAATGAAATACTGAGCTTCAGCCAAAATGTAAATCAACAGACTCCTTTCTTCATCAAGTCTTGCTACAAAAGAAGAAATTGTCAGTTGAACCATGGAGTGTGCTTAGTTAGTACAGGCTTGACTTACAATGTGGTACAAGTGTCTTCTCTTGTTGTAGATGGTAAACAATTTGCAGCCCCGCCATTTGAGCAGCAACAGGTGTAAGCAACTATATACATGATAGTTTTTAAAGTATTATATATCATTTCTGCAAGAAAAGCAATAAATTTGAAAAGGTTCACTAAGTCATAATTACATACCCAATCAACAGTGCAGAAGTTAACAGCCTCAGCAAAATTAAAACCTTGATTAAAACCACTGTGGTAGGCTCTTGGAAATGTAATCACAAACTCCCCAGCACACTGATTTGTTCGGTAAACCTAAGGAGACAAAAATTGGAGATTTTTAGTGATGTTCTCACAAAAGACAATCTAGATATAGACTATCAGATGATTCTCCAGAAAGGGTAGCTTTCTGTCAATTAAAAGTGAGCCATGGGGCTGGAACTGTGGCCGAGTGGTTAAGTTTGTGCGCTCTGCTTCAGCGGCGCAGGGTTTCGCCGGTTCGGATCCTTGGGGCGGACATGGCACCACTCATCAAGCCATGGTGAGGAGGCGTCCCACATGCCACAACTAGAACGACCCACAACTAAAAAAAGAATACACAACTACGTACTGGGGGGCTTTGAGGAGAAAAAAGAAAAAGTAAATCTTTAAAAAAAAGGCGGGGGGCAGCCCAGTGGTGCAGTGGTTGGGTGCGCACGTTCTGTTTCGGCAGCCCAGGGTTCACCCATTTGGATCCTGGGTGCAGACATGGTACTGCTTAGCAAGCCATGCTGTGGTAGGCGTACCACATATAAAGTGGAGGAAGATGGGCACAGATGTTAGCTCAGGGCCAGTCTTCCTCAGCAAAAAGAGGAGGACTGGCAGCAGATGTTAGCTCAGGGCTAATCTCCCTCAAAAAAATAAATAAATAAGTGAGCCAGAAAAAAACAAAACAAACAAAAAACACGCAGACTATCACCTAGAAATACTCATTTCTGCCACAAGATGGAGTGGTGCCCCAAACTACCAGGGTTGATTAGTATCTGAACAGAAAATACGGTTTATACCACAAAAATGTGGCTACATCCAGGATCAGGACACAACTTTCTAAATGTAACTACAATTAAGAATGTCCTAATATTATTATACATTTCTTCTACCACCAATTAAAGAAATTTCACTATATTTCAACAATCTTATCCCATACAGAGCTCTTCTTGATTTGGGCCTAAAACTTACCTCCCATCAACAATTCTCCCCTTTTCCACCACCAGTTTTATTCAGAAACACCTATATTGCTCCAGGCACACAAATCCTCAGACTGAACACTTATTCTTATAGAGTAATAATATTAGGTGTCTTTTCAGTCTCTCTCTGTCCATCAGTGGTTCTCTAAAATGTAGTTCCCAGACCAACAGTATCAATAACAACTGGTGTTGGAACTTGAACTTGCTGGAAACGCAAATTCTCAAGACCAGCCACACCAACAGAACAAGAAACCCTGGGAGTAAGACTCAGCCGTGTGCACTCTAACATTCCCTTCAGGTTCTGATACAGGCCCAAGTTTGAAGACCACTACCCACCACATGAGCACAATCCCTTCTACCCGGACCACCTCCTCCCTCCTCTCAACTCTCTGCCAAACATACTCCTCATCAGAGCTCCCAAGTCCTAGTTTAAATGTCATTATGAGCCCTGATTCTTCATAGAGTTAATGGGTCAGTCTGTTAACTGACACCACTGTCAAACCACGCTACCCTTCCATTGTCTGTATAAACATTATTTGTCTTTTCCATTAAATTGTGAGTCCCTGAATGCAAAAGTTCATTCATCTATCTCTGTAGGTCCAGAATCTAGCCCCACATGGTTTGCTGAATTATTAAAGAACCACAGCCAGAGGTCTCATTTAGGGCAAGCTACCTACAACAAATCGAAAAGATCAATCAATTTGGGGGTGGTATCAATGTGGAAAACACCAACAATGAAGAGATGGTGTTATTTTAGTAGTTACTGGTCATTATTTTCTAAGCTATGGCCCATGAATAATTATGATCCCTCAAAGAAAAGTCTTTCCATCTGCCCCCACTTACTAGCCTATGGACCCAAAAGCATAAAATTTAGGTCACAGCAAGATTAAGAGTTCACTTTAGCACTGTAAATGTATCACTTATATTTGATTTAGCTAATTCAATTAAGATAGGCTCTTCAACTTCATACATCTCAATCTGGCCTCCCAAAATATCTTCAGACTATTTAACAAAAGGAAGCCAGTATACAAATAAGTGTCCCTTTGTATAGCAACCTCAGAGGACATATCACCAATAACAGCTATCAGTCTAGAGTGGGAACCCTGAAACCCAAGCTCAAGATCTTGAAAAAATTCTCTTAAAATTAGCTTAATTAGGGACGGGGGTGTAACATAACCAAGATCTACCAAGCATGTCATTTCAGTTGATCATTCAAAATTAAGATCATGTAGCTTCCATAAATTATTTTTTAAAGTAGGGACAGAGCATGAAGGACTCTGCCACTAGATTTAGACCTAATTAAAACAGAACCTAGCCATGTTCACAATAAACTAATTTATAGTACAAATAACATTTACTTTTTAAGGTTTTTGTTTTGTTGCACTGAAGGACTCAGGTTATAAACAAAAATTATAGTTTAGAAAGCATTAGTAGTGATGGCTGTACAACTTGTGAATATACTAAAAACAAGTGAACTGGATACACAAAAAAAGAAAACAAAGCATTGCACTTACGTGCAAAGTAAAGCTGCTCAGCAATCTAGTTATTAGCTGCAACAAATTAGTTTTTATGGTGTCTGAGATCCAGTGCCACTGGCTTAATGCAATACTGGATCAAATTATACCAAACAGCTGTTTCTACTATCAAGTTATGCTACGGAAAAGACATAAGCAAATCAAGTTCATAAAAAAATGAATAACAGGGAAAAGAAAAAGTGATGAATGAGTGGCAGAAGGATTGACCCAGAACATACAGGCACTTGATGAGTCATCAGGGTATTGGGGTTCATGATGGTCACAAGCTGATGGAGGAGATCTGGCTGGGACACAAAGAGCTCTGGAGCGAGTTTCTTCATTACATTTTCTAGCTGCTCGGCAGCATACCCTGGGACCCCATACCAGGTTTTTGGCTCACCCCTGGAAATAGATTGTAAAAATAAATCAATTTCAAAAAAAAAAAAAAAAAAAACATAAACATGAAATTTCAGTAGCTTCTTCAAATCGCTCACTTAGTCACACACACACACACACACTCTCTCTCTCTCAATCTGCAATACCAACACAAACAAAATGGTTAACCAGTTCATATTTTTCAGACTCTGCTTTGTAAAACTATGCTACAAAGGAATGTTCAAACTAAAGAAGTATCATTAGAAATGTGATCTGAACATATGTAATGCATTTTCCCCCTTCAAGCATATAAAGTTTAAAACATGAGACTTTCCATCTGAGGTCCCTCAAGATTCTCCCTCCCATTTTCATCTGACCCTTTAGAAAATACAGATTTTCCAGAATTTCTAACAACATAAGGTATCACGTTAGCTACAAGATATGTGGTTACCACAATTTCTTACAGCAATTGACAAGGGATGGCAACTCTCCATCTTCCTTTTCCCTTGTCCATTCTGACAGGGGAGGTTGAATCAAACACTAATAAGGCAATTAGCATTTCTAAAGAGCTCTTATTCTTCAAAGCACTTTAAACTGCCAACCAATTAATCTGTGACATCCCTGTGAGATATGGTAAATACAGTCTTCATTTTACAGCTGGGAGCAATTGCCTAGGGGGGGAGCAGAAGTGATGCTCTGCGTGTATGTGCCCATTCCCTCTTTATTGTGGTACAGCTTCAAATTCCTCTTGTGGGGATTTCAGTGAGTTGCAGATCTCCAAATGTTTTTGTACTTAGAAAAGCAAGGGAAATGGAGGGACAACACACAGAGACCTGAAAAGAGGAAAAGGCTTTGGTCGAAGAGTTTAAAAAGTCCAAATACCTGTCCCCTCTTTCCCCCTACCGCCGCCCTTCACACACACACAAGGACAAGGCCACTCAACTTTGTGTTGCGATGTGAGGATTCAGCATACAAAGCAAAAGTTGGCGGTCCCAGGGACGGGCACCTACACTCCTCTCCTAAGGGCTATTTGGGCCACCACAGCCACCGAATGAGATTTTCCACGGTGACGGTAATGCTCATGTTTTTTAATCTTTCTGTGAGTAAAGACTTCTTTGACAATAGGATAAAAGCTGTCAGAAACGTTATACTTGAAAAATAGCGTGTGCGCCATTTCGAGGGATTCATGTGTTCCCTAGGAAACCTTAAGAACCACTGTCTTAATTTGGTAGGATGCCTGCTCAACAGTAGTGAAAAATCTTTAAGAAAAAGAACAGCTCAGTACTCTTCTGACACAGTCAGGAGACGTATCACAGGTAAGACATATCTGAGATGAAAAAGAAAGTTTCCCGACCCAATTTACATACTATTCACAGGTTATTTGGAATTTCTCACCAGTGCAGGTAGTTAATTGAATAGCTCCAGTGGTCTTCAATATGCCAGCAGAATGAAGAAAAGCACATTCCTACATATAACCAAGGAAGTTTCATGCCACATATATCAGCAGTAATATGGGCAAGGACAGACTGCTCCATCACAGGCATATTGTTCAAATTCCAACCACTATCAAGATATTCCTAAAAGGAGACAAGCATAAAGGTATAGCTATATCATGCTAACATTTTAGAACTGTGACTGTTTCAAAAACTTGGCTGAAAATAGTATCCTCCAAAATACAAAGGCTGAGGCGGGAGAGAGGGAGGAGAGGCCACTAGGCTGACTTCTTGGATGTCCACATATTAGTTTTGCCCAGCCTTGAGCTTTATAGAAATGGACTCAGCATATACTTTTGTATCTGCCCTTTTCGTTTTGTTTCGTTCTTTGGTGGGGGGCCTCTAAAGCAGTATACACAGTATGAATCCATTTATATAAAGTTCAAAAATAGGCAAACTAATCTACGGTGTTACAAGTCAGGATAGTGGCTGTTCTGAGATAGGGAAGGTAGCGAAGGAGAGAGAACAAAAGGGAAGCTTCTGGGGTACTGGTAAAGTTCTATTTCTTGTACTAGTGCTGGTTACATGGGTGTAGTGTTCAGTTTGTGAAAATTCATCAAGCTGTACACATACGATTCTGTACTTTTCTGCGTGTGTTTTACATTTCAAAAATGTTTACCAAAAAGATCTGACTTCCTACTAGGATAGGAATAAAAACCTCCCTAGGAGCTTGCTAGTGTGGAAAATAATAAACTCATAACCACTAAAGTGCAAAGATGACTAGGTCTGGTCCCAATCCCTCGGATTTTCTTTAGAAGAAACCAAAATTTTAGAATCTGAAGGCAAACGGAGGCACATAATTTTCCCATATCACCACAACTTAGTGGCATAGTTGTGACTAGAATTCTTCTGTGGGCTCTTTCTACTTTTCTTCAAGTTGTTAAAAACCTGGTAATTAAGGACTGGCTGAAAGTAATCATAAATTACTTTAACTCAACCAAATAGAATTTCAACTAGTAACTCGAGTTCCAAGCTATATTTATTTTTTGCAGAAAGGCTGCTATTAATCCATATTATGCCCTTTAGATCAAGAATATGTTGAATTATCAGCTTTAAATGCAGGTCTCTACCTCAATATATAAGCATCTCACAGCAAGAGCCTACCTCCTCCTCAGGTGAAAGTTTGATTTTCCCGTCACGGACAGGGAAGCCACTGCCAAATTCCTTTGAGGCAATATCAGCTCCATATTCCACTGTGACATCCTCTTCAATAGTGCTTACCAGTCGCCAAAATTCCTTCTCGACCAGTTCTGTGGGAACCATCTGGAAACAAAACAATGAGGAAGAGGAAAAAAGGAATTTTCTCAGACATTCACAAACTGCCTGTGAGCAATCCGTCTAGATAAGCTAAGTGACAGGAATCACAGGATAGCACCCTAAGGAAAAATTGTGCCCATGATGTTCCACAGTAGATCACAGACAGTCCAGATATGAAATTATTTTCCACAAGGAATTTTATAACTAAAAGAGCTAAGAATTGATTAAGAATTCAGGTTCCTCTATCACCAACCTGGCCACTACTGTAAAAGGGAGTCAAGGAAAAGCAAAATGCTCACACATAAAAACTGGGGATATTTTTTTGTTTCAAGGATGTGACACACAGCTTAGGTGACTACTCTACAGTAATAGTTAGCTGTGTTTGAATGATGCTTTACCCTTTGTGATACGTTCAAACACATTATCTGCATCCATCCTTTCATTCTTTTTGCTAAACTTGGCTGAGACTAATGTAGGCAACCATGATGAAAAAGACAGTGCAGAAAATGATCAAAAACAGCAATTACTTATAACAGCATGCACTAATAACATAAAGAGCCACCAGACTCATTGTCTAGGATCTGTTGTTAATGTGATGCAAATCCAGAGGCAGGTAATCCAAAAGCCTATCCATCAAAGTCCTCATCTTTTAAGTAAAATAAAAAGCCAATCACAGATAGAAGAGGTCTTCTGCGAGTCACCAGGACTGGTTAAGCAAACACACGGGGAAATAATATAATGCATGAGGGGTCAAAACAATGGAAAATTTGGGCCGGCCCAGTGGCGTGGTAGTTAGGTTCACATGCTCCACTTCAGCTGCCCTGGTTTGCAGGTTCAGAACCCAGGCGCGGACCTAATACCACTCGTCAAGCCACACTATGGCAGCATCCCACATAAAATAGAGGAAGATTGGCACAGATCTTAGCGCAGGGCAAATCTTCCCCAAGCAAAAAGCGGAGGATTGGCAACAGATATTAGCTCGGGGCCCATCTTCCTCACAAAAAAAAATAACTGAAAATTCAAATGGAGTATTACTTGAATTTATAAGCCCATTAAATAAGCAGTTTGTTTGGGTTTTTTGCTGAGGAAGATTCATCCTGAGCTAACATCTGTTGCCAATCTTCCTCTCTCTGCTTGAGGAAGATTCATCCCCAATCTTCCTCTATTTTGTATACGGGTCGCTGCCAAAGCAGAGCACGCCAAACTTAACCACTAAGCCATCAGGTGAGCCCCCCAATAAGCAAACACTTTAAGTAACTTTACAGCTAATATTAGTGATATTAAGGAAAAACATGTTCACCCATACATTGCTGGGGTCCCATAAATGATACAGCTATTATCTATTATTAACTATTTCTGGGGAAAGAATGGACACACACTCTCATCTGATCTCAGTATTCATCCCAAGAAAAGAATCCAACTAAAAAGATCTACATGCATCAAGTGTTTGCTATAGCACTTTGTTAGCAGTGAGAAAAAACACAGCTTATGTATCCAGAATTACAGCAGAAAACCATTTAATTTTGATGTACTCATCTGATGGAATATTAAATGCTGAATGAAACATGCTTATACTTCTAAGCGAATAAAGGAGAATGTAAAATGAACTCATCCAAAAGTTTACAATACTAACTTATGATAACATGACAATATATAAACATGTTCCCAATTCATAGCACACTGATTGGCACATAGTTTGAGCTGAAAGGATTACTGGTGATTTTCTTTATTGGTATTGTTACTGTTGCTGTACAATCTGTGTGGAAAAGCTTATCTTTACAGAAATGAATTGAAAAATTAGAATGCACTTTAAAGTACTGTGGAATTTTAACACCACTAAACAAATTAAAGGTTTCATTGTGCATGATAATGACTATTAGAGATAACCGCCAACTCAAATTTGTCTTCAGATACACCTTTCTCCAAAAGTTACTAAAATCCTAAATCAAAGCAGTACGTATGTACATACATGGACTGGCATGTTGAAGTAATCAGATTTGAACGCATCTGCCATTTCCCCAAAAGTACGGAGAGTATAGTCCCTGGCTGCTTGTTCAAAGCCAAATGCTTCTTGTGGCTTACTACATTCCTGGGGAGCAAAAAAAGAAAGAAAAGTAAAAAAGAGAAAAAACACTTTTTATTATATATATATTTGTTTATATTTCATTTATTTATATATGT
The DNA here is from genome assembly GCF_037783145.1 of Equus przewalskii. Lineage (NCBI taxonomy): Eukaryota > Metazoa > Chordata > Mammalia > Perissodactyla > Equidae > Equus > Equus przewalskii. Next base: position 29,712,840 of record NC_091861.1, read on the forward strand.
GTGTATATATAGATTACTAAAATTACTTAGGTGGTGTAATTCCATTTAAAATGCCAAAACATTGACAATGGGTATCTATGGATTGTGAAATCCTATCTCTATCTTTTAAGTCATTCAGTGTTTAAGAATTTTTGCAAAGAGCATGAAGCGCTTTTTCAAACGAAAAATTTTTTTACCTATACTTAGCGCTGCCTCTTAGCGCTGCATAGCTGTGGAACTCAGTTCCAAGACCTCCTTCTTATTCAGCTTCAGCCTAGTTTTTTTCATGGGCCTCATTATTATGAATTAACAAATCTAAAACCCAAAGGCAAAAAAAAAATATTCTGAAGGGAATTTTCTAAAGCTATTTCTGCCATTAATTCTTACCTGAGCCAAACACTTAGGACACCTCCAGTCTCCCTTGGGAACATCATGGAGTGGTGGGATCAAGCAAAAGGTATGGTAACTGTCATCACACCCATCACACAAGAGAAGCCGGTCCTCATCGTTGCCACTGCCACATAAAAGGCAGACATACAGGTCCACCTGTAGCAAAGAAAATGGGTACAAAACAAAGGGACATGAGCTACTATTTGATTTTGTGAAATTCTAAGAATGAAATGGATCTGAGGCATAATCTAGTCTCTCCACCCTGCTTCAAATGGAAAAATGCTTCACCCTCTATAAGGAATATTTTAAAGATTTTATTTTTTTCCTTTTTCTCCCCAAAGCCCCCCGGTACATAGTTGTGTATTTTTAGTTGTGGGTCCTTCTAGTTGTGACATGTGGGACATCGCCTCAGCGTGGCCTGACGAGCGGTGCCACGTCTGCACCCAGGATCCGAACCAGCGAAACCCTGGGCCGCCGAAGTGGAGCACGTGAACTTAACGATTCAGCCATGGGGCCGGCCCCAATATAAGGAATATTTTAAATAAAAATGCTTCACCTTCTGTAAGAGATATTTCATAATACCTAATGCATTCCCAGCTCTGAAGTGTGATCTCCAAGCTTTCTCAATTGTGTGTTTTAATTAAAGTTTGGTACTTAAATATCCAGCTTTCAGTAGATTAGAAAGATAGTCTTCTAGAAGAATAAGACGTTAGATAATAAATTATCAGCCTAACCAAAACCAGAATTTATAAAGAACTTCAATTTGGCTATGTTTAAAAGGAAAGAAAGGGGCCGGCCCCATGGCCGAGTGGTTAAGTTCGCACGCTCTGCTGCGGCGGCCCAGGGTTTCGCCGGTTGGGATCCTGGGCGAGCACATGGCACTGCTCATCAGGTCACGGTGAGGCGGTATCCCACATGCCACAACTAGAAGGACCCACAACTAAAAAATATACAACTCTGTACTGGGGGTATTTGAGGGAGAAGCAGCAGAAAAGAAAAGAAAAAAAAAGATTGGCAACCGTTGTTAGCTCAGGTGCCAATCTTAAAAAGAAAAAGGCAAGAAAAACTGTTTTAAGTTAATTAACCACATTAAATTACCATTTTATAGTCTAATTAAAGAGTCATGGTTAAGAAGTTCCCCAAATACACAGTGATTAAAATAGTCATTACCTGTTGTGGGTTGAATTGTGTTCCCCCAAAATTCCTATCTTGAGTCATAAGCCCTAGTACCTCAGAATGCGACTGTATTTGGAAAAAGGGTCTTTAAATAGATAATTAATTAAAATAACATGAGGTCTTTAGGGTGTGCCCTAAACCAATAAGACTAATGTTCTCATAAGAGGAAGAGCTTAGGACACAGATACAGACAGAGGTAGGCCATGTGAAGACATAGGGAGAAACCATCTACAAGCCAAGGAGAGAGGGACTCAGGAAAAAACACTATGGACACCTTGATCTCAGAATTCTAGCCTCCAGAACTGTGGGAAGATAAATTTCTGTTCAAGCCATTCAGTCTGTGGTACTTTGTTGTGGCAGCCCTAGCAAACCAATACATTACCCAATAATAGAAAGCTAAGGGAATCTCACTTTGTCATAGTCTTTTTATTGTAGTAAACAAAAACCTGGGCTCTGTCAGCTTTTGATAATACTTTTTTTGGGTCGTGGAGGGAATGGGAAATGGTATTTATGAAGAGAAGATTTAATTGGAATAATTTCAAATTCCAAGATAAAAAGCACTCTTATCAAGCTACTCATTGGGCTCTCAGAGAGGGCAAAGAAGAAAAGCAACTGGATCCTCTCTAATGCTCTCAAGCTTGACTTTAAGTTTCCATCTGAATAAACGGCTGCCCAGTCCTCCACACTCTGCTGGGTCCTCGCCTCGAGGCCCCACTCCTTCTTTTTCCTTTTCTTTTCCTTCCTTGTGGGAAAGCTGGAAAGCATCAACTTAAATTCTGATCTAGCCTTCAGCTCATCCGGAGGGGCCAGTGCTTTATGAAAACTCTGTATACGATCCAGGTCACCATCATTTGGTGCTACACTGAATGTACTCAAGAAAAACAGCTGTCAATGCCCCTCAGATGTTACTTCTATCTTCATGACGCATTTGTGTATTTCCTCAATTATAAACTGATCCTATAACTTGACTAGACAAGGTCTTTTCACTATCAGACACTAAGTTAGCAGTCCTAAGAAAGGAACAAAAGTATAAACTGGGGGAGGCGGAGGAAGGGGCGCGGGGGTTAGTTTCCAACTCACAGCATTGGTAGTTTTTTTAGATCGACTCTTGGGTTTTTCCTTTTCACTTTCTACAATATACTCTTTCTTCTCAATGGGTTCTTGCTTGATGTTGCTTTTCATTTCTTTCTCTGTAAGAAGCAATCCACATTAGCTCTTTCTGTACTCAGCTTTTCTCAGCTTCCTCCCTCCCAAGGTACACACTGGACACAAACCACTTTGTGTTTCATTTTAGCAGCAGCAGCACCCAATGTTATCACTATGTTCAAGGGCTCAGTGCTGATTACTTCATGATAAAATGCAAACTCTCACATCATCTAGACTCCAAGATGTGGGTACTTCTGGAGATGCTGCTCAGGTTTCCATGCTTTTAAAATAGGTGCTGAAGACACAGTCTTCTTAAGACGACAACATACACTGATGAAAGCAAGTTTTTTTTCATTTTGACTGTGAGAGACTGACAACTCACCAACTGCTCCTCTTCCACATTACAGACTATCTGTCCCATGATCTACGATTATTTACCTCTCCAAGTTCCTGGTTCCAAAGACTGAGAATTTGGGCCAAAACGCTGGCTATCAATTAATGAACTGTCCTGTGGTACGGATCATGCTAAACGCTTTCCATACATTAATTAATCTTTGGCAACAAATCCATTTCAAAGGTAAGGAAACCGACATTAAAAGAAGTCAAGAAATATCTCTCAAGTCATACAACTAAATCTGAACCAGGATTCAGATTCAGATCTGTGTTTTTAAAAATCAGTCTACTTTCCACTACATTGTGCTGCCCTTCCACTAACTCACCAATCACCAAGAAGAGCCAATTTTAATAACTTCATTTGCATGTGCCTGCCTATATGGATATAGGATTTCTCTTAACAGAGTCCCAAACCAGTGACTGACATCAAGCAATAACCAAGCAAGCAATTATGAACTAAAATTCAGATTCAGAAAGTAAGTCTGCCTGTTGTGTCTGAAATAAACCTATCACACACTCAGTAAAAGGCATCTATGCTTTTCACAAATCACTTCTTTTCTATGAATGCTACTGAATCAAATTTCAAAGTAGCAACTAGTGACAGTTAAGAAACTAAATCACATTTCTAATAGTCATATAGTCATCTGTTTTCCTCTCCTACTGGTAACTCAACTATGAGAACAAGGACATTAATATATCACAATTTTATTTCTCAAGGCCCAACCCCTTGACTAGTATGTAACAGCTGCTCAAATGTTCTCTTAATTAATAAATGAATAATTATTTTTTATTACTTATTGTTTACTTCTTCCCTATTTGTGGATAAACTTTCTTACCATTTTCACATTTTGGAGTAGGACAACCCATTCGACGTCTCAGGTTATGAGTTCTGGCTTCTGTTGTCTCTTCCAGCTCTATTTTAATATTCATGGCCTTTAAAAAAATTGTCATATACATGAATATTTCCTTTAAAAAGAAAGAAAACTTCTAAAATCCAATTTGAATCTCAAGGTGACTATAATCTTATAAATCATCTCTATTGATAAGCATTCAAAACATACTTCTCTCTCCCCTTACAGGAGAGAGCTCACTTAAAATTATTATTCAAGGAATGAATGAGAAATCTTAGAAGTTGCAAGGGTATTCTTCATTTCAATAGGTAAAAAAATAGGGAAAAGTCAAAGGATTAGGAACAAATTATGGAAGTGTTACTACTCAAACTGGGAAAAGCTTTTATTCTCCTTCTAGAAGCTTCTCAGTTCTCATCTATACATCTTAGACTTTATTCAGTCATCACTAAGCCAAATCATAAAGTTATATACATATCATAATTTCATTAGCCTGTAAGAGTTTGCTGGCTTCTTCCAAAGTCTGCCAGCACTGATGAAAAACTCAGCTTCCACAATTATTTTCTATCGATTCTTTTAGTAAAGCGTTATTACAAACTACTCTTCTAACAATACTAAATTGTTAAGGATTCCCTTATCATTGAGGGCATCTAAAGCCAGTCTCAGTTTCCATTGTTTCTTGAAGTGCTAATACTTACTAGTAAAGCAAAACAAGTTTTGGAGTCTGTAACACTTCAGTATCTGTGGAACTTCATCATTTTTCCCTGCACATATATTCAAGATGTCCACTGCTAAAAGAATTTCTTTCGAGGAGACATCATCATGATTATACGTCATCAAGGCAAACCTAGGCATCCCCAGCATTAGGGCATGTCTTACACATTTAAAGATCAAACAAGAATTGTTTCTTAGACTAGTGAACTTGAAGCATGCTTATGGGGCTTCAAACAGCCGTATTTTTCCATTCTGAGGAAGCCTCAATTCAGAAAAATGGAGTCACTAGATTTTTTCATATTGCCAAATTCCCTAAGTGAAAGACAATTCCCTTATTTATGCATCTCCTCAGAAAATAAAATGGCTTATTTTTCTTCATCCTCACCAATAATTATTAAATAACGACAGATTGATTTAGAAACCCAATTAAGGCAATGAGACTTCCCAGCTCTAAATTGTCCCTAATATATTAATTCCTATATAGGAATTCCTAATTCCTAACATATGCCCATCAAGCAAGGCAGGAACCCAGAACCTTCGCATCTCTGAATAGGAACAAGGTAACTGGGAAAAGATTCTTCTCCCTTTCCCAGGGGACACCTGTCAGAGCAGAAAAATCTTAAAAAGAAAACTGTCCTTCGTATCAGTCTTTCACTCCATCCTGATCTTCCCTCAAGTTTGACCTTCATCTTATATATTCAGTGCCCCCACCAACATGCTGCCTGATTATTTTCTGTCTTAGAATAAATGTTTGCCATAGACTCCATACTCGTTTTTAGGAAGCCAGAGAAAAACAGGTTTCATTATCTTCTAACCTCTATATTTAAAAAATTATTCTTTTCTGCAAAAATCTCCTCAGTTTCATATCTCCTAGTCTTAATCCCCAATAAACACTGCTTAACTTCATGAGGGTAACAGGCAAACCAAACACCACCACAATGATGGCCTCTTCTTCCTAAGGCTCTGAATGGTAATAGTTAAGAAGCTGTCTGTCCAGACACCATAAACGTCTTCGATTCCTTATATTCCTTTGACAGCACAATTTGCCCAAGTGTAAAAGTTAGAATACACACAGCATCCCTCTGAGAGGTTAACAAGGTTCAAAGCTATGAAAAGTATACACGTAAGAGAAATCCAGTGTCAGACAGACATTAGTACTAGGGCTCGGGAATGCTGTCTGATCATCTCACCTCTGCTCTCATGCGTTTTGCTCGTCGGGCTGGGGGGCATGTTTCCGAAGGCTGCACAGACTGCCTCTGGGGAATATCGTGGGGTTTGTACTCCTTGTCCTTTGTGTCTGTGGTCAGGTTTGGCTTCTGCAGACACTAGAAATAAAATACAATTGTACTCATGAATTTCTCTCTTTTGTTAATCTTAGAGAATTTCACTGGATTTGTGCAAGGTATATTTTACAATTATTTACATAGATACATAACAGGTCAGCAATTTTTAAAATCTAAACTAACACAAAAATAAGTCTGTGGGGCTCGCCCCATGGCCGAGTGGTCAAGTTCGCGCGCTCCACTGCAGGCGGCCCAGTGTTTCGTTGGTTCAAAGCTAATAGTGCGGACATGGCACTGCTCGTCAAACCACGCTGAGGCACCCACAACGAAGAATATGCAACTATGTACCGGGGGGCTTTGGGGAGAAAAAGAAAAAAAATAAAATCTTAAAAAAAAAAAAGTCTGCAGTTACCAATCTATCACACCCACACTAGCTTAAAAAATACTTTCAGCAGGTGAATGGTGCTGCTTAAATTTATTTAATTGTTGATGTCATCAGATTACAATAGGCCACAGCAGGCTCCAGGAACGCCCAAGGAGCAGCTGCAATTCTCCCCTGCTTGAAACTGTCAATTAATTGAAGACTCAATCTGTTAGGAAGGCCCTTTATAAGTTCCCCAAATAACCTTCCATATTAAACATATCTCATTTTTTAAAAAGTGTTTAGAAGTAATAAAATAGGGAATCTAATAGGTTTTCTAAATTTGACAATCCTATAGTTTTAAACCTAACTAACAATGTTCTGTTATCCAAAGATATCATCTGAGTTGAGAAAAAAAGTCATTCGACTATTCTCCCTTATTAGTTCGACATATTCTCCCACTTACTTCAACATATTCCCACAAAGTCTAACTCAGAAGGCCAAAGCTAATAGGTAGCCCACAGCAATAACTTTGGTGCTGATCAGACAAGAGTCTCTTCTTGCTTTGATTTTTCTTTTTAGTTTGATTCTAAGCTGGCTGAAAGAGGGTATCTAATGCTAATATACCAAAACAGAGTGACAACAAAATATCAGCACTGAATCCAATAGGAACTTCAAGTAAGTACTACCCCTTCAGAAGAGGACATACATACATCACAAGAAGCATCTTTAAAAGCAGGTTCCAAAATGTAATACTCAGGGTATATTATATCGTCTATACTTGGAATAAGATACATTGAAATAACAACCTTCCAGAACTCTTGGCTCTTTGGGCACCATTACTACCAGACAGTCTCACTAACAAGACTGGCTCCTTCCTCATAACATTTAAAGAAAGAATCCAGAAAATGGGGGCAGGATAAAAGAAAATATAGAACAACCACCTAACAAAATCTACTTCTAACATTTAAGAAATACGATATACTATAAAGATACTTCATAAGTAATGAATTTACCACTGGTACAACAACTTACAAATATTAAATATTCTGCTCATTCTAATTAAACCTATACATCGATATGATCTGGAAATGTTAACTTAATTAGTAAGGGATATCACTCTCCATTCTGTAAATAAGTCCTCCATTGAACATTTAGAGTATGTTGAATGAAATCATGCAGATGGGAATAAAACCTGTCCATCATCTAAATTAACTTCTTTTAATGTATTATATGAACTTTCTGTTTGAGACCTAACAGTATGTGTGACTGTGGAGACATAAATTGAGCTGAATGACAAATTTTATTAAGTGGATCATCAGAAATGCAGATATTATATATGTGGTCCCTATCTCCGACTAGTCTAAATGTTTCCATAATCTATGGTCTGCTTGGTTCTATAAGGATGTTAGAGGCTTAAGGTAAAATCAAGCTCAGAAGCTTTTCAGAATACATATGAAGAGCTTTATTATTTTTTTCCAAACCTCAGTTCAAAACACATACCTGAGGTGTTTGTTTTATATCTAATGCTATCAGGTACAGATTCATTAATTTTAACCTTTGAGAAACCGGGTTGCTTTCAAGTTTTGGCAATTACGAATAATAAAGCTGCTTTTTTTTAATAAAGCTGCACATCCATGTGCAGGCTTTTGTGTGGACGTAAGTTTTCAACTCCCCTGGGTAAACACCAAGGAATATGATTGCTGGATTGTATGGCAAGGTAAGAGTATGTTTAATTTTCTAAGAAAGCACCAAACTGTCTCCCAAAGTGGCTGTACCATTTTGGTTCCCACCAACAATGAAAGAGTTCCTGTTGCTCCACATCCTTGCCAGCATTTGGTTTTGTTAGTGTTCTGAATTTTGGCCATTCTAGTAGGTGTGTAGTGGTATCTCATTGCTGTTTCCCATTCTTGTTTAAAACATATGTATTCCAATTCTCATTTCCTGTAAAAATTATTTTCAAAACTAAACAGGCATAAAAATTTACATACAAAAGAACGCCCATCATAGTATTAAAATTTTTAAAAAAAATGGAGCCAACCTAAAAATCAAAAGTCAAGGAGAAATCAAGGTCTGGCAATAAAAATGGAATGCCACAGAGTCATTAAAAACTCTATCTTCAAAAATATTAAATGACATAGCAAATGCTCATGATATGTTAAGTAGGAAAAAAGCAAGCTACAATACTGCATATGAAGAAGACACTCCCAATTTGCGTACATATGCATAAAGACAACCTTGGAAAAAAAAAAAAAACAGGTAAGAGGATTAAGAGTGATTTTATTTTCATCATGCTTTCCTTTGTTAGTTTGTGGGGTTTTGTGTTTTTTGAGGAAGATTAGCCCTGAACTAACATGTGCTGTCACTCCTCCTCTCTTGCTGAGGAAGACTGGCCCTGAGCTAACATCCATGCCCATCTTCTCTACTTTACATGTGGGACACCCACCACAGCACGGTCTGCCAAGCAGTGCCATGTCTGCACCCAGGATCCGAACTGGTGAACCCTCGGCTGTCGAAGTGGAACCTGTGCCCCTGACCACTGTGCCACCGGGCTTGGCCCCATGGGGGTTTTTTTTTTGGTGAGGAAGATTGGCCCTGAGGTAGTATCTGTTGCCAATCTTCCTCTTTTTTTTTTCTTTTTTTTTTTTTTTTTTTTTTTTAAAGATTTTATTTTTTCCTTTTTCTCCCCAAAGCCCCCCGGTACATAGTTGTGTATTCTTCGTTGTGGGTTCTTCTAGTTGTGGCATGTGGGACGCTGCCTCAGCGTGGTCTGATGAGCAGTGCCATGTCCGTGCCCAGGATTCGAACTAACGAAACACTGGGCCGCCTGCAGCGGAGCGCGCGAACTTAACCACTCGGCCACGGGGCCAGCCCCTGCCAATCTTCCTCTTTTTGCTTGAGGAAGATCTTTGCTGAGCTAACATCTGTGCCCATCTTCCTCGATTCTGTATGTGGGACACCACCACAGCATGACTTAACGAGTGGTGTGTAGGTCCATGCTGGGATCCGAACCCACGAACCTGGGCCCCCAAAGCAGAGAGCAGAACTTCACCACCACGCCACAGGCTTGCCCCTTTCCTTTGTTTTGAAACTTTTTACAGTGAATAGATATCAGTGCCTAGAACATGCTTGGCACATAGGAGGCCCCTCAACAGATATTTATCTGTGCTGTGGATGTAATGCTTGTAAAGGGTATCTTTAAATACCTGTTCTTTTCAGACTCCGTATAAATGTTTACATGTTTTTCAACTATGAAACTACACTGCCCCTCTGAAGATGGAGACGAGGTGTTTCTAAAATGTCGCAAGCCATAAAACAGGGAGATTCTCTCTTTCCCTTTATTCACTGTAACTCCCATACAGAGAAAAAAGGTCAATAAGGGGAAAATCTATTGTGGACAACTGGATCTCTTAGTCTGATTCTAAAACAGAGGCATAAAGGTTCCACATACAGCATTCTAAACAATTTCATCCACAGGCTCATTAAACAGTCACACAACATACATTAAAAAAAACCCAAAAAACAAAAAAAGAACCCCTCAACTTTCTGAATATTAGATTTGTTATATTTTTCTAGACTGAAAAGAAAACTCACCTGGAATCAAGAAGAAGAGAGGGAAGAAAAACACAATGCTACAAAAATCTTTAGGATTTAAGCATTACAGATGGTATGTCTATAATATCAAGACAGAGTTTTGATTAGCAGTTTACCCTCTGAAACTCTATCATCTTCCTACCCCTCTATAGCGCAGTGACAATTCTTAAAATTATAGGGCTCACTACTCTAAGAGTAACTAAAAAGGTGTAAATGAAGTATGACATTCTTCTTTCTACCAGGGCCCTGAAATAAGTGGGAGGTTTTTCTCATATTGTTTTACTTTAATTAGAACGAAAGTTTTTATCTGAACATTTTGGCAAGTACCATCTTTGTAAGGAAACAAACATGGCTACACAGAAACTATCAGAAAAGGGATCCCTCAATTTTCCAGCATTATTAAATCCCTCAACCTTTACCAATATCAACATTCCATCTGAAAATCTCCTTGGAGATCTCAGCTGGCAAAAGAGAACTAGAAGACAAGTATTTCACATCTTGTACCTTCATGTGACAACTAGTAAATGAATGCAAAAGCATAACCCATAAAAGTAGATAATAACCAACTCCTTGTTGTAAGGAAGAAACATCTATAGTGAAGTTGATATAGATTTCAGCTTTTGACAGCAAAAAGGTTATTTCCTCTACAGTCTCATTCATTCTAAAAACAAACTTCTAAGTATGGCTGCTCTCAAAACAGAACAGCCAAAACATCAGAGGAAAAATTGACCAAAGTCTTCTAACCAATGTCCTTCACACATAATAAAGGCTTTTTCATTCCCCCTAAAACACAGTGTACCAATAAGCAGTGAAGTAAAACAGGTTAAGCCTGGCCCCAATACTCACTCTCAAACTGTCTCCAGACAGGAATAAGTTGTAGGGGTTGAGGATTCGCTCATAATGCCCTCTGATATGGGAACCGACAGCTTTGCCAGGAGCAAAACCCATCTTGGTGGCAATTTTGGTCCACTTTCTATCCTTGCAAACCACTGCAAATCCACCTTCTTCTGCAACTAACTGTTAAATAAAATGGCAAAAGAAATGAGACACACCTATGGGGAAATTACTTGTAAATCCATCGTGCCTAGGTATGTAACTCCAAGACCTAAATGTTCTTGGCTGTGGTAATCTTTTAAAAATACACTTTCCAAGTCAAAAGAAAATATACATGTACTATTACTTTTATGCTAGAAAATTAAAATTGCTTTCGGCAGCAAAAACATTTTTCTACTCCCCAAAAGCTACTTCTGAGTTCCCCAAAGCAGTCAAGATTTTCTGGAAGGAAGAACTAGATTAACAATTAAATCTCTAATAAAGAAAGCATCCTAGTACTTAGTCCAACTCAATGATCCTTAAAAATCTCCATGAGATAAGGAGTAGGCAGGATGGTGGTATGTTTGGTGGAAAGTATGCAGGCTTCAGATTGAAGTGAACCTTAAGTTAAGGTACTGAATTATGACACAGTCTTTTCAGCTTGGTCAATTTTCTCCCTGAGCCTCAACTGTCTTATCTGTAATAAAATAGAAAGGAGTATCTTACAAGACTACAAGACTTACAAGACTGAACAGAAAATTTCTTTTCACATATTTCAAACACTAAGTTTCTTCGTAAGGCAAAGAAGATCAAATTCATGCTATCAGAAAGATTATTAAATGAGAGAGATGGGCATTAGCCTTTACCTTATTAAGTTGAAATAAGTCCAAGATCTTCCTCTCCACATGTGGAATTTTCAGAGTACTACCCTGTAACTCCCAGTACTTTGCAATCTGGTCCAAGAAATTCAATTTTACACGAGTCTGAGCCTAAATGACAAAGAATTGAGTTTTAATCTTACCTAGCTTATTTTAAAGTTCTTGCCTATTACCTGTGCATGTGATATTTTCATTCTGAGAATAATTTAAGTGCAATGCCACTTCCCAATTCAAGAGAGAAGCTGCCAAAAACATACAAAATAAAGCTGGTCAAATAATTATACGTTAACACAACAAAAACTTAATTTAGCCAATACCACGTGCCAGGCTAGGAGTTAAACACTCAGTAAGCCTCCCATAACATAAGCAGGAACTCTGAAAGATGCTTCATTTAAGAAGTACTATAAGCAGAATTTTGTGTTATTCGTTAAAACTATCTGACAAGCAAGCTTCTGGACGCCTCCCTTGGTCTTTTTACAATTAGGGTATTTTATTATTTTTTCTGAGTGTGAGGAAGACTGTCCCTGAGCTAACATCTCTGCCAATTTTCCTCTATTCTGTATGTGGCATGCCGCCACAGCACAGCTTGATGAGTGGTGTGTAGGTCTGCACCCGAGATCCGAACTGGCAAACCCCAGGCTGTCCAAGAAGAGTACACAAACTTAACCGCTACGCCACGGGGCCAGTCTCTACAATTTGGATATTTTAAAGGCCTGTCTGTGCTCCCCAAGTACCAATTTCCTTATTTGCTGAATCACAAATCTAAAAACAGGTTTACAATAGTGATTCTATATCAATTTTCTTAAGTCCTGATAGCATAAAGATAACAGGAAATCAGGGAAACTTTCTAAAGGGTATTCCTTTAACAGATTATTTCTATCATCTACAAGTCATTTAAAAATTTTTGTCATTTTTCTTTCCCCTCCTTGTAAAATATAAGTCAGATGGTTTTAGAAGTTTTATCTTGCACAAGACCCAAACTGAGATCAACGTCCAGATGTTCCCAACCACATTCTAAGACCTCAAAATTAGTACCCATCTCCTATCTTTCAAGCTTAACTCAAAAATACATTGAAATACTTGAAAATACAGACACTAAATGCTACTACCACCAATGACAACAGAATTCCAGTGGATATATGTTCCATTTAAGTTGAAAATATTTGGTTTAGCATAGAAAAACAAAATATGGTTCAACACGAAAATCAGACTAGCAAAACATTAATGTAAACAACCTACCTCTATGTTACCAATACCCAAGCCTTATTCACCTTATGCTTTAGGATTTCAGTAAAGACTGAAGAAACACTACCTCTTTTCTAGAGAATCCTCTGTATTCCTCACTCCTCCTCGGGAAATTAAAGTACCTTATTAAATCTAAGTGAAGTTATATATTTGGAAGAAAAGTAAAGCTGGAGAATCTTTTCGATTGGATGGTTCTCAAAGTACATCCCTTTCAAGACCTAAATTCTAGTGACTGCCACCTAAATTTCATAAGGATTTAAATGAATTAACTGGCCAAAAACGATTGGCAAAATTAAGAGTTTTTACTGAAATTTGGTTTCCTGCAAAGGCCTTATTGCCATTTGTTTTACCTTGATTATAAATTATTGGCAATATTTTAGCTTCACTAAAACCACTAGATTTGTGAGAGAACCTCTTCAAAGAAGGTTCCTCCAGAATACAGGCAACCAGAATAGTAGTTAAGACATTACCTCCAATTCATTCAGCCTCTGGATACGTGGAGTAAAATGAAGTTTGTCAACATCACATGCAAATGGTGGCTGCCAATCCTAGTGGAGAAGCAAAAGCTTTTATTAGAAGAATTTAATAATCCCAACATTTAAAAAATTGTTTTATGATGAAAACTCCAGTTAAGTAAAGTGTGTATCATCTCTAACCACTCAAACAAAACAGAACATAGGGTAATAGTTTCTCAACCTTTACTCTACCAGAACAGCAGAATGTGTATAACCACCCTTACCCAAATAAATGATATATCCTGCAGACACCCCTAACTCACATCCTTCCAATCGAGCACTGTCACTGAGCCTCAACCTCTACTGTAAAATCAATGACCTGGGCAAAAAAGACTTTGACTCCTCTATTCCATAGAAATACCCCTCTTTTTACACAATAGCTATATGTAATAATGTCAAGTTATCTGCAAACTATGTTTACACACGTAACCTTCTAGTTACATTAACTTGTACTATAAAATTGAGGATAAGTTCTTCTGTGGAGGGAAAAGAAAAAAACTGACAACCAAAACCAATTTTAAAAATCATCCTTGGGGCTGGCCCCATGGCTGGGTGGTTTAGTTCATGCACTCCGCATCGGTGGCCCAGGGTTTCACCAGTTCAGATCCTGCCCACAGACATGGCACCGCTCATCAGGCATGCTGTGGTGGTATCCCACATAGCACAACCAGAGGCACCCACAACTAGAATATACAATTGTGTACTGCGGGCATTTGGGAAGAAGGAGGGAAAAAAAAAAGATTCGCACCTGACCTAACAACTGTTGCCAATCAAAAAAAAACCATCATCCTTGGAGTGACATCAGCATAATGGTGGAGTAAGCTCTTGCCTTAGACTCCCTCCCCAAGACATAACGAAAAGGACATTCATAAACCAACAGAGGACATTTGCACAACACAACAGACATCAGAGAGACCCACGCACCCATACGTCTGAAGGTGGAGGTGCTGGACCCCTGGCAGGAAGTGGAAGGAGATAAGGGCATCTCCTGTCCCACCTCAATGGCAGCAATCCAGAGTGTGGACTGTGCACAGCTCTGAAAAAAGAGGCAGGAGGGGCGGCTCTCCACAGCAACACCCACCCTCTCCAAGTTCCCTCACAATCCATGGGAAAGCTTCACACAGAGGAGACTAAGCTATTGGGGGGTGTCTTCATGAAGCCAGCACCCTAAAAGAGCAGATAGGGAGGGCAGAGTGAGAACACCCCCAGGATCATGCAGGTGAAAGAAGGCACCCCGCCCCCCACCCGGCACCCCAGCTCAGCCAGGCAGCCAGAGCACCTGCACACAGGTTAGAAAAGCAGCAGCTGTGACCAAGTGAACCGGTAATCGCAGACAGGCCCTGTCAGCATAGATTCCAAAGGACAGGCACAGACGCCAGGGATCACTATGGGCTCAGAATACACAGTTTCTGACACCTCCCCCCAGTGGTGGCAGGTGGAAGTTGTGACCAGATACTATCACTGTGAAGGCACAAACCCATGGCACCAAACAGTACAAAGAAATACATTAACACTCCAGACCAGAAGGAAAATGACAAGCACCCAGAAATCAACCCTGAAGGCACAGATATTTACAATCTAAATGACAGAGAATTCAAAATAGCTATCATAAAAAGACTCAATGAGTTACAAGAAAATACAGATAGACACTTTGAGGAAATCAGGAACAATATTAATGAACAAGGGAATTCCTTACAAAACAGACTGAAACTGTAAAGAAAAACCAATGAGAAATGTTGAAGATAAAAAACACTATGGATGAGACAAGGAAAAATCTAGACCCCCTGAATAATAGAACTGATATTATAGAGGACAGAATTAGCAGTCAGGAGGAAGAAATATAAAAATGCTTCAGATAGAGGAGGAGAGAAATGAAGAAATTCAGGAAATATCCGACTCAATTAAGAAATGCAACATAAGGATAACACGCATTTCAGAGGGGGAACAGAAGGAGAATGGAGCCAAAAACTTGTTCAAAAAAATAATAGCTGAAAACTTCCCAAACCTAGGGAGCAAACTGGAAATACATGTAAAGAAGCTAATAAAACTCCTAATTATGTCAATGTAAAAAGACCTTCTCCAAGGCTTATAGTAGTAAAGCTAGCAAAAGTCAATGACAAAGTAAAAATATTAAGGGCAGCAAGACAGAAGAAAATAACTTACAAAGGAACCCCTATCAGGCTTTCAGTGGATTTCTCAGCATAAACCATACAGGCTAGGAGAGAGTGTAATGATATATTAAAAATCCTGAAAGACAAAAACTTTCAGCCAAGAATACTCTATCCAGCAAAAGTATCCTTCAAATATGATGGAGAAATAAAAACTTTCCTAGATAAATAACAGCTAAGGGAGTTCATTGCCACAAGACCCCTCCACTACAAGAAATGCTCAACAAAGTCCTCATACCTGAAAAGAAATGGTGGGTAGGGAGGGGTGTTTACAAAGCCTTGAGCAAGGAGATAAATGGGCAGGGAAAATCAGAAAATTGCAGCTCTCTATCAGAACAGGCTAGCAAACAATTATAACAATAAAGATAAAGGGAAGGAGAACATCAAAAAAAAATAAATCTCACCATTTTAACCACAAACTCACAACACAAGATGGACTAACTTATGACAACAACAACTTAAAGGGGAAGAGGCATGAAATGGAACCAGCTTAGTCTAAGGAAATAAGAGGATATCAGAAAATGGACTATCTCATCTACAAGATTTTTTATACAAACCTCATGGTAACCACTAAAATAATCAAAACAGAGACACAAATGATTAAATAAGAGAAAAGTGAGAAAACCATCACAGAGAACTACCAAACTGAATTGACAGTCCAAAATACATGGGACAAAAAACAAGGGAAATGCAGAACCACAGGAAAACGAGTGACAAAATGGTAGCATTAAACCCTCATATATCAATAATCACTCTAAATGTAAATGGATTGAATTCTCCAAAGAAATAACTCACAGTGGCGGGATGGATTAAAGAACAAGACCCAAGAATATGCTGCCTTCTGGAAACAAGACACATCTCAGCTCTAAAGATAAACACAGGCTTAGAGGGAAGGGATGGAAAAGGATACTCCAAGTTAACAGCAAACAAAAGAAAGCAGGTGTTGTCATACTTATATCAGACAAAGTAGACTTCAAGATAAAACAGGCAATGAGAGACAAAGAGGGGCAGTATATAATGATAAAAAAGGGATTCTCCATCAACAAGACATAATACTTATAAACATATATGCACCCAACACAGGAGCACCAGAGTACATAAAGCAACTATTAATAAATCTAAAAGGAGATAACAAGATAACAAGACAATAACAGTAGGGGACCTTAACACCCCACTTACATCAATGAATAGATCATCCAGACAGAAAGTCAACAGGGAAACAGTGGAATTAAATGAAAAACTAGACCAGATGGGCTTAATAGACATATATAGAACACTCCATCCAAAAACAGAAGAATAAACATTCTTCTCAAGTGCGCATGGAACATTCTCAACAATAGACAATATTCTGGGGAAAAAGGCAGGCCTCAGTAAGTGTAAGAAGACTGAAATCATATCAAGCATCTTTTCCAACGATAATGCTATGAAACTAGAAATCAACTACAAGTAAAAAGCTAGAAAAGTGACAAATATGTGGAGAATAAACAAGATGCTATTGACCCACTAATGGATCATTGAAGAAATTAAAGGAGAAATCAAAAAATATCTGGAGCCAAATGAAAATATGCCACCAATTCATATAGGATGAAGCAAAAGCAGGCCTAAGAGGGAAATTCATAGCAATACAGGCCCACCTTAACAAACAAGAAAAATCTCAAATAAGTAATCTTAAACTACACCTAACAGAATTAGAAAAAGAAGAAAAAACAAAGCCCAAAATCAGCAGAGAGAGGGAAATAATAAAAATTGGAGCAAAAATAAATGAAATTTAAACCAAGACAGTAGAAAGTCTCAATGAAACTAAGAGCCGGTTCTTTGAGAAGATAAACGAAATTGAGAAAACTGTAGCCAGACTAAGAAAAATAAAAGAGAAAGCTCAGATAAATAAAATGAGAAACAAAAGAGGAGAAATTACAATGGATACCAAAGAAATACAAAGGATTATAAGAGAATACTATGAAACACTATATGCCAACAAATTGGACAAGCTAGAAGAAACATAAATTTTTAGACTCATATAACCTCCCAAAACTGAACCAAGAAGAAATAGAGAATCTGAATAGACCAATCACAAGTAAAAAGATTGAAACAGTAATCAAAAACCTCCCCCAAAATAAAAGTACAGGACAAGATGGCTTCTCTGAAGAATTCTACCCAACATTCAAAGAAGATTTAATACCTATCCTTCTCAAACTATTCCCCAAAAATGGATGAAGATGGAACACTTCCTAACACATTCTAGGAGGCCAACATCACCCTGATCCCAAAGCCAGACAAGGACACAAAGAAGGAAAATTACAGGCCAATACTGCTGATGAACATAGATGCAAAAATCTTCAACAAATTTTTTTTTTTTTGAGGAAGATTAGCCCTCAGCTAACATCTGCTGCCAACCCTCCTCTTTTTGCTGAGGAAGACTGGCCCTGAGCTAACATGCATGCCCATCTTCCTCTACTTTATATGTGGGATGCCTACCATAGCATGGCTGACAAGCAGTGCCATGTCCACACCTGGGATCTGAACCTGTGAACCCCGGCCGCCAAAGCAGAACGTGCAAACTTAACTGCTGCACCACTGGGCCAGCCCCCAAAATACTGGCAAGCCAAATACAACAATACATCAAAAAGATCATACAGCATGATCAAGTGGGATTTATACCAGGGATACAGAGATAGTCCATCATCTGCAAATCAATCAATGTGATACACCAGATGAACAAAATGAGGAAAAAAATCACACGATCATCTCAACAGATGCAGAGAAACCATTTGACAAGATCCAACATCCATTTACGATAAAAAAAAAAAAAAACTCTCAATAAAATGGGTACAGAAGGAAAGTAACTCAACATAACAAAGGCCATATATGAGAAACCCACAGCCAACATCATATTCAATGGCGAAAAACTGAAAGCCATCCCTCTCAAAACAGGCACAAGACAAGGGTGCCTGCCCACTCTCACAACTCTTATTCAAGACTACTAGACATTTTGGCCAGAGGAATTACGCAAGACAAAGAAATAAAAGATATCCACACTGGAAAGAAAGAAGTAAAACTCTGTTTGTAGATGACATGATTCTATATATAGAAAACCCTAAAGAAACCACCAGAAGCTATTAGAAATAATCAACAACTACATCAAAGTTGTAGGGTACAAATAACTTACAAAAATGAGTTGCATGCCTATACACTAATAACAAGCTAGCAAAAAGTCAAGAATACAATCCCACTTACAATCTCAACAAAAAGTATAAAATACCTAGGAATAAATTTAACGGAGGAGGGAAAAGACCACTAAAAAGTATAAGAGATAATTGAAATAAATCAAAGAAGACATAAAGAAATAGAAAGATATTCCATGCTCATGGATTGGAAGAATAAACAGTTAAAATGTTCCTATTACCTAAAGCAATCTACAGATTCAATGCAATCCCAATCAGAATTCCAATGACATTCTTCATGGAAATAGAACAAAGAACTCTAAAATTTACATGGACAACAAAGATCCTGAATAGCCAAAGCAATCCGGAGAAAAAAGAACAAAGCTGGAAACATCACAATCCCTGGCTTCAAAATATACTACTACAAATCTACAGTAATCAAAACAGCGTGGTATAAGTCCTCAACCCATAAAACTTCTAAAAGAAAATATAGGTAGTACACTCTTTGACACCGAACTTTAAAGGATCCTTTTGAATACCATGTCTTCTCAGACAAGGGAAACAAAAAAAAAAGTAAACATGTGGGACTTCATCAGACTAAGGAGCTTCTTTCTGCAAGGCAAAGGAAACCATGAACAAAATGAAATGACAAGCCACCAACTGGGAGAAAATGTTTCCGAATCACATACCCGACAAGAGGGATTAACAAAGGAATTTCCTTTGTTAATCTCCATAATATATAAAGAACTCACACAACTTAACAACAAAAAACAAACAGCCCGATCAAAACATGAGTGGAGGATATGAACAGACATTTTTCCAAAGAAGATATACAAATGGCCAATAAGCGCATGAAAAGATGTTCAACATCACTAATTATCAAGGAAATGAAAATCAAAACTACACTACGATACCACCTACACCTACTACAATGGCTATAATCACTAAGACTAAAAATAACAAATGCTGGAGAGGACGTGGAGAAAAGGGAAGGCTCATACACCGCTGGTGGGAATGCAATCTGGCGCAGCCACTACGGAACACAGAATGGAGATTCCTCAAAAAAATACTAATACCATATGATCCAGCTATCCCACCACTGGGTATCTACCCAAACAACTTGAAATCAACAATCCAAAGTGACCTATGTACCCCTATGTTCACTGCAGCACGATTCACAATAGACAAGACATGGAAGCAATCCAAGTGCCCATCGAACGATGATTGGATAAAGAAGATGTGGTATATATATACAATGGAATACTACTCAGCCATTTAAAAAAAAAGACAAAATCATCCCATTTGCAACAACATGGATGGACCTTGAGGGTATCATGCTAAGTGAAATACGCCAGACTGAGAAAGACAAACACATGACTTCACTCATACGTGGAAGATAAACAAGTACATGGACAAAGAGAACAGTTCAGTGGTTACCAGGAGAAAGGGGGTGAGGGGTGAGCACAGGGGGTGAAGGGAGCACTTATATGGCAGACAAGAAATAATGTACAAGTGAAATTTCACAATGATATAAACTATTATGAACTCAATTGAAAATAAATAAAAAGAAAGAAAAAATATTCAAGCAAATATTTCATCAATTATTTGTTATTTTGGAGCAAGCACAAAATTAAAGGAAAAAAAGAATCAAAGTAGACCATTATCTTTTGCCATACACAATAATTAACTCAAAATGGACTAAAAACTTGAAGGTAAGACCTGAAAGCGTAAAACTTCTAGAAGAAAATACAGGCATTAGACTCTTTGACATCAGTCTTAGCAGCATCTTCTCAAATACCATATCTATTCAGGCAAGGGAAACAAAAGAAAAGATAAACAAATGGGACTACATCAGACTTAAAAGCTTCTGGCAAGGCAAAGGAAACCATCAACAAAACGAAAAGACAACCCATCAAGTGGGAGAAAATATTTGCAAATCATATATCCAACAAGGGGTTAATTTCCAAAATATATAAAGAACTCAACAACAAAAAAACAAATCACCTGATCAAAAAATGGGCAGAGGACACAAACAGACATTTTCCCAAGGAAGATATACAGATGGCTAACAAGCACATGAAAAGATATTCAACATCACTAACTGTTAGGGAAATACAAATAAAAACTACAATGAGATATCACCTCACACCCATCAGAATGGCTATAATTAACAATACAAGAAATAACAAGTGTTGGAGAGGATGTGGAGAACAGGGAACTTTCATACACTGCTAGTGGGAATACAAACTGGTGCAGATTGCACACAAAAATAAGTTTGCATACCAACAGTATGGTGATTTCTCAAAAAATTAAAAATAGAAATACCATATGATCCAGCTATCCCACTACTGGGTATTTATCCAAAGAAATCGAAATTAACAATATAAAGAGACTTATTCACCCCTATGTTCATTGAAGCATTATTCACAATAGCCAAGACATGGAAGCAACCCCAGTGCCCATCAAATGAAGAATGAAAGAAGATGTGGTATACACATACAATGGAATACTACTCAGCCATAAAAAAAAGACAGTCATCCCATTTGCAACAACATGGATGGACCTGGAGGATATTATGTTAGGTGAAATAAGTCAGACAGAGAAAGACAAACACATGATTTCACTTATATGTGCATGATAAGCACATGGATAAAGAGAACAGATTAGTGGTTACCAGAAGGGAAGAGGGTGGAGGGGTGGGTGAATGGGGTAAGGGGCACATATGTAAGGTGATGGATAAAAACTAGACTATTGGTGAGCACAATGCAGTCTATACAAAACTGATATATATGTACACCTGAAATTACACAATGTTATAGACCAATATGACCTCACTAAAATAAAAAAATAAAGGAAAAAAGAGAAAAATATACAGAAGCTTGTGGGGAGGGGGGGCACGCAGAAAAATCCCAAGAGGATTTTCACTTTTACAAAAAAAAAAAAAAGTGAAAAGTATTCAGCATGTGTTTTGCAGGGAGTATTAGAAGCAGTATGCAGCGAGAGTGGAGCCACCAAGCTCCTTCTCCAGGAACCATACTCAGCATCTCAGCATCCAGCCACCATAGCTCTGAGCTGTGTCTGTGAGCATCTGTGCTTCATCTCAATTTATTCTCTGCATCCGTTAGCAAGAAAGTAACTGCTTCTTTGCTTTACACCATTTCAACCTACAAAAAGGTTTCAGAGGAACGCATGCTCTACTTTCAGATAGCAGGGTGAACGTATACAGGTTCTTAGAATTGCTCAAGAGGACACAGACAAGAAAAGTATGTATGAACTGTTACCCTAAAAGTGGACAAAACTGGAAACAAATGTCCAGAATAAGGGGATAGTAAAGGTATAAAAATTACGCTGTGTTAATGGGTGCACAGTTTCAGTTTGGAATAATGAGACAGTTCTAGAAATAGGTAGTGATTGATGACGACTATACAACACTGTGAGAGTACTGAACGTCACTGAATTGCACCCTTAAAATGGTTACAATGGTAAATTTTGTATTATGTACATTTTAATATTTTAACAAAATAAAAAGAACAGAAAGGGGCCGGCCCAGTAGCACAGTGGTTAAGTTTGCATGTTCCATTTCAGCGGCCCAGGGTTTGCAGGTTCAGATCTGCACGGACCAAGCACAGCTCCTTAAGCCACACTGGGGCAGCATCTCCATAAAACAGAGGAAGATTGGCACGGATGTTGGCTCAGTGACAATCTTCCTCAAGCAAAAAGAGGAAGACTGGCAACAGATGTTAGCTCAGGGCTGATCTTCCTCTCACACACACACACACACACACAGAGGAAAAAAAGACAAATTTTGCTGTGGTATAGCCCTATTTATTGACATTTATAAAAGAGTTTTCTTATATATGTTAAGGAAGAAAAGAAAAACAGGCTATGCAAGAGAAAAATAAAACACTGGAAAGATACATAGCAAAAAAGTTAACAGTGGTTGTCTTTGGTGGTAGATTATAGACGATTTTCTCTTGCTTCCTTAACCATTTTAAATACAATCTGAAATATATTAAATAAATTAAATAATATCTATTAAATAATAAATTAATTTCAGATTAAGAGAAAAAGTTAATACAACGAAGTTCATAGTCCTTTACCCAATTTCATATCCAGAAGTTTATTCTAAGAAAACAAGTCACCCAGTCAACAAAATACATACATGAAACTAATTAAAGTATTACATTAAGAAGATATAATTATTATGGTATTATTATAATAGTGAATATTATACAGCATGTTTTTTTTTAGGAAGATCAGCCCTGAGCTAACTACTGCCAATCCTCCTCTTTTTGCTGAGGAAGACTGGCCCTGAGCTAACATCCATGCCCATCTTCCTCTACTTTATACGTGGGATGCCTACCACAGCATGGCTTTTTGCCAAGCGATGCCATATCCTCACCCGGGATCTGAACGGGCGATCCCCGGGCCGCCGCCAAGAAGTGGAATGTGCGAACTTAACCGCTGCACCACTGGGCCGGTCACTATACAGCATTTTAAAATGCTAGAATTTACAAAGAGCTCATACCAATAAATAAGAAAAAAGACTAACAATTTACAGAAAAATGGGCAAATTGTATTAATAGCAGGAAAAATGGTCAATCATAAAAAAGACTGCCATCCAATATCACTCGAAACTCAAGAAATATACAAGACCTCCTTGTTTTCACCTATCAGATTAGCAAAGATTAAATATATATGTACCAGCAGTACTAGCAATATGTGAGGAAACATGTATCTGATGGTAGATTAGTACAATGTGTCTGGAGCGCAATCAGAAAGCATCATATTTTGAAAGGCTGGCTGACCCAGCAATTAATTCCTCTGATAGGAATTTACAAATACTTAACTACCACTCACAACACCAAGGTACAGACACAAGGAAATTCACTCCAGAACTGTTTTAAGTTAAAAGGTTAATAACCATCAGTGGGGAATAAGCTAAATAAATACTGGTACATTCGTAAATAGCAATAAAATACTCTGCAACTGTAATAAAGGAAGACAGTTCTAGATGTTCTAAGTATGGAAAGATAGCCAAGACTGGATGAGCAAAAACTAAAACATGTAAAACTGTGTTAACAGTACTACATACATATAAATTTTAAATACTATCATAATAGGAAGGGGAAGAGAGTCTTCTTTTTTAATTTCAAATCTATATTGTTGGAATGTATCACTATTGATTGCTTTTAGTTTAAAACAAGGTTTTGTTTTAGTGATAAGCAAGACTTAAATAAAAATGTCCACCAGCAATGCCTAATAAAGTATTATGTTAAAAAGTAGATTGCAAGGGCCAGCCTGGTGACGGAGAGGTTAAGTTGGTACATTCTGTTTTGGCGGCCCGGGATTCGCTGGTATGGATCCCAAATGCCGACATGGCACCTCTTGGCAAGCCATGCTTGTGGCAGGCGTCCCACATATAAAGTAGAGCAAGATGGGTATGGATGTTAGCTCAGGGCCAGTCTTCCTCAGCAAAAAGAGGAAGACTGGCAGCAGATGTTAGCTCATGGCTAATCTTCCTCAAAAAAAAGCAGATTACATTTTATCACAATTAAAAAGAAAAAAGCAGATTACAAATTGGTACAAAGCTATTTTTCTACCACACCAAAAAGAAAAAAAAGAAAAAAAATGGTAATTTTTAAGAAGGCAATTACAGATAAGGCCTTCAACTGTTTAATACATACTGAATCTTCAACAAAGACTAGGGCTAATATTTAAAATGTTAAAGACATACTGTATTCTGTTAATAAACTTAAAAATACTCCATCCTGGGTCAAAAAAAGATGAAAGTGATTTATTTTTTGTTTAACTTAATAACTAAAGAAAGCAACGTGTTTAACTGTGCAGAATACAATATGGTAGAAGGAAATCACATTGCTTCTTAATATTTTAGGGCAGTCTAATAGAAGACTATTGCTCAGGGCTTTGCTCTCTAATATTTTATAAAAGATGTAGGTTTTCTGAAATGAATTGATCTGGGCTGAACATTAGACCAAAAAGTATCAAAGATAATGTGTCAGAATACTGTACAAAGATTAATATACTGTCCCAATGGCCTAAAAATTTTATAAACTAAGACTTCTGGAAAATATATAATGATATTCCATGATTAATCAAAAATGTCTTCTAATCCCAAAACACAAATGATATAGAAATTCACTTCATCTCAAGTCTGTATATTAAAGTTTATAAATTAAGGTGACTTGTGCCTTTGTATGTACATATGTGTGTTTATTATATAATTTATGCTTATTTTAGCCTGAAGCTTTTTCAAATAAAATCAAATCCCAAAAATGAAGCATCAAGAGGTAAACACTACTACCTATCTGTCGCTAAGGAAGCTCACAGAGTGAGTATAATATGTTTAAAACTAAAATTGCTGGGGCCGACGCGGTGGCGCAGCAATTATGTTCACACGTTCCACTCTCTTGGCGGCCCAGGATTCGCCAGTTCTGATCCCAGGTGTGTACATGGCACCACTTGGCAAGCCATGCTGTGGTAGTCATCCCACATATAAAGTAGAAGATGGGCACGGATATTAGCTCAGGGCCAGCCTTCCTCAGGAAAAAAAGAGGAGGATTGGTAGTAGTTAGCGCAGGGCTAATCTTCCTCAAAAAAAAAAAAAAAAAAAAAAAACAGAACTAAAATTAAAATTGCCTCAGAAGATCATGCCTTCATTAGACACAGATCACTACAAAGTTTGTCTGCTCTTCTGGTTACAAAGAACGAGAGAAAATGGGATAAATGTCACTTGGTTTTGAGACTTTCATTGTCAGCTACAAAGCTCTAGTCCAACAAAAAAATTACCCATTATTTGCAATCTTCACTGTTATATTAGAACTAAGATTATCTTTGGCAAAGTCTGGCCTCGCCGACATCTACATGGGGGGGAAGGCCATTAAAGAAGGGAAGAGACCATAATAAAGCTTCTAAGTGAAAATTTTGGAACAGGAAAGTAATTTTCAAATTAAGTAGCCAAATAAACAACAAAAATCTCCACTTAGAAACACTGTAACAATTTTTTACCTAAAAAGTATCTAAGAGAGATAGCATATAATCTAACCAAAACTTTTAGACTTTACCAATAAAATGGTTCATAAATCATTTATTCTAATGTAAAAACAGTATTTCCATACCAACTCAGTGTTATAAGAGTTCACAGATCACAAGCAGTCCTATATAAATTCCCTGCTGAGATTCATCTTAATTTACCTTTAAAACTTTAAAATGGTTTTATTTTAACCCTTTCAGACTAAAAGTTCAGGGGCTGGCCCCGCAGCCAACTGGTTAAGTTTGTGCGCTCCACTTTGGTGGCCCAGGGTTTCACCAGTTTGGATCCTGGGCGTGGACATGGCATCAAGGATCAAGCCATGCTGAGGCAGAGTCCCACATTAGCAGAACTAGAAGAACCTACAACTAGAATATACAGCTCTGTGCTGGGGGGCTTTGGGAGGAGAAGAAAATAATAATAAAAAAAAGTTCAACCATATTGCTTAAAAAGCTCAATTAGGGCCGGCCCCGTGGCCGAGTGGTTAAGTTAGCGCACTCAGCTGCAGGCAGCCCAGTGTTTCACCAGTTCAAATCCTGGGCGCGGACATGGCACTGCTCATCGAGCCACGATGAGGTGGCGTCCCACATGGCACAACTAGAAGGACCCACAACTAAGAATATACAACTGTGTACCAGGGGGCTTTGGGGAGAAAAAAGGAAAAAAATAAAATCTTTAAAAAAAAAAAAAAAGCTGGCCCCGTAGCCAAGTGGTTAAGTTCACGTGCTCACTTTGGCGGCCCAGGGTTTTGCCGGTTTGGATCCTGGGCGCAGACATGGCACCGCTCACTGGGCCATGCTGAGGCAGCATCCCACATGCCACAACCAGAATATACAACTATGTACTGGGGGTATTTGGGGAGAAAAAGCAAAAAAAAAAAAAAAAGATGAAGAATGGCAACAGTCGTTAGTTCAGGTGCCAATCTTTAAAAGGAAAAAAAAAAAAAAGCTCGGGGCTGGCCCCGTGGCCCAGTGGTTGGGTTCACACGTTCCTCTGCAGGTGGCCCAGTGTTTCGTTGGCTCGGGTCCTGGGTGCGGACATGGCACTGCTCGTGGGCCCCCCTGGGGCAGCGTCCCACATGCCGCAACTGGAGGGACCCACAGCGAGGAATATATAACTACGTACTGGGGGGCTTTGGGGAGAAAAAGGAAAAACAAAAAATCTTTAAAAAAAAAAAAGCTCCATTATTTTCCTGAGCACTAAAAAATATATCCTTTGGGAAGGCAATTAAGTTGGAAGTTGAAGCTTTAAAATCCTCAGAGAGGCCTGAGAAACACCAGGTAAACATTTTCCTTAGTCCCAGAATTAACTTAGCAACAAAAACTTACAGCACATTTACCTGAGACAAATGTTTGATAAAATTGACCAGCGTGAGAATAACTTTCCTAGGATGCTTAAAGATTCTTAGAAAATGCCATGAAAGTTCACTTTGTAAATGACCCACTACTAGCATCCACCTACCTAAGATATTAGATGACTGTTTTGATCTTTCTCATTATACAGAGGCTGTCATCACTTGGAAATATGATAATGAGCAAAATGAGAAAGCATAACTCTCTACAGAGGCTACAAAAGTTGGGTCTCTGACTCCCTGCAGACAAAACCAATTAAAAATCAGTATCAAAAGCACATTCTGGTAAGTTCACAAAGTATAATATTAACTAAGGACCAAAGCATTTTTCTAACTGCACACGGTCTATCAAATCCAGTCATCATAGAAAAAATGCACTCACAAGACTTTAATTTGATGCCAGCAGAGCTAGACTCAAGTGTTCTAAATCCAGTGTTCCAGTTTCTAGGTTATCGACATCAACACAAAACTGTAGTGCAAAATTTGAAGGATCCAAAGAATGTATCTTAGTAAGTACTTTAACGAAAGTTAGAAGATCCTTCAGTTGAGCATAGCAAGATTTATCAACCTTATTAGAGATTTCAGTAACCAAATGAAATACAATTTAAAAGACTTTCTCAGCAAGTTTTATGTCAGTACGATGCCCCTAAAACACCCACACAAATGCAAGAGGTAGAACTAGGTACACATCATCATCATTCTAAATCCCCATTTATAAATTATAAAAACAAGCAGAGTTACTATTCATGAGCCCCTTAACGGGGTCTGATGGGCCACTACTCACTGATGGGTGTCTATCAGGAAGGCTTTGTAATATAAAGGGCTTTATTCAATGTTTTCCAAACAGAAATGAAATGTGTTAGATATAATGCTGCTGCTTCTCCCTTGCTTCTTACTTCCCTCAGGGTAGGCTGGCACCAAGTAACTTTAATTAGCCATCCATTTGTTCAAAGTCTGTTTACTATCTCCCATCCTTAGCGAGCCTCTAGTGAAAAAACACTTTAGGGGCTGGCCCCATGGCCGAGTGGTTGAGTTTGCGCGCTCCGCTTCACCCACCCAGGGTTTCACCGGTTCAGATCCTGGGTGCCAACATGGCACCACTCACCAGGCCAGGCTGAGGCAGCGTCCCACATGGCACAGCCAGAAGAACCTACAACTAAAATATACAACTTGTACTGGGGGAATTTCAGGAGAGGAAGTAGAAAAAAAGAAGACCGGCAGCAGTTGTTAGCTCAGGTGCCAATCTTTAGAAAGAAAAAAACACAACACTTTATTTTGAGAATTTTCTTTTTAGTCTACGGAATCACACTTTTATACCCTAAAATCAGAGGGTCTTAAGAGTTGTATATAAATTGAATGCGTGTGGATTTTTCTGAGAAGGTCCACAGCTTTCACCAGAGTCTCAAAGGGGTCTATAACCTAACAAAAAAAAACTCCTGGGAGTATGTTTTGCTTTCATAAAAATTTTTCTACCTTCAAGTTCTTATCTCACTATCCCAGCCTACTTTCTTTCAATCCCTCCTCCCTGTGCTCAACCAAGAAACCAAGAGAGGCTGATGGATAAGACACCTGCTCCTCAGAATGTCAGGAGGCTATACGGCACTGGACAGAAAGAGCAAAGCACTCAGTCAGAAGACCTGGATTTGCATTTGGGTTCTTTACCACCACTTGAGGGATCTCTACTTTTCGGTCTGCAAAGTATGAAGAGCAGCTACCTTTAGGACTGTGCTGAGAATTAAAATTACAAATACAAAGGTTTTTTCTTTTTTACTATAAAGCAAAAATAACAAGTATTATTTTACATTAAGTTCTGATCACTGAAATAGAACCTTCCTTTAGCAAAAAGTCACTGCAACCTCAACTTTCAAGGAGCACCTGACCTCAGCCTATCTCTAGTCGGCATCTAGTCAGTGGCGGGCACTTTTCATCACAGCAATTTCAATACAGGCTAAAGGGCTCCCCTCTGTTTTTTCTCCAATGCTCATTTTTCTTTTTTTTTTTACGATTTTTTTTTTTTTTTTTCCTTTTTCTCCCCAAAGCCCCCCGGTACATAGTTGCGTATTCTTCGTTGTGGGTTCCTCTAGTTGTGGCATGTGGGACGCTGCCTCAGCGTGGTCTGACGAGCAGTGCCATGTCCGCGCCCAGGATTCGAACCGATGAAACACTGGGCCGCCTGCAGCGGAGCGCGCGAACTTAACCACTCGGCCACAGGGCCAGCCCCTCTCCAATGCTCATTTTTAAAGAACAGTGACGCCATCCACCTCTTCCTTGTACACTAAAACAGATGTAAAAGAGGACAGGCTCTGAAGTCACACTGCCTCTGTCCAAATCCAGGCTCAACTGTGGGACTTTGTACTACAGTTAATCTCCCTGGACCTTAAGTACATGTAAAAAGAGGACATTATGAGGCTTAAATAAAATAATACAGGTAAAGCCTTTAGACAGGTGCCTGGCTTTTACAAAGCAAATGGTCAAAAATGTTAGTTACTAGGAAATGGAAGCCTAAAGCAACCCTGAATTTTTTTTTTTGGATTGGTTATGTTTAACACAATGGTTTTCAATTCTCTAATTTTCATTATAAAATTGTCTAAAATAGAATTTATAAATTAATATATAATAGTCAAGGCCCATTAATTTATTTTTTTGCCATATTTTTTAAAGTAGCAGAATATAAGATCAGATTTCCATGTTTAAAGAGCTGCTTCTAAGATTGTTTTAGGTATATAATTCGAGGGCAGGGGCAGATAACAAAAAAGGCCCGCTTCAACATTTTAGTTGTTACTGGTTATATGAGAAAATTTTTTGCCCTTTTGAAAACATTTTTAAATTTTCACTTCATAGAAGTAAGTGATAGGTGAATAACAGAAGTTTTTACCAAACCCTCTACCAGTTTTGTAATGGCCTCTTCAAAGGATGACCACAGACAGAAACCTCCTACACAGATCATGCATTTATTTCTGAGTCAAGTCTTTGCAGAAGTAGGTTTCCCTTTTTACTACTACAATAACTCTCAAATTTTTGGCCTTAAGACCTCTTTAAACTCTTAAGAACTTGAGGAACTCAAAAATCCTTAGTTTATGTGGGTTATATTTATTCATTTTTATCACATTAGAAATTAAAACATTTTTAAAAATCAAATCATTGAATAATACCCAAAAAAAGAGAGAGAAGAATGACACTGTTATATTTTCCAAATCTCTTTAATTGTCTAGAAATAAACTAGATTTTCTTACCTTCTTCTGCAGTCATTCAGTTGTAGCATGTTGTTTCGGTGAAAGTACATGAAGAAAATTTGGTCACAGATACTTAGTTGAAAAGAGAAAGTTCTCATAGATCTGCTGAGAGGGTCTTGTGAACCCTCTGAGTGTCCCGAGCCCAAATCTTGGAAATAACTGCCCTAATAGTTCCCCTACAGGATTCTCCATCCAATCTGTCCCTCCAAAGAAATCTGTCCATACAGACTTTAAAAGCAGCCCCTTCAAGTGTTTTCTCCATTCACTAACAATGATTTCTTGACCTATGTGTGTAATGCCAACATTCTTAGAAAAGGTATACCTATGTCAACCCAGTCTTCCCTAAAGTCCTACCACGAAAAAAGATCCCAAAAATACCAACACAATTGTTTGCAAACATACACGAACTTTTAATAGCCATATTAAAATAGTTAAGTACCAAGTGATAAGAATTTTTTTAAAATTATAACTCCTGGGCCTGCCCAGTGGCATAGCGGTTAAGTTCAGCGTGATCTGCTTCAGCGGCTTGGGTTCATGGGTTCGAATCCTGGACATGGACCTACACAACTCGTCAACTATGCTATGGCGGCAACCCACATACAAAATGGAGGAAGACTGGGGCTGGCCCCGTGGCCGAGTGGTTAAGTTCGCGCGCTCCGCTGCAGGCGGCCCAGTGTTTCGTTGGTTCGAATCCTGGGTGCGGACATGGCACTGCTCATCAGACCACGCTGAGGCAGCGTCCCACATGCCACAACTAGAAGAACCCACAACGAAGAATACACAACTATGTACCGGGGGGCTTTGGGGAGAAAAAGGAAAAAAATAAAATCTTTAAAAAAAAAAAAAAAAATGGAGGAAGACTGGCACAGATGTTAGCCCAGGGCAAATCTTCCTCAGGAAAAAAAAAAAAATTACAACCCCTATAGATAGACAGGCTCTGGTAAAAGCCATCAGTTTTCAGTTTTACCGAGCAACTTCTTTGAAAGAATATTTTAATTTCTGAATATTAAACATTCGGAAAGGCAAAGTACTGTCTCTCTGGACCATCTATTAGTAAATGAAAATAGACTGGTAAGAAAGGGACATGCCATGGTATTTACTCTTTAAGCATTAGTCCCAATAAGTTCCTCTTTCACCACTTTTCATACAACTTGGCAATAATAATCTGTATTTGCAGGGCCTTTGAACGACTCAAGTTTATTACTGTCAAAACCATGTGAAAATATAAAATGCTTCTCTCATTGATACTGCTCCCCAAACCTCAAAGAAATAGTTTCCTTCCAGGCCACTTTATAGGAACAAGCTAAGTACCATTTTGTTTACAAACAATAAGAGTAAGGGAATAACTAGACCACATGAAGACCTTCTTACTCTTCCAAAATGTCCCTAATACATGTCTACCAAAGTTACCTACTAGAAGGATTTATACACATTTTTGGCATTTCCCCAAAGTCTTATCAGGCCTATAACGGAAGCATCCTTTTAAAATTTACCCAGGATTCTAAGAAAGCTAAATCCTTAGAACAAAACATCTTCCACTCAAATGAGCTGACATCATGATGGGTCAATCATGAAAAGTTAACAGGAAAGCATTATTTCTTTCAGGTCATTCACTGACATCTTACGGTACAGAAGTCACTGAATGGGATACAAAGAAATTTCAGATCCTTCTCCCCAACAGCAATTATGACTGATAGAAATATTACTTCAATATCCCATGTTATGATCAAGTGGCTATACTGCCACAGTTTTTCCCCCAAGGAAAGTATTTAATAAATGGTTTTGATTCTGTTTTCTTTCATACCTAGTATCCCAGTGAGGAAAAGACAATTTCTGGCAGAAAACTGAGGCTGCCGAGGTTAAGAAAAGATTACATACTTGAGAAAGGTTCCAAAACTGATTTGTTTGTCAGAGGAAGGGGTTTAGGAAAGAGGTTGGACTCCGCCCCCTCAGCCTTCCCTCAGCAACACCCAAACCTACCTGGGTACCAAGGGCAGGGAAAGTTAAACATCCCACACCTTAACTTTAAGGCCTCATGAGATCTGTAAACACATGATCTCCCTTTAAGTACTTTATAAACTGGTCACTCCTAGAGATTCAAAATCAAGGACAGGAAATGGACAGCAGCAACACTAAAAAATAAGCCTCAGTCTCAGAGAAGATACTAAAAGACTGCAAAATCTTTGTTTTGCTTGATTTTCCATCTGAAGATACATTAGCAATTGTACTAAAAGAAAAAGTAAATAGTAAGTCACACATTTCACTAGATGCAAATATTTAACAGCTGTTTAGTCCCGCTACAATTAAGATATATTAACTGTAAGCCTAACGTTAAAAGTGGAAATAATTTTAGAACATGTATGATCCTTAATAGCCGTATTTGAAGCAAAAGACTGAAGCTTGAACCTGAACTGGAATCGCCAAGAAGCTGTTCCATTTATCCAACTGCCAGATCATTTAATATTTACACAAGGGCAACCTGCCAGTCTATTTGATAAACTATAATTCCGACCATGCTTCAAGGCTAGATCTCCTGTTTGAAAGAAAAAAGAATGTACTCATGCACAGGAATGCTCAATTTAGGATAGTAGATAAAAGATCTTATCTCCAAAGATCTTAAAATAAATTTATCCTACGACATATCTCAGACCATGCTGTGTGTTACTGCTGTAGAGAAAGCACTATCAACCGCCTTATTTTTTCACCTTTATTGCCATATTTAATGATCATTTGATTTAAAAGATCCACTTTGACCTAAAATATGAGGAAGTCGCAGCCTGATAAAACTGGTCCTCATTTGAATGGCTGCCTGGTATCAATGGAACACACAATATAAACACTCTTCTATTATCTACTTTTCCAGGTTTTAAACAGAGAATTTTGCAGCTGTGCGTAGAGTTGAGACCTAAGAAAATCATCGCCGTGAAGTCATGTAAGTCTGAAATACTGACTGTCAACAAACCTGCTCTTTCCTCCTTGGCTTCCCAGAACTTTTCCTGCTGCCTCCAGCTAGATCCTCTTCCCTCATTAAAACACTGGCGTTTCTGGGGGTTCTGTCATGATCCTCATTCTCATTCTACATCCCTATTTCCTCCCTAACCCTGTCCTAACCCAAAGCCTTCCCAGACATCCCAGACAGCCCCTTCTCCCCATATTTCACCCAACTCCATATCCCCCCAACCCTAATATCTTCAACCATTCTATATACAATTCCCATTATTTGTAACACATCATATTATATAATCTAGCAGTAGATCTTTCTCACCAGCAGACTGAGTTCCTTTAAGTCAAAGCTGTTTAATTCATTTCTAAAACCCTAGAACCCTAACATAACGCCTGGCACTTACTCACCTATCAATAAATGTACTGAACTCACAACTAACCCAAAGGACCTAATTCATTTCTTCATTCACCAGAGCTGACAAAAAGGATTCTCTAGTTTCCTGTAGTAGAGTTGAAAATTTGTTAGTTCAAATTCAACAGGTAAGAGAATCCCTTATATTAACAGATGCCTAAACCTCATCAGGGAATTAACCTAAACCAGCAGTTCTCAAACTTAGCTGAGCTTTAGAATGACCAGAGGAGCTTCTTAAAATTCAAACACTTGAGCCCCACATGAGATTCTAACTCAGTTCTTCTGGGGTGGAGGCCAGAATGACCTTGATGGGAGGCAGGGGTACACTCAGGGGGCCTCTGAGTCCTAATCACTCCTCCAATTGAAGCTAAGTAGTCAAATTCATCAATTTGAAATTGATGAACTATGAGTTTCCATACAAATGAGCCAATCAACCAACAATACACAAAAGGGCTAACCTCATACACACTGACAAATTAAAAGAATGAGGGTATATGATTTAAAATTTTATAAACAAATATAATGGACAAAAGAAAATGGTACCTGGATATCCTATATGTGCAATATTTTTACTGATTTCCCTGCACCTGTGTCTGGAGAGCCAGAAGATGAGAGAAGCTGGCTAATTTCTAGGAACTATGAAGGGAGCCACTGTGTATTAGAAGGAAGAACAATGAACTTGGATGTAAAAAGCCATTGTTTGGAATTCCTCAATCTGTCCTTTAAAAGCTGCATCACCTTAGACAAATCACTTAACTTCTCTCAGCAGTTTCCTCATCTATAAAATTGTCTTACCGTAACAAAATGTGTTTTGCTGAACCTATCAGAAAAAAGGGCAGCCTACCAGGATAGAATGTGTATAACCAAAAAGAATAAGATTCATAATTTTCCATCAACCATCTCATGTAATCAATTGTATCATTACTACAGACATATAACAGGCAATATAAATAGTGGTTAATAGCACATAGCTTGGAACCTATACTGCCTGGGTTCAAATCCTGGCTCCACGACTTACTAGTTAGGTGACCCTGAGTAAGTTTACTCACCTCTTTAGGCTTCATTATGTAAACCAGGCCCAGTATTATCCCCATTTTATAGGCAGGCTAGTGGAATAAAACTCTGAAAATGGTCATGATCCTCTTAAGACTAGCAGTTGAAGGATAACATGTAAATAATGGAACACACAACAGAAGCCAAATGTTTTGATTCCTACTCTAGTATTCTTTCCATGTAATCTGTATTCTCTTCAAGTTTTCATTTCCTAGCTAGCTAATACCAAACTCCAAAAACAAATTATCTTGTATCCTAACTCAAATTCTAAGCCCTGTTGCCCTAAAAAAATCTTTTTTTTTAAATGGCATTTAAGTTTTTTTTTTTTTTAAGATTTTACTTTTCCTTTTCTCCCCAAAGCCCCCAGTACATAGTTGTCTATTTTTAGTTCTGGGTCCTTCTAGTTGTGGCATGTGGGACACCACCACAGCATGGCTTGATGAGCGGTGCCATGTCCACACCCAGAATTCCAACCAGCAAAACACTGGACCAGCAAAGCGGAGCATGTGAACTTAACCACTCCGCCACGGAGCTGGCCCCTAAAAAAATCTTAATGAGCAATTATCTATTATGTAAGTCAAAGATATAGTTTACAAATGGAAGATAGGAAAAGCCACAAGGTTAGTAGTGAAAAAAAGCAGTTATAGAGAAGAGCCCAGAAGAATAGGCTGCCACCAAGTAAAATTTTTAAAAACCCCAAACCCACATCCTACACAAATCCCTGAAGGCAGCCTCCCACTGGAAAATCTGGTGGCTGTTCTCAATTTGTCCAAAATGCATAATAATATTGGATAAGAGTCTCTCTGGGAGAAGAAAAAGCCTGGAATATCTGGAATTTTACAAATAGACGTTATACTCCAAAAATTCTCTTTATAGACCTCTCTTCATCTCCAACCCCTCATACCTTGTCCCACAAATAAAAAGATACCAGGGTACAAATCCTAAGAGATCCTGCTCTCCCCATTTCTTCCTAAAAGAAATCCCTCTCTCCCCATCTCTTCGCTCCAAGTTAAAGCCTGGCAAGGACGAGACGTTCGTTACCATCTGGTTTAAATATCACCAAATGATGAGTTGGTACAACCACACAGAAAATTGGGAGGATCTTGCCTTAAAGACTTTGTAATTATGTGGTTTCGATAGGGATTTGTTCTGTTTCTGGAGTTAAGAGATTAAAGTAAAACGGTCATGTTTCAGTGTCTGCAGTTGGGGGTACGTGGACCTCATGGGAGTATGTGCTTAATAAAAGCTCAAACCAAGTGCTCAAAACACATCAAGTGTTAGACTTTAGTTCTCTGAACATTACAGTTCGGTCAAGCCGGTAAGATAGCAAGCATTAATGCAGGAATGCACAAAAATCTGCCTACGGCCACACAAGAAGCACAGCTGGGAAAAGAAATCTTAGCCTTCCTGCATGCTCACAACTAAATATCTCAACATTTAAAGATTTTAAACTTGGCATATACACCATTGGAGAATGTTTTAATACATCTAGAAAGCAGTTATGAGTAAATTTCTTGATTCAAAAAAAAAGCCACACTAGTGGAAATATAGCATATAGGGGTATATCTTAAGAGGCAATGTTGCGGTGAGGTCCAGTAACAGAAGATAGGTTTGAACAAAAAATTGGGGAATCCAGGTGTGTATGACTATATAGGAGTTCTAGTTAGCCTTATTTTTTAAAAACGTTGCCTGTTAGTAAAGAATAAAATATAATCTGGCTCTGTCCTGAGGATCAAAGTAAACATTTTCTCTGCCACCTCTTCTACTTTTCTCCCCACTTTACAAGTAAGATAACTACATAAAAATAAATACTCAATCTACTAACTTTCTTGTCAGGCAAGAATTGTGATTAGGGGAAATTAAAACAATTTTAAACATTTCTTAACACGAAGCTCGCCAAATACAAACTTCTGCCTGTATACACACTATACAAAACATACATAACACACATGTACCTGCAAATTTTCTGAAATAATTTGTAACAAGATTTTAATCTCACTAATCTTTTAAAATATCCAGGTACAGAAAAGCTTCATCTAAACCAGTAGAAGAATTACATTCTGCATATTCTGGTTTTGATGCTGGGCTTTTTGACTTTTCAAGTTTCACTTTTAAAAAATCCCTTCACTGTAGGAGAAAATGAGGGATACATATCTAGCACTAACCCTTGTCTTGCTAAATCTGTCCCCAGACTCTTCTTAGCAGTGAGCAAATAAAGCTTTGGGATTTAAGCTCCTTGCAATCTATCAATTAATTAATCTGGACAGCAGCCCTAGGTCAGTGTCAGATCCCCTTATAGCAGATAAGAAGACACATGTTGGAGAAAAAAAGACAGTCCAAGGTCACGATGAAATCAGATTCAAGACTCTGCTCACTTATTCTAAAAATCTAGAAACGTCAACTCCTTCTTTTACATAATAGAGCAACTAACTTTTAAAAAGTAATAAATAAAAATCCACACACACTCCCCTTGATAAAGGTTATTTTTATCCCAGCAATATTCCTTAAATTTCACATCTGTTGTAAAGTAACAGATTACCGAGTGAAAGGGAAGCAGTAAGTTCTACAAAGCCATTCATTATGCGATGTTCTGCCTGGTGGTGTTTAGTCTCCTATTTGAAAAATGAAGTTGGGGGGCGGGAGGACGGAGACTTGGATTTTTAAGGGGTTATTGATAGAAAATAGTTGTCAATGACCCGATTTTTAAATTGCTCATTTTGAACATTTGATATCACATAAATGTTAATTAGCAACTCTTCTGAAATAGAAACTGCACCATCAAGGCTGAAAGTCAAATTACCATTCTTCACAGAAAAGTGAACCTGGGGCCGGCCCCGTGGCGCAGCGGTTAAGTGCATACACTCCTCTTTGGCAGCCCAGGGTTTGCCGGGTTTGGATCCCGGGTGCGGACATGGTACCACATGTCAAGCCATGCTGTGGCAGGCGTCCCACATATAAAGTAAAGGAAGATGGGCACGGATGTTAGCTCAGGGCCGGTCTTCCTCAGTAAAATGAGGAGGATTGGCAGCAGTTAGCTCAGGGCTAATCTTCCTCAAAAAAAAAAAAAAAAAAAGAAAAGAAAAGAAAAGTGAACCTAACCACCTATCCAAAAACTTATTAGACTCCTGATTCTCATTTCCTTAAAACTCCTTTTCCAGAAAGAGACTTCACTGTATTTCTTGGTTACCCCTGACTCCCAGCTCTGTTCTGTTGAGATAAAGTCCGGCAGATAGGAAAACGGACAAAAAGCAGAGACTGCACGATACTGGCAGAGAACGCCCTCCATCCACCACCGCTACCAACCCTCCATGTGCCAAGAGCTGGCCTGAAGATGGTCAACTTTCTGCACAGGTTCCAACAAATGTGTAACAAAGCCATTAACTAAAACTGAGAAATACAATCCCCATCCTAACTGGGCAAAGTGATCATCACTCACTAACAGCTAGAAACCTCACTCCTAATTGCCCAAATCTCACTGATACCTTGAATAAGACAAAAGCTAAACCACATTGTTCTCTACAATTGAAGGTCACTAGTTTGCTCTCAACCCCAATGCTGCTACTCTGCTTCCTGCCCTCATATCCAGGAAAACAGCTAGAAACTATATTCTCTCTACTATTGTCTATGTTTGAAAAAAATTTTAATTTACACCCTGTAAGTGATGGCTCTGGCAGAGCAAAGTAACTAGTCTTTACTAGTTTAATAGAAATAAAAGTAAATAATAGAAAAAAAGTTTAAATAATAAAAAAATACATATTTTTAAAAAGAGCATATAGGATGACTCTAGGCCATGTCTAAAGATATATGGTTTTGATGCTTTAAGAGAAACAGTCTACAATTAAAGATCTGAATGTTTAAAAAAAAGAGACTTAAAAGAATGCATTTAAGTCAAATTCCACATCTTTGTTCCAAACATCTTATAATTATGGAACAGCAATGTCTCCTTGCCCTAGAGACAGCCTTTCCTCATTAGTCTGGTTCATAAACTTGGGTTCTAAAAAACAAATTCACCATAGAGCTCATCTAATAGTCAATAACAGAAAAAACGAGCATTTTTGGAAGAATTTTTGCAAGCGTACAAAGGTAACAGCTCATTTAATTTTTCTCTTTAATCTCATGCTAGAACACAACAGTTAATAAATACTTAAGAAATCCTCATTAGGTGGCATACAATTCCCACACCTAAAACAAGTTTCTCACAACTCAAGATTTTAAAATCCAGTTATTAGTTTCTCAAACTTCACATAATCTAAAGTAAACAGGAGCAGCCCAGCGATATGGATTTTCCAAAGTATCACTCCACCCACCCACTCTCCCCAAAGGGACTCATCAGTATGCCTCTGGTAATTCCTCTTCAAGTGACCCAAACTTAACAGAAATTTCAGAAAGGAAAGTATAGCTATTCCTTCAGTTCCCAACATTTATTCCACCTAATTTTTTTTTTAGGTTGGCAATGATCTTCTGCACTTAAAACAGGAATATTAGCATAATTTCCAGAGAATATCTATCTAATTCTCTGAGAAAGGAAAAATCACAGCACCAGCTCAACACAAACCAAGCTGAAAGGACTGTGCAAGGAGGAAAGCAAGGTTTTTCTAGGTTCTGGTTTTTTAAACCTATAGAAGGCCTTTGGACAGAGGTACAGAATTAGGCTTCTTGGAACTTAAGTCCAGGAACCTAATTAGCACTTTCATTTTGGGGGCATGAGTTTTCCCTTACCCTTTTCTATAGCCAAACTTTAATGTGGCCCAATTAAGAAAACAATGAGAGGTTACAAAAGTCTACAAAAAGATCCTATTTACAGGAGGTAAACCAAATTCATTTTTTTTTTAATCAAATAGTTTACAATGGTATTTTCTGCCTTTCTAAAAGAAAATTCTCACTGGCAGCTGTCTGTCTGCCTATATTAAAGTATCCTGAACATCCTGGATTTTGTTATTATCCTCCAAATTAAACAAACAAACAAGTTTACTACTAATTTATCAACCGGAAATACTCTAAGTCTAGGCGAACACATCATAAACAAAATTAAGTACCTAGAGACGAAGAATGAAACTCAGGGTTAATAATTATTTTGAATTTTTCTTA
Source organism: Equus przewalskii (assembly GCF_037783145.1). Classification (NCBI taxonomy): domain Eukaryota; kingdom Metazoa; phylum Chordata; class Mammalia; order Perissodactyla; family Equidae; genus Equus; species Equus przewalskii. Next base: position 29,752,635 of record NC_091861.1, read on the forward strand.
TTGGTGTCTCTTAATAATGAAAGGAATCAAACTCCAGGTTTAATACAGAACATTTAATAACACTTTTCAAAGGCAATTCTCTATTTATTTTGCTCTTTAAAAAGGTTTACACTGTATGTTTAAAGACAAATTCTATAATCACAGGAAATTTTTCCCGAAAGGGTGTGTGAATCTTTAGCCACCTCATATATTTGTAATATCACTCACTTTCCATTCTAAAAGACTATTATTTTGTTGATTAAGAGTTACAACCAGATGTATATGATGGTGGCTCCTAATGTGACTAACTTACCACCAGCAAAGGCAAATTTAGCTAAACACCCATTCAAAGACTACAACAAACGAAGTTTCTTTCTCCTTTAAGGCAGCCACTTTTGAACTAGAACTCCAGGACTTAATCCAGCCTCCTACCGAGTGAGGAAAAAACCGCTTTTCTTCTGAGCAGTATAGTCCTAAATTTGCCTTAAAAAATAGTTACAAGTACGTATGGGGTATCTTTTGGGGGTGATGAAAAGTGTTCTAACACCGATTGTGGCGATGGTTGTAGACCTCTGTGAATATACTAAAAACTACGGAATTGCACACTTTAAACTGATGAATTGTATGGTATATAAATTATATCTCAATAAAGCTGTTATTTCAAAACGTAATCAAAAACTCTTCCTTCACTCAAGGATGTTTCCATTGATAAACCTTTTCTCCACATGTTAAGGGTTTAAGGTAGCCAAAGAATCACAACTAGAGAAAAATTCTGTGACACCAAGGAAACTGGGAAAATAATAGAGAGAATTAGGCCAAAGTCAATCAAACCCAAAATTAGAGAGAATGACAGGCTGGAATGAGAGTAAATACACTCCATATCATTAACACCTCTACCAGACAAAGAAATGTGTTATTTAAGTTCCTCCCTGTTCCTAAGGGTGGAACCAATAGGCTCACTCAAAGATGCTGACTGTATTAAAACACTTAAAAGGTTTACACTTTGGCTATAAAGATGAAGAAATCAAACTAATGACCAGAAGAAGTTTAAAAAAATCTGTCTACTGTGTCATCTGGGGTTTGATTTAAATCCTTGCCTTTTAGATACTGCCAAAGAAGAAATCTGTGGAATCTGCCTATCCATGGCCAAATGTTAGATGTTTGAGGGCAAGAAAGAAAGTTACTAAAGCCATCAAATATATTCCAATCAAACTTGAGAGACTCAAAGAAGTATTTACTTAGCAGCCAACTATTTTTTGGCTAAAAGTTACACTCCTAAAATTAATCATCTCCAAATACCACAAAGTGACATGGAAAATATAATTCGTCCTTAAAAAGACATCTGAGTACATCGAGGAGGAAATGAAAATTTGCATTTTAAAGGTAACAAAACCAGGAATCGGATTAATTGCAAATTAAAAAAAAAAAAAAACCACCAAGAAACAAGCCTGGCTACCCTATATACTTGATGTTAATTTGAAACAAAGGTGTGTTTATTTCCCTCTAAACTTTTAACTCAGGATTTGAGTAGTCTTCTTGATTTATCTTTTAGCACATTTATCTTACTGTACTTTCACAAATTTCTGTGAACCCCAAGTTTTCAGAAGCCAAGCAGTATAGGACTCTCACTGCCAGAGCAGCTATAAACTGAAGCTATACAAGTGGCATTAATTAACCATACAAAGTAAGAACAGAAGGAAATAGAAATGCTGTATAGTTCTTCCCCTTACCTCCTAACTACAAGTAAAACACCAGTAGCCCCAATCCCCATTTTAATACAGCCACTTGTGTTCCAAAAACTTAGTGAACAAAAAACACCTAGAAACACAAGCATTAAAAAGCTAATGCCATGGAAAATACTTCATACTTCTTGGGGCTTTTTGTTGCTTTATTTCAACTATATGAAACTACTTGTTCAGTTAGCTTCCTAAAACAAAACAGTTCCTAAAACAAAGACTGTTTATATCTCTTAAGAAGTCTTTGTTCCAACAAGACCCTCCTCAAGAGCTACAACTTCTGGAAAATTTTCCCTTTTTGTGGTTATATCAACAACAAGTATTCCCAAACTCCTTCCATTTGGCATGGGAGTTGGTTAAACAAAGGAGGAAGCAAGCCCCCTCCACACAAAGGAGGTCTCCAAAACAGACCCTGGCGACGTGTGTAGACGGTGCCTCTTCCCACCCTTGCTCAGGCTGTAGTACGCACTCCTCAATACAAAATGGTGGCCATGATGCTGTCTGACACTCAGAGTGGGAAAAGACAATAACACCATCACACATCCTGCAGCGCTTCCCACTAACGTCCTGGCCAAGATGAGCAAACAGGCAGCCAAACTTAACCACAGCCACACTATCTTTTGTGGGAAAAGAACCCTAAAAAACAGAATAAGAAAGTAAGATAAAGGCTTTACCCTAGTCCTGTACCACAATACCAACATGGAGGACCACTCACTCCCAGGAACCCGGCTCCACGCACTCTGGTTACCAAGAATTTAAACGGCCTCGTTTCTGGATAAAACCCCATCACGGCAAACGTCCACTTCCTAACGTGTGACATCAAACTCCAACTGCCAAGCGTTTGAGACGGGCCCCATCCGTCACGAGCTCGAGCCCTGGCTCCAGCAGCGCGGGTTTAACTTCTGCAGGCCTCCGCTCCCTGAGACGCGCTCCCCTCAGGCAGCCCCGTCCCCCGCCGCTCCCCGCAGAGACGCGGCCGCTTCCAGCCTCGCCCCCAGCCCCGCCGAGTAGGCGACTCTCCGAGGCGCGTACTTCATCTCCACTGTCGAGTTGGTCCGGCGAAAACTCAGGCACGGGGTCCGTATTTCAACTCGGGGGGAGGGACGGCACAGGCAGACGCAGGAGGGACGGGCCCCCCTCAAAGCGGCTTTCCGAGACGCAGCGGGCAGGGACGAGACCCCCGCGACCCCAAGTGTCACTACAAAGAGCAGGCGGGGGGGGCCTCCCGGGGGCGGGGCGGGCTCCTGACCTGCGGCGGCCGTTAAACTCCCTCCCAACGGCCCCCGCCGGCCAACCGCCGCTGAGGCCGGCCCGGACGCTGCCCGCCGACGGTGGGCAGCCGAGCAGGGGCGCCCCGGGGGGCAGGGAGGGGGCGGCCCGGCTCTCCGCGACGAGCGTTGGGGCCGTTAGGGGGCTGCGGAGCCCCGGCCCGGGCGCCCCGGACAGCGCGGGGGGCCGCGGGGGGGAACGCGAGCGCTGCCGGCCCCGCCGGCCCGCACCCCAGCCCGGCCGCCCGCCGGCCCTCCGCGCCCGGCGCCCCGCACCACCGCCCCCGCACACGGCCGCCGCGCGCCCGCCCGCCGCTCCTCCCGGCCCGGGAGACACGCAGGCCGGGGGCCAGCGGGGTGGGCGCCCCGGCCCGCAGGGTGGGACGCCCAGGTGAGGCCGCTCCGGGCCGCCGCCGCCGCCACACAAAGGACCGGGCGCCGCCGCCATATTGAGAACTTTCCTCAGCGCGACAACTCGCGCTCCCCGCCCCCACTCTCCCCGCCGCCCGCACCCCCTCACAAGGCTCCCCACCCCCTCACACCGAAACACGCACCCCCACACCCGCACCCACGCTTCCCGCAGCCCACCTCACGCCCGCATCCCCGCCTCACACAGCCCACCTCACACCCGCACCCCCACTTCACACACAGCCCACCTCACACCGCCGCCCCCACTTCACACACAGCCTACCTCACCGCCGGCCCCACAGCCCCCTCGCACCCCCTCACCCCCACGCCCCCTCGTCGCCCCGGCACCCCCTCGCCCCGGCACCCCCTCACACCCATCCCACACACCCGCCCCCCGACACACACCCGCGCCCCCGCCTCAGCCGGCCGCACGCAGCCGGCGCCCGGGGAGCCCCGGCCCCGGGACCGAGGCCCCGCGCCCCCTCCGGGCCCCGGAGCGACCCCCGCACCCGGGCCGAACCCGGGCCCCGCCGCGCGTCCCCGCCGCGCCCCCTCGGCCCCGACCCCCGGGCGACCCGGCCGCGAGCGGGCGGGCGCCGGCCACTCACCGGCGGCGGCCGCACCTTACAGATGCCCGTCTGCTCGGCGATGGGCCGGATCTTGTGGATGAAGGCGAAGGGGTCGGCGAACTCCTCCCAGCTGGGCTCGAAGACCGGGCACTCGGGCGGCGGCAGGAACTCGCCCAGCGGGCCCGGGCCCCCGAGCGGCGGCGCCGCGGCCGCCTCCATCCCCGCGCGGTCCGGCCGAGCCCTCGGCCTGCTCTGCCTCCTCCTCCTCCTCCTTCGCCGACGACGACGCCGCCGTCTCGCCGCGAGCCCACGCCGTGCGCCTCCGCCGCCACGGCGAGGAAAAGGAGTCCCGCCCCACCCCCACCCGCCGCCCCGGATCGGGCGGGGCCGGCCCCCCGCCCCCGAGGGCCATGGAGCCGGCGCTCCCCGGCCGCGCAGCCCGAGCTCGGGGCCCTTCGCTCAACAAGTTCCCGGCCTGCTGGGGGGGTCCGCCGCCGGAGCGGCCGGTTCGGTCCTGTCGAGACTCCGCGGCCGGCGCCCCGGGCGCAGCGCGCACACAGTCTCCCGGGGCCGCGCGCCGGGCGCGGAGAAGGGTCTTCCGGGCAGAAGGGACGGCTCCAGCGACGGACAGCGTGGACGGACAAGAGGAAACGAGTCAGCACGACAAGAAGCCAACACTCTGAGCACTCGCACATTCCGAGCGCTTTGCATGATTAATCATTTACGCGACGAGCCCACGAGGCAGGTGCTCTTAGCTCCGCTTTACACGTAAGGACAGCGAGGCACGGGGGGATTAAGCAATTTGCCCACATTCATGCACTAGTGATGACGGAGACTATTGGAAGGTGGGGGTGTCCCAGAGAGAGAGTGGTCCACGAGCAGTCTGACCGCGAGGCTGGATGTGAGGAGTGAAAGACTAGAAATTATCCACTAAGAAACGAGGGGGCCTAAATTACGGCGGTGGTGCTCTTGATTAGGAGGGATGCAAATGTAGGAGATAAAATCAGGACGCAGGGATAAATTGGGGACGGTAAGGGATCCAGGATGATTCAGGAGTCTAGGATGCACGCCTGAGCGGATGCTGGCCGGTTGGCATTGCTGGGCATTCACCTAGATGATTATATAAACAAGAAGTCAGTCTGGGGTCGGAGATAACGTGTTCACTTGTGGACAAGCTGAGTTTGAAGCGTCTTTGGCGCAGTTGAAGATATCCAACAGGCTGAAGGGTATCAGTCTGAAGGGGAGACGTGAGAACTGGAGATGTAAATCGGAGTTATTAGCATATGAGTGACAGCCATTATTTATCTGACGCCGACTGTGTGTAACGTATTGTTATAAACGCTTTGGTATTTTAGCTCATTGAATCTTCACAACTATCCTGTGGGGTAGGTACTGCTATTTTCCCCGTTTGCAGAGCTGGCGATGGAGTCGAGAGGTTAAGTAGCTGCAAGAGATAGGAACATTTTTGACACATTTTTGGAGGTAGGGTGTGCGTAGTGTCCTGCCCCAGAAAAGAAGAGTGAGGAAACTCAAAAAGTAGGACTTCAACACTAAAAAGACCTCTTATCCAGAAAGCAGCCCACCCATGGAAGGACGTTTGCCAGGGCCTCCTTAGGCGAGGTGAACAGTGTGCCAGCCCTGCCTTCAGATTCCCCTACAGGAACAAACTTATCCTTAAGGATCCTTCAACTAGAGCAGGGAGGGGGAAAGCCTCCTCTTCACTGAAGTCTTCCCACAGGTACTGGGCCCCAAAAGAGTTCAGAGAAGTCCCTGGAGAAGGCAGTCCTTTTCTTAGCTCTCCGGGGCGCTGGGGCCCAGGCAAGCCTTTTCCTGCAGTGGAGACTGAAGGGGCAGAGGGCACCCTATCAGAGAAGGAATCATCGGCGTGAGAGAGGCACGGGACACGGCAAGCTGTCATAGGGTGTCAACGGCAACATCGAGGTGGTGGCTGCAGGGAAACCTGCTGCAAAGTTCCTTTAACTCTGCGGAACGTCTGAAAACTCCCCGTCACAAAACGGGGAGCAAGTCATCCTCGCCGCGGGCGGTCTGCCGTCGAGGGCCCTGCCGGGCTGACTCCCCGTCCTGCGCCCGCGGGGAAGCGCGCGGGGCTTCACGCGGGGCGCGGGCGTCCTCCAGGCCGGGCAGGTGCGGCTCCCAGGAGGACCCCGGGCGCGCGTGACCTGTGGCCGCTGCGCAGCCGGGCCGCGCGGGAGGGGCGAGCCCGCCGCGCATCTCCGGGCCGCTCCCGCGGGGCGGCCGAGGCGGCGGTTGCCGGGGCCGCGGGGCTCCGGGGGGACCGCCCGCCCCGCCCCGCGCGCGGCGCCCCGCCCCCGGCCGAGTGTTTACATGGGCGGAGGGATCCCTTCCAGCTGACAGCCGCACTCGCCGGCCCTTCTTTCTTTAAAGAGCCCGGCCGCCCGCGCTGATTGGCCGCGCCGCCGGGGGCGGGGCCGCGCCGCATTGTCTCGGCGGGGCCGCGGGGCGCCGGGGCCGCACCTGGCAGCGCCGCCCGAGCCGGGCCGGGCCGGGCCCCGGGGCCGGGCTCCCCGACGGCCGGGGCGGGCGGGCGCGGGCGAGCGGGCGAGCGGGGGGGGGACGGGCTGGGCCCCGGCGGCCGGGGCGGAACCGAGCCCCGCTCGAGTGCCACGTCTCCAGGAAGCCCTCCTTACCTCGGACAACTCTCCGCCCCGCCGGCCCGGCCCCACACCACCCGCTTTGTGCAGCCCAGCTTCTCGGGCACCTTCCCGGGGCTCTCCATCCTCGCGCGGCCCGCTCGGCCCCCGGCCTGCGCCCCAGATGCGACGCCGGGGAACGACGCGCTCCCCGCGTCCCAGTGGTCGCGGCGATGGGAAGGCCACGCCCCTGGGCTCCAACCTGGGGAGCCACCCTCGCAGGCCCCCCGCGCACCGCCCTGGACCCGATCCCCAGCTCCCGGGCTCGGGGGGCGGCGGGCCGCAGCACGTAGCGCACGTGTCGAGCCGCGCCCGCCCTCCTCTGCCTCGCCCCTCCCCCACGCCATCTCTCCACCCCCACCCCACCGCCGCGCCACCCCTTCCCCTCCCGCCCCCTCGGGCGCTGCCGCCCCCCAAGCCTGCCCGAAGCTCCCGCTGCGGGCCTCTCAGCCTCCCTTCCGCCCTGACCTCGGGGCTCTACGCCCTCGTATTGCGTCTCTGCGAACACCACCCTTCCCAGCCCTGTTGATCCCCTCTCTCTTTCTCCTTCGCCCTAGTTTCCCCAAAGCACAGGCCTTCTCTCTCTAAGCTCCTCCTCGCTCCAATTCAATGCCATCCTCTCTCCCACCACTTCTGGTTACCCGAGTGCTTGTGTCACATGTCCCCTGCGGAAACCCAGAAACCCTGAGATCTCAAGATGACCTGCCGCCTTTTTGGCCGCCCTGTTTTATTTACTTCTTGTACTCTCACAACGTCTCGTTACTGCCCTCTTATTACTGCACTTAAACTCGATCTTTGTCTTTTTCCACTGCCGTCCCTGCCCTCTTCCCCTGCACATGCCTCTCCACCAGACTGTAAGCCGCTGGAGGGAAGGAGTAATGGTCTCCAGCCCCGGCACAGGCACGTGGTAGAAGCCCCACAAATATTTGTCGAAGGGGAGGGGAAATGGCCGTGAGTGTCTGTGGCTCCGACTGGCTGAGGATGGAGCTTTGGACTGTTGCCCAGGTGAGGCAGGAGGAGATCTCACAACAAATCAGTGTGTGGAGTGTCGAGGGAACCCGTAGTGGGATGAACCCCTGTCCTCCCCCATTCCCCACCCCCGCTCATTGCCCTGGAACCGGCAACCCATCCTCCTTTGCTGGACCGGTCTCTTGTGTGGGAGTTCTGTGCTTCCTGTTCTGTGCTACCCCCCAGCTATGGGGGCTGCCCTTGGGGATCAGCTCACACCATGACAAGGGGCTCATCTCTGGGCTTCTGTCCCTGGAAGCTGGGTCATGGGGAGACACCTGGTAACCACCTCCTCCTCCTCCCCATTTCCTCTTCCTCTCCAGTCCTGGGATACCTTCTCTGCTGACTCAGCCCAAGGGGATCCAGGGTTCTGGGCTTTGGTTTACCTTGGGTGTGGGGCCCAACGGACTAGACCCTTGTCTGGGCCCCCTTCCCGGAGAGCCCCCAACAGACCCCGGCAAGTGGGAGGTTCCCACTGTGCAGCCAGCCCTGCCCATAGGGTTGGGGAGAGGCAGGGTTACCCACACTAGGGCTTCAGGGTATGTTTCCTCCCATTCCTGTTGGGCCGCTTCAGAGGCCCTGAACTTCCAAGGAGCAACCTAGTGCTGCTGAGAGGCAGAGGGGGAAAATCATGTTCTCTGTTCATGCTAGAGCTGCTGCCACCACCCCTAACTAAGGTCTCTGGGCTGAGGGGCCCCTCTCCGCATGCTCTCTGGCCTTGGATAGCTGGAATGTTTGGAATTCTCTGTATCCGGGATGAAAGTCTTCCAACAGGAAGAAAACGGCTTCCACACTCCTTATATCAGAACTCCACAGAGCACTACCAATCTACCACGCTCATTTGAAATTCACAGTGTTCAACCAAATTATGCTGAGTGTCAAGCACAGGATCTGACTCACGAAATGCTAACTGCTAATTCCCTTTCTTCTTTCCCCTGGCAGGAAGGGGTGATATGTGAGCAGCTAGAAATACTGTACTAACAGAAATAAGACAGGGCCAGTGCCTGGCAGTAATTCACAGTCTATTGGACTTATCCATCCTGTGAAGTAGGTGGGTGTTATTGTTACCATTTTTTAGATGGAGAACTGAGACTCAGAAAGGTTAATTAGCCAGGACTGGAATGGTGAGCCTAGAGCCTTCAATCTTCCCCAAACACCAAGCTGACTTCTCTAAAGCTGAAGAAGGGGGACCTAGAAACCCCATCCCAAATCTCACCACCAGGTGCCCCTCAACCTGCCAACATGAATCCATCCTCTCCCCTCTAAGCCACAGTGGCCTCATGCTTTGTTGACTCTGATCTCCAGTACTTTCACTTACAGAACAAAAAAAGTTTCACAGAACAAGACTTGCCCTTCTGCAGTGATGCACTTATGCTGGTTGAGACCCATGAAGTTGGTTTTATAACCCATTAATGGGTTGTGACCCTCAATTGGAAAGATGCTACTCTGAGGTTAGTTTGTCCTGCTGGTCAGCAGCTTTCAAAAGGATATAGATGAGAGGTCAGTTTTCTCTACTCACACCCATCTAATCTTGAATTCTGGCCACTGGCCCCTTTCCCCCATATCTCCTATAAGTCCTCCCGAACACTGTCTACATCATATACAAAACCAACCAGGATCCCTTATCCTGATAAGAGATAATCTCCTGTTTGTTTTCCTCCTCCCTCTGCCTGCAGCCCTTCAACCCAGGGACCACTTTGTGTCCCATCTTTTAGAACATTCTCTGGTACAGGTGCCCAGTATAAGACCAGGATCTTCTAGCATATTCTTCATGTCTCCCAAGGCCTGACCTAGAGCAGGGTCAAAAACTCAAATGCCTACAGGGGACAGAAGTAAATGAGTGACCTCAGCCAAATGGAGTCTGAAACAGTGAGAATGTATGCCAGCCACCAGGGCCACCACTAGTCAGACCTGGTTGGCAGCAAGATGTAATTTTTCAAGGGAAGCCAGAAGTCAAGGTTTTTATAGAAGCTCTCCTAATTTTTAAATGTTCAATCTTCAATCGAATTTTTTGAAAAGTGTGTGGGTCAACCAAACGTACTTGTTCCAGACTGTGTTCTGTGTGGCTCCACCTCCCTGGAAAGGCTGGTGGGATGACGGAGCTGCCGACCTTCAGAAGGACAATGGTTACCAAGGGAGCACTAGCTGAGGCCCCCAGAGATAAATGCTGGGATGGCACCCCACCCTGCTCATGCTCCTAGGCTTAAAGGAGAACTCTGACTTCCAGCAGAAGACACATGGTGGCAACAGGCACAGAGTCATTAGACAGGCCACCCCTAACTGCAATGTTGATGAGGAACCTGGGGCCGGGGGGGGGGGGGGCGGGAGTGGCAGGGCTTTTTAATATATTTATTTTCCCTCTCCCTCAATTTTTTGCCTCCTCTAAAGCCCTCAGAGCAGTGGGAATCAGCTTCTCAAAGTGCATGAGCAAGAATCTACAAGTGAAAATTTGGGTGGGGGTTTAGGAATAAAGGAAGATGGGCCTCTCAAGTATGCAGGCAAAGAAGGCAGGGCTGGTCTCCATGGTTGAAAACAGTGGTGGTTCCTTATAATAAAAGGGCTAAAGTTTATTGAGTGCTCGTGATATGCTGGGCATTTTTGTGTGGATGATCTCCTTTAATCCTCATAAGAGCTCTTGAGAGTAGCCATGATTATCTTCATTTTCTAGATAAGGAACTGGGGTTCAGAGAGGCTGAGTCATTTGGCCAAGGTCACATGGCCAATAAGTTTAACAGAACCAGACTCCAGCCCAGGCTGTCTGAGTCCAGAATCTGAGCTCTTCACCGTCACTCACATATTGCCTTGTCTGGTGACTGCCCAGTCCACCTGGCTCTGCAGTGGCCCCTGCACCTAGCAGAGTGTTTGTTGAAGAAATAGACCATTCGCCAATGTCACATAATCCCTGATCATTAGTAAGTTAATAAAAACTTGTTGGGCACGTTCTCTGGGCAGGTACGACACAAAGTGCTGTAGGTATAGCCTTGAGTAAAACAAAGTCCCTGTCCTTCAGGGACTTATATTCTAGTCTAGTGGACAGAGATGAGAAACACAGACAAGTAAGATGGTTTCCGGTAGAAATAAATGCTGAAGAAAATACAATACACGCTAGAGTAATGAGAAATGAGTTGGCGCTAATTCATAAAGACAACTCTTTCAAGGAGTTTTTCTGTGTAGGGCTGCAGAGGAATGGGAAAAATTTGGAGAGAACATGAATTCTGGGAAAGATTTCGCTTCTACCCGTCACGGGAAGATAGCAGAGCTCCTTCTCATAGTGCCAGGAAGGGTCCAGTAAAGGGGGAGAAGCGGATGGTGCAGAGGAGAGAGGGCAATTGCAGGGAGGAAGAGGATGAGGGGGAGTGGGAGCCAGTGCACAATCCTCCCCCACACCCCACACCCCCCCCCCCCCCCGGGGGCAGGAGGATGGTGGTGAGATGCAAAGAAGTGGAGGAGGGGATGTTCTCTTTTCTCTGTTAAAGATACCAATGCTGGTCTTCAGGATGCATAATAATTAATGGCTACCAATTACTAAGCATGCATCGCCCACCTGTGAGTCCTGTCCACGCGTACCTCTGATGATGCGGAGGAGGTGGGAGGACACAAGAGTAACATCACAGAGGGAGCTTAGCTCAAGGGAGGAGAACTGCTCTGCTGGGCCTCACTCTCTCTGTTCATGGTGCCTGGAGCCACTGGTCCCTGGCACCCCAGCTCCTCTCATTCCTTCTCTCTCTTCTGCCTCTTCCGGAAGCCTGTGGATCTCAGAGGGCTGAACGAGGGAAGTGCTCCCAACGTGACTGGTAGATGACACCCACTGGAGGTGCAGAGGGGACAGAGCTGTGCCTGTGGAGTAATCGTAAAGACTTTTTATTCAGTATGTGTATCCATGTGTTTCTGTTCTAAAGAAAAGAAGCCTATTTCTTTTATATAAAGTGGTTTGTAGCTGGATCACCTATCTGACTAAGAGTCCTGGCTTAAGGAAACCAGGTAAGGAAAGTTCCATCCATCTGTGAAGCTTTACTACCGTATACAAGCATTATTTTTATAACTCCCATCAAAATGCTAAATGGTGAAGGGAGAGAAGCATGTTGACCTCCGCCAAAATACTAAACCGACAGGGACCCATGAAAATGGGGAGATTAGAGAGTACCGTAGTCTCAGGAGCACAGAAATGACTGACGACACTTTCCTTTGTGTACTGAACACGCAGGGAGAGAAGCAGGAGTGGGTGACCAGACATATTGATGCCTTTCCTCTGATCATTTAGAAACAATCAGAGAAACACACCCTCACTGGAGAAAAGACACAGGAAGAAAGCGGCACACGAGGGCGTTTGAGGCTGAGCCAGCCGGAATTCCAATAGCCCAGTACTCACGAAAGGATGTTTTTTGCACTAAGTTAACAGAATGATGTTCTAGTCAGGGTCTGTGAATAAGATTAAAGATTGGAATAAATGAAGGATATCCTTTATAAAAAAGTAAGAAAGGCACCAAATTGCTTAGCACTTAGCCACACTTCAACTATTTTAATAGTTTGGCTTTTGTTTAAAAAGCAGGGGTGAATGGGGACCATGTGTTTTCTGAGATAAACGGGCCGTGTCATGGGAGCCTCAGCTGACCCTTGTCATTTTGAGAAGGGAAAACTTGGGGAAAGTTGAATCTCCAGACAAAGCGATAAAGGGAAGGCAGCAAAGGTCACAGGCCAGGTGACCTGCCTTCCTCAGCACGGGTGAGGCTATATTCCGCCAGGTTCCCAGCCCAGATAAAAAGGCAGCCTTGGGAAATAAGTTAGTGATGATGAGCAAGGACAGAATATGGGGGTTGTGAGGGGAAGACTTCCAGGGACAAAGGGGAAGTTCCAGGCATGGACGAGCTGGAGAGTCCCCAGCCGCACCTGTGGACCTGTTGCTGTAGGAACCCTACCCCGTCGCAGACAGCATGCGGTGTTCCATCAGGCGCTGCTTCCTGACCTCAGTGGGCATCGGATTCCTGTGGCTCTTCATCACTTTGAAAGTCCCCACGGAAATTGAAGATGACCAAAATGTGATGACAATCCAAGGCCAGGTAGCCACCTTTGTTCTCGGCCTGGGACTGAGGATGCAGGGTAGGGATGGGTGGACAGGCAGATTCTCAAAAGGGCCTGTACCTTTTCACATGAAAGCACGAAGCTCCAAAGGGAGTTGTGGTATGGACCTGGACCCACTGGTCCATAGAGAAGCAGCATTCTCCCACCCCCCGCCACCATGTTTGTTAAGGTAAGGAAGAGAGCGAATACTGCTTGAGCTCTGGGTACTCTGGCCAGTGGTCAGACATCCTGAGGACATGCCAGGCTTCCTCTAGGGAGAATGATCCACTCCACCTCTTTTCCTGGAAAAGCTTATGGGATGCCACTAGGGGCTAAACTCTGTTCTTTTTGTGAAAGCAGGTATATGATGTGCCTTTGTCAGTGTCCCAGGAGGACAGTTATAGCAGAAGGGAGGACCTGAGACCACTAGAAGAGTGGCAGAATCTCACCTCCAAATACATGAAAAAAATCCAGCAGAGACGAAAGAGTGAGTTCCAGTGAGGGGAATGGGGCACCCCAGGGGAAGCAGGGCCATCAAGAGAAGTGTAGCTAGGAAGGGAAGAAGACGGGGAGGAGAGGCAGGACCCTGCCCAGAGAACTGGAATCCGGCAGACAATTCTTTCCCCTCCAAGACGTCTATATATCAGGAATGACGAAGAGGAGGAAAAGATAGAGTGAGCTGTTGTAGGAGAGTGGAATCATGGGATTAGAGAGCATTTGGATTAGAAGGAGACTTAGAGTCGTGTGGTCCAAATTCCTCGGTTTTATGGATCAGGAACTAAGCGCAGGGGTAAAGGGACTTGCTCAAGGTCACACAGTCAGTGTCAGAACTGGGACAAGAACCTTGGGCTCCTGACTTCTAAGAGAAGTGCTTTTGCTAATATATCTTCTTCAAAGGAGAGCTTTGAGAAGAGGAACTGCATAAAAACAAGAAGAATTATAATAACTATAATAATAGCTAGCACTTACTGAGCACTTAAACCACGTGCCACAAAATTCTGGCTTGAAGACTCAGAGGGACCCAAGGGACTCAGCATCACCTAGCTTAGTACTTCTCAAACTTTAATGTGCACTCAAGGCACCTGGTGATGTTGTTAAAATGCAGATTCTCTTTAACTACATTTGAGGTAGGGGCCCAGATTCTGCGTTTCTAATATGAAGCTGATGTTGCTGGACCAAGGACCTTACTTTGAGTAGCAAGGATCTAAGCATCCCCTCTGCCGAAAGAGGGGACAGACGGGAAACAGGAAGAGAGAACGTCCCAAAGAGCATCCCAACCCCTAACCCTGTGATGGCCCTCACCACCGGCGCACGCTGACCAGTGTCCCTCTCTTCCCTCTCCTCAGCATGGCTGATGGTGGGCGTCTCCTCAGTGCCACGACCGGACCAAAACAGCCTCTCGTACACACTGCTCTCCCTGTTCCGTGCTACCTCTAAGATTGAGCAGAAGCGTCTCACAGTGCTGGTCCACCTGGCAGATTCTGACCTCACCTGGCTCAGAGAAACCACTGTCCATATTTCAAGCCTCTTCAGCCCACAGATCTTGGCAGGACAGTTGTTGCTGATCCACGCTCCATCTGACATCTACCCCACTGTGGATGATGTCAGGGACAAGGCCACTCAAGCGGAATTCTACTCCAAGCAGAATATAGATCACGCCTTCCTCATGAGCTTTGCCACAAAGCTCTCTGATTACTTCCTGTTACTGGAGGACAATGCCTTTTGTGCCCCCAACTTTGTCACCCACATTCATTGGAAGGTGAACGCCATGAGGTCTGACCCGTGGGTGATGCTGGAGTTCTCCAATATGGGCTTCCTTGGCAAACTCTTCCACAGCAGGGACCTCCCTGTCCTGTCCCATTTCCTTCTCCTCTTCTACAAGGAAAAGCCCCTCAACAGGCTTATCCCTCATTTTCGTACCCTCCTGGCCCAGAAGAACCCCATCCTCTGCAGACCTTTCCTCTTCTACTACAGGATCTCCTACTTCACCTATAATGACAGCCAGAAAGCCACCCCAGTTCGGAAGAAGAACCCGTATGGTCCTGACAACCCACCTGGAGCCATTTTCACTGACATGAAGGTGTTTGATGTTCATTTCCCCTGGGAGGCCTACACTCTGGACGAGTCCTTCTTCTGGACCCACAATGTCAGTGCAGGGAACCACCTCACCGTCATTTTGAACCATCCAGTGAACCTGAACAGAGTGCAAGTCCTGACAGGGACCATTGTGGATGGAAAGTATGCCCTGGAGAAGGGGCAAGTGGAACTGGGCTACGACCCCGAGGGGATGCCTCAGTACTGTACCAGCTTTGCTGTGCTGGGCCATCTCTTGGAAGGGCAGATGGATCAGGAGGTATTTCTGAGAAGTCTGAGGTACAACGTGAGCTGTGTAAGGGTGGTGGTGAAAGCTAATCAGCTTGGTGGTCTCATTATCAGGCACATTCACCTCTGGGAGGAAAATGCCAAAGAGGCAGAAGCAACTGAAAGTTGGAGGTAAATCAGTAAGGGTCTGAAAAATTAAAATCTTGAAGCCATTTCATTCTATCCCATGTGACATGGTGGAGACACAAGGAAACAAGGGGGAGAGAGAGAAGACTATGGTTCTTTTGGTGCCACCTGATGTTAGCAGACCTATTCCTTCCTTTTTCTAGCCAAACGAGTGACTCTTATATCCTTTTCTGGGGCAGATATTGCTTAGCCAATTTGGGGAAAGGCCTTGTTCAGTCTCAGAATCTTTAAGTTCCTGGGGCACCGAGATCAGCACAAATATAGGGTGTGTGTGTGCATACGTACACTTACATGTTCACACATAGTCAGAGGTATAATGTCGTAACGGGAGGGTGAATGGGGAAATCATGGGGAGTCCCTAGAATTGACATCATAAGAATCCAAGAAAGGGACTCTCATTAGAAGTTGAACTCTGAAGTTCAGGAAGGTAGCAGAGGGACTGATAGCCCTAAAATTAACCCCATCACTCCACCCTTTCAAGCTGTCTCGTGGTGCCAGTCCAGTTCCCTCCACCTCACAGACAGGCTTGGGCACAAACAGTTGGAAACTAAAGCTTCATTTTCTCGTCAGCAATTCACTCCTTAACTCCCTCCCTGGCTTCTGCATCTACAATGCTACTGAAACTCCTCCCTACTGGTAATGACAAAAACAGTCAAAACCCAGTGGTTTTCTTTTTCTTTTTTTTTAGATTGGCACCTGAGCTAACATCTGTTGCCAATCTTTTTTTTTTTTTTCCTTCTTCTCTCCAAAGCCCCCCAGTACATAGTTGTATATTCTAGCTGTAGGTCTTTCTGGCTCTGCTATGTGGGACACAGCCTCAGCGTGGCCTGATGAGCTGTGCCATGTCCACACCCAGGATCGGAACGAGTGAAACCTTGGGCCACTGAAGCCAAACATGAGAACTTAACCACTCGGCCACGGGGCCGGCCCCCAGTGGCATTTTTCTCAGATCTCATTCTTAACTCTCTGCAGCAGTACACAATACTAATTAGTCTTCCTTCTTGGAACAGACTTCTTCCTTGACTCGGGATTCCTCCATTCATCGGATATTTAGTGATACCTACTATGTGCCAGGCACAAAAAAAGCCCCTGTTGGGGTTAAGTATAGGTTCTTTTGGGAACAAAAAGCTGCTGTTCCTAAAACATTCTTGTGGGCTCAGGAAAGGCTTTTGGAAGATGTGACCTCTAAGCCCTGACCTGCCAGATAGTTGGAGAAGATAGCCAGCTGTCGTGGGAAGAAGGGCAGGGAGACTTTCCAGAAAAAGAAACAGCCTGCAGAGAAGTGAGCCAGAGGTGAGAAAGAACACGGCTCATGTGGGAAAACACAAATCATTTAGTGAGACTGGAGAGAGAGGGCAAGCTGGAGTAGAGTGGGACAGAAGCTGAAGCCACAGGACTAAGAAAGGACAAGCTGAAGAAGGACCATAGGGGTCAGCGTGGTGGCCAAGTGGTTAAGTTCGCACGCTCCACTGTGGCGGCCCAGAGTTTCACCAGTTCGGATCTTGGGCACGGACATGGCACCGCTCATCAAGCCATGCTGAGGCGGCATCCCACATGCCACAACTAGAAGGACCCACAACTGAAAATACACAGCTATGTACTGGGGGGCTTTGGGGAGAAAAAGGAAAAATAAAATCTTAAAAAAAAAAAAAGAAAATGAAATCATACATCTACACACACTTGTTCACAGCAGTGTTATGATAATCAAAAAGTGGAAACAATCATGGGGCTGGCCCCGTGGCCGAGTGGTTAAGTTCGCGCGCTCCGCTGCAGGCGGCCCAGTGTTTCGTTGGTTCGAATCCTGGGCGCGGACATGGCACTGCTCGTCAGACCATGCTGAGGCAGCGTCCCACATAACACAACTAGAAGAACCCACAGCGAGAAATATACAACTATGTACTGGGGGGCTTTGGGGAGAAAAAGGAAAAAATAAAATCTTTGAAAAAAAAAAAAAAGTGGAAACAATCCACATGCCCATAAACTGATGAATGGATAAGCAAAATGTGGTGTGTCCATACAGAGAAATATTATTTGGCCATAAAAAGAAATGGAGTACTGATACACGCTACAATATGCAAAAAACTTGAAAACATTATGCTACATGAAAGAAATCAGACACAAAAGGCCACATATTATGATTCCATTTATATGAAATGTCCAGAATTAGCAAATTCATAGAAACAGAAGTAGATTAGTATCCAGGGGCTGGGGTAAAAAAGAATGGAGAATGGCTACTAATGGGTTTGGGGTTTCTTTTGGGGGTGATAAAAATGTCCTAAAATTGATTGTAGTAATGGTTGCACAACTCTGTGAATATAAAAACTATTGGATAGTATACTTTAAAAAGAGTGAATTTTATCTCAATAAAGCAGTTATTAAAAAAAAGCTATAGAAGCAAATTAAAGGGTTTAGACTATGCTGATGGCAATAGGGAATCATGGAACAGTTTGAGCAGGAGAGTGAAATGGCCTTGCTGTGCTTTGGAAAGATGCTCTAGGTACCACTGCAGACTAGACTGTGGGGTCAAGATGGGGAAACCAAGTTAGAACTAAACAAGATGATAATGTACGTGGTGTCTGTCTTGTGATATTTTTTTTTCTTTTTGAGATTGGCACCTGAGCTAACATCTGTTGCCAATCTTCTTTTATCTTTTATTTATTTTTCTTCTTCTCCCCAAAGCCCCCCAGTACATAGTTGTATGTTTTAGTTGTAGGTCCTTCTGGTTCTGCTCTGTGGGATGTCGCCTCAGCATGGCTTGATGAATGGTGCTAGATCAGTGCCCCGGATCCGAACCGGTGAAACCCTGGGCTGCCAAAGTGGAGGGCACAAACTTAACCACTCAGCCATGGGGCCGGCCCCACATGGTGTCTGTCTTGGTGCCTGGCACATAGCAGACGCCCACTGAGTGATATTTCCCACTTCCCTTTTCTTTCTCCTTCCTTCCCTTCCCACTTTCCTTTCCCTTCCCTAAATGGTACACTAATCTGTATTTCCACAGACCTCTCTAACTAGTTATTGTCTCTTCACTGACACCATTTCCTCCACCCATCCCTAAAGTTAGGAATATTCCAAGGTCTTTTCTTGTTCATCTTATTTCTTATTCATCTATATCTGCTTTCTTTGACTTTTCAATCACTCTCATAGTTTCACCTGAGAGAACTCTCAAGTGCTACCCAGGTCGACGTCATCCTCTGAGGCCTCAGCGTCTTCTCTCCAGCTGATGATGGATACGCTCCATTTGGCTGTTTTACTGTCTTCTCAAGCTCAAATGTCTAAAACCAAATTCTTTAGTTTATTCCAAAACCCAGTACCCGCTTCTAGATGTGTCTATCTCTGCCAATGGTTACCTTATATACATAAACTCAAAATCTTGAAAGAATGCTTTAAAAAAGTGTCTGTGAACCACTGGCATCAGATTCACCTGGAACTGCTTGTTTAAAGTGCTGTTACCAAATCTTACTCATTCTCCAATCAAAGTGCTTCGACCTCAGTGGTTTCCTATTTTGATATCCACCCCAGTCTAGACCCAGCTGTCGTGTAGGCTGATGTTCAAACTTCTCCGCAGAGTTACCTCTCCAGGCCAAGGAGCACTATGGCCCTGGGCACTGGGGAAGAGGTAGGAGGCTGTAGACTTGGCCTTGAAGGCTAGTGAGAGACAGCCAAAATGCAAAGTGAAGGGAGCACAGAGGAGGGAGTGACTGTGCCTGGCGCCATCAGGGAAGACTTCACAGAGGAGGTGACAGTCAAACAGATGAGATAGTTCTTGAGCAGAAAAGCGTGAGTGAAAGATGCAAGCAGAGGGACTGACATTGCATCGGGCCTCCTCTCCCTGGAGGTGCCTGGTGCCTGTTCTTGTGTCCACCAGGGACTTCAGGTAACACAGGCGAAGCAGGCCTTGTGTAAGAACCCAGGGCAAAGTTGTCGTAAGTGCAACTGAGCCTCAGCCTCATGTCTGGGAGATGCTGGGCGTAGTGAGGCCTGTAGCCTGGGGGTCCGCGTGCCCTGCTTGGAGGGCGGAGCTGCTGCCCAGCTTTCCTGGACTGGCACCCTGTAGGAATGTGGGCCCAGTGTTGCTAGATCTGGTGATTTTTCATGAGAAGCTGGAAATCCCAATGTTTATGTTAGCCCTCCCAATTTTTTAAATGCCAATTCAAAATATATAAAAGCATGGTTTTAGAACACCTGGAGCCACTCCTCTGCTCTGCTCTGGGAGGCTTTCCCAGGTCTCCCGTTTCACCCCAGGTCACAGCACCCTAGCTCAGGTGACAGCTTCCCTGGACACTCTCCGGGAATCGTCTCAGCTTCAGAAGCACTGGCCACCTGGATAGAGCCTCGTCTCTATCAGTCACACACACCATCTCTCAGTGTGGACTACTCTGCAAATGACAGAATTGATCTGTTGTTGAATTTATTAGCTCCACTTTCAGAGTGGCCTCTTCCTGATATTGACTCACCCACTCTATTCGGGGCTTAGTGTCCTCTTAAAGAATCACCCCATTTAGGATCAGCCCTCAAATGATTTACAGTGAGTGCTGTAATTCAAAAGAAAGACTTGTCACTGGATTGGGGTACGGCACCAAAGGTTGAGGGGCCTGAAAGAGATTGTTGAAGTTTAGGATTTAGGGTGGAGCTCAGGCCTGGTCCTGGCTGGAGGTGACTGACCTAGCTGAGGAGGGCAGTGCAAGTCAAAATCACACACGACAAAGTGGGCATGCGGCGCCCCGAGATTGGCCTCCTCTCCACGTGCTGGAGTGTGGGGTCTCACCTTGAAGCCGCCGAACAGTGAAGGCAGGTGAGTCGTTACGGGGTCAGTGGAGAATCGCTGCAGATGGTCACTGGGCTCTGGGGACGAGTTTCATGCTTCCTCAGACTTCTCCAACCCGAGGCAAGAGGTGGGGGGCAGGGCTACAAGCAGCTGACGGAGGCTTCTTGGCCCCTTCCCCACAACCTCCCTCTCTGGGACATCCTGTCTCCTAAAGTGATGCCCTGCTCCCTGTTTCAAGTGAGGGTTAGGGCAGGGGAAGCCAAGAAAGGCAGTGTTTCAAAGTTGTCTCAGTTTCCTTGGGAGAAGTGAACTCTGCAAGAGGCTTCTCTGAGCCCAGATCCTGCCCCTGCCTCCTCCAACTCCCGGGCTGGGCTTTTTGGGATCAGTGAGATGCAGAGGCTTGGGTCAGATAATCGGTTCACCCTGGGCCCGGGCCCTTTGTCCATACTTCCCTTGCAAACCTCCTTTCCACATCCTGCTAACCTTGCTCTGGCCTCTCATAAGCCAGACACCCTCTTAAGAAGCTAAAGGAATTGGGATTTTGCTTGAGAAAAAGATGAGGGGTGACATTCTTAAGGAAAGGAAATGTTGCTTTAAGAGGATGTTGTTAAAAAGGAGGTCTTATGGTGAGTGGTTACAACTATGAACTTTAGAGTCAGCCTGACAGGGTTCAAAGCTCAGCTGTCGTCTGTGGGCCGAGTGACTGAGGTTACTTAAGCTCAGCTTTCTCACCAGGTAGAAGGGGGGAACAGGGGAGGGTTGCCTCCAGAATTAAGAGGTGAAAAGTACCGTGAGCACTTACAACACCGCTTGGTGCTTAGTAAGCACTGGGAAGTGTTGGCCATCACTCATATTACAGTAGAAAGTATTACTGGTAGAAAGTACTAATTACTAGTAGTATTACAGTAGAAAGTATTACTGGTAGAAAGTACTAATTACTAGTAGTATTACAGCACAAGGAAGGAGAAGAGGCCATGCAGCGCCCATCAAGCGTGCTGTGGCTCTCTGACCCCCTGCATTTTCCTCCCTGCCTGGCGCCCCCTCCTTTCCTACAGGCTAACCCCTGCCCCTTCTGCAAGAGCCAACTCAGCAGCCCCTCCAGGGAGCAGACAGGGCACCTTAGTTGGCTGTCTGGACGTGAGTTCCCGTTTGCCTCTAATGCATTGCCCAAACTCAGTGGGTGTGTGTTGAGCACGGAATGATCCCTTGCTTTGGTTGTCACTTTAGTTCAAACAGCTCAGAGGAATACATTATCTGATTTAATCCTCAGAACTGGAGGGGCCGTCCCTGTTTTACAGATTAAAATATATAGAAATGAGATCGATTACCTGGAGTTTGCAGGAGTCCTACGGGATTGCCACAGCCTAGACCTTGGCTGAGGCCACTGTTACCTGTGCAGCCAAAGGTGGGTGTCGTGGGAGGCTCCCTCCCCTGACCCAGATTCCGAGGACCCGTCTGTCCAGGCCCTCTCAGCGCCCCACACTGGTGCCAGCCCTTCCTGGGATATGACTTTCCCTGGCCAGGGGAAGGCGGGGTCCTCCCTTCAATCAGTGGGGCTCCAGTGGAGGTGGTGAGGAAGCCGGGGGAAGCGGGAGCACAAGCCCGCCATCCCGACTGAGGCTTCTCTCACTTGGGGTCAGCTGTCTTCCTCAATGTCTGCTTCTCCTCCCTCTAACATGGCACATCCTACTCAAAAGCACCTGCCTTGGGTCCTCCCCGATTCTCTTTTTGGGGAATGGTGTTTGGGTCTCTCGGTTGCTGGGTTCCTGCTACCAAGCATTGGCCAGGGGACAGGATCTGGCTCCACAGGGGAGACTGGGAGGCCTTGTCACCCCTCACTCCTGGGGAGTTGGGTCCACAGTGAGACCCCTGCCTCCTTCCCCTCTGCCCCCACCGCCAGCACCAAGGACCAGCTGCAACCCTTTTCTTCCAGGTTTTCATTCATCCAAACCTTTAGTGAGTTCCCACTGAGTCCTAAGCACCTTAGCACCTTAGCTGAGCACCTGAGAGGAGGGTCTCAGTGCAAATCTCACCTGCTCCGTGGAGCCTTTGGGACTCTCCGTGGGAATAAGTGAGCTCTCTGTTTACGGGTTAGTGAGGGTCAATGGAAAGCCCATCGGCGTTGGTGTCAGCTCTATTTACTAGCTGAGAGATCTAAAACTGTGATTCACCTCTCTGAGCCAGTGTCCCCATCTGTACAACAGGGGTTCCATCTGCCACAAGGGGTTGGCACGAGGGTTGAAGGCAATCAGATGTAAGGCAGACGATAGACACTCTAGAGCCTCGGCTCACCCTCCCTTGGCTTCGGGAGCTGGTCAGACTCTCCTCCCTCCCACCCCACCAGTGAGGGAGGACCACAGGCTTTGGCTCCCTCCCCAGGGCCTGCTCCTTTGAAGCTGTGTCTGGGGTTGCTCCCTGCTGACACATCCCCAGGGCTGCACAGTCAGCCCCACCACGGGCCTGAGCTCCCTCCATCTTTGCCAGGGAGCCTCAGACAGGCCCAGGCAGGTAGGACATTTCCGCCGTGCAGCTAGCCCTGCGCCAGGTGGGTGGGGAGGGGCCCCTCTTCCCACCAAAAGGCCTTGGCATGGTTCTCTTCTTTCTGGTTGGGCTCCTCTAGAAGTTCTGGACACCCAGCGAGCAATATAGTCACCAAGAGGACTCAGAGACAAGATGGGGGAAACCCGGCTCCCTGCCCTTCCACGGGCACCCCCGCCTCCCCTGCAGCCCACAGGGCATTGGTGGCATCAGCCTTGTAGGGGAAGGGGACAGGGCTGGGGTGGGGATAGTCTAGATCCCAAGTGTTCTGGTCTGTGGGATGAGGACACCATTCACGGAGGTTGCTGTGGGAGTCCAGCTGGGATGTGTGAGGCTCAGGAATATGTCACATTCGGTCACAACAGTACCCAGTTTGCAGTCTTCAGCGGCTTCCCCACAGCTCTTGGCTAAAAACGTTTTTAACTCAGCCTACAGCCACCTCACTCACCTCACCCCCACCGTCGCGGCCGCATGGTTCCTGCCGTCTCTCCAGGGCCTGAGCTGGGGCTTTCCCCATGCTGCTCCCTGGCCTGGACCTCCCCCATCTGGCTAACTCCTCGCCCCCAGCTTCAGTAAAACATCCTCAGAGAAGCCGGCCCTGACCACTCCTGCAAGGCCAGGGCCTCCTGTTACTCACTCTCTTTGCACAATGCAAGTTAGTTGTGTAACTGTTGAAGGCCTGTAACCCCCTGCAGGGTGTGTTTCCCAAGACAGGAGCCCTGCGTGGTATTTTTCCACCACTCTATCCCCAAGGCCTCGCCGGGTATACAGCAGGCGTTTTCTTATTTGTTGAAAGCAGCAGCAATGGAATCCGAGCAGCCTCACCGCCAGTCTCCCCCTTGGCCGTCCCCCCACCCCCACCGCCCCCGAGCCTGGAGTCTGTGGCTGTCACAGCCTCCCCACCCCCACCCCCACCCCCACTCTCAGTTCAGCACCTGCTCTCTGTCTGCAGAAGAACCCGGAGGGTGCGGACTTCCCCTCAGTCCTCCCTGCCAAAACCTGAGGTTCCGACCCTTGCATCTCCCTTCCTTGCTCCCTGTCATGACCCCAGAAGGATGTGGCCTGTTGACCCTGTCTTCTTACTTTCACCTTTGGGGCTGTTCTGCACGTTACTCACCTGTCAGCAAACCTGCTCATCAAAGGCTCAAGTCCAGGTGCAGCCGTGCCCTGTCCCAGCTCTTAGGACAAGTCAGCTCGTGCACCGTGCACCAGTTTCCTGATCTGAAAGACAGGGGTACCGCTCCACAAGGCGGTTGAAGTCAGGAGGCCCACAGATTACTGTCCATGCGCCTGACGCTGCACCAAGCACCCCATGTGCCTCAGTCGGTGCAGCTCAACGCGACAGAAGCCATCTACTTTACCCTACATCTGAGGTCTTTGAAGCACAGAGGGGCTAAGCCCTGGCTTGCTCACACCCTGTTAAATTCAGACTCACATGAGCTCCTTCTAGAGCCCCCAGCTCTTCCCTAACCGCAGGCTCGCTCTGTGCAAGTCAGGGGCCCAGCACGTGCTCACCGGTTCAGGTTGTTTAGATCCAACCTCAGTGAGTTATTGAAGGCAGCTGGGAGGTTTGTGTCCTAAAGTCACTCAGCTCTGCAAGCACCAGCTAACGTTTGAGGCAGGGACGTGGAAACATGAGGGGTCCCCTCTCCTTCCCTCTGAGGATGGAGCTCCCAGCTCTCTCCGGCCAGCGGGACTGTGCCGGGATGACGGACAAGAAGGAGTTACAGTGTTCAAGAGAAGGCGAGGGACTTGCAGGTCAGTCAAAGTCCCTCCCCTCAGGAAGTTAGGGAACACTTTTTTTCTTAATTTTTTTAAAGCTATGTTTTGTTTGGGCCATATGTGTCAGATTGAGGAACTTTTTTCTAAAAAGCACACCCTGACATGGTTTTATTGCACTGTTTCCTGAAAGGTCTGTGGCCCTTTGAGCAGTGGTTCTCAACAGCTGCAAGTTGGCTTCACCTAAAGAGTCTTTAAAAAAATACCAGAGCTTGGACTCCAGCCTAGACCCAGTCTAGGAGGCTCCAGGAGAGAGCCTGGGCGGTTCTCCTGTGCAGGCAGCGCCCCTCACAGTGTGCTCTCCAACCAGCGGCCTCAGCACTTCCTGGGAACCTGTTAGAAATGCACCTTCTGGGGCTGGCCCAGTGGCCCAGCGGTTAAGTGTGCATGTTCCGCTTCGGCTGCCCGGGGTTCACTGGTTCAGATCCCAGGTGTGGACGTGGCACTGCTTGGTAGGCGTGGCAGGCGTCCCACGTATAAAGTGGAGGAAGATGGGCACGGATGTTAGCTCAGAGCCAGCCTTCCTCAGCAAAAAGAGGAGGATTGGCAGCAGTTAGCTCAGGGCTGATCTTCCTCAAAAAAAAAAAAAAAAAAGAAATGCACCTTCTCAGTCCCCACCCTGGACCTGCTGACTCAGAGACTCAGGGAGGGCATTAAAAGCCCTGCGGGGATTCTGATCCAGGCTCGAGTTTTAAAGTTGAAAACAATCGAAAAGGGCATCTTATCTAAGCCCGTCCTTTCGTGGTCTGGGAAGCAGCTCCCTGAGGCCGCCTATCAGCCCTTGGCAGTCAGGGCTGGGACTGGGTTTTGCCTTCCCTTCTCTAGTGCGTCCTCTCCCTTGTCCTGCCCGCTTGTGAGCAGCCTCGTAGCAGATGGACTACAAAGAGCCACAGCAGTGCCCCCATGCCTATACACGTGTGTCACCCTTCCTGTCGAGAGGTGGCAATGATTGCCTCCTGTATGAATCTGCTGGGCCGCAAACAGGGTGGCTTCAAACAGCAGGAACTGGGCCGGCCCGGTGGCGCAGCGGTTAAGTTCACACGCTCCGCTTCTCAGCGTCCCGGGGTTTGCTGGTTCGGATCCCGGGTGTGGACATGGCACTGCTTGGCAAGCCATGCTGTGGTAGGCATCCCACATAAAAAGCAGAGGAAGATGGGCGCGGATGTTAGCTCAGGGCCAGGGTTCCTCAGCAAAAAGAGGAGGACTGGCAGTAGTTAGCTCAGGGCTAATCTTCCTCAAAAAAACAAACAAAATAAAAAAAATAATAAAACAGCAGGAATTTATTGTCTCGTGGTCTGGGGCCTGGCAGTCTGAGATGAAGGCCTTGTCAGGGCTGTTCCCCTGGACGGCTCTGTTCCAGGCCTCCTGCTAGCACCTGGGAGTTGTGGCAGCATAGCTCATCTTCCTAGGCTCTGTCCTTGTGTCCATCTACATTTCTCCCTGTACAAGGACGTCAGTCACCTTGGATTAGGGGCCCAGCCAATTCCAGTGTGACCTCATCTTATTGATTACGTCTGCAATGACCGTATTTCCAATGAAGGTCACATTCTGAGAAACTGAGGGTGGAGCTTCACATATGATTTTGGGACTCTCCAGAGTCCTCACAGCTTTCTTCTTTCTTTCTTTCTTCTCTTTTTAAAGATTGGCATCTGAGCTAATATCTGTTGCCAATCTTCTTTTTTTTCTTCTTCTTTTCCCCAAAGCCCCACAGTACATAGTTGTAAATTCTAGCTGTAGGCCCCTCTGGCTCTGCTATGTGGGATGACGCCTTGGCGTGGCCTGATGAGGGATGCTAGGCCCATGCCCATGATCCAAATCGGTGAAACTCTGGGCCGCCAAAGCGGAGGGTGCAAAGTTAATCACTTGGCCAAGGGGCCGGCCCCCAGGATCCTCACTACTTCTATGTCCACTCTCTGGAAGCTGGCTACTATGTAGAGAAGTCTGCCTACACTGCTGGCAGGAAAGGCCCTGGAGGATGAGAGACAGAAGAGAGAAAGGGAGGCCCAGGTCACCCCCAGTCTTCCGGTCACCTTGGCTAAGGCATCAGATGTGTGAGTGAGGCCACCTTGGGTTCTTGGGTTGCCCCAGCCAACCCCACACTGGGGGAGTGGGGGTGAACCGCCACCACCCAGCTCTGCCCAATTACACAATCATGAGTGAATAAATGGCGCTTGTTTGAAGCTGCTCAATTTTGGGGTGGTTTGTTTTATACAGCAGATAACTGCAACGAGCCTCAAACAGCAGGGCCTTCACAATTAACATGACTCTTTCTGTTGGAGGCCCTTCTGCAGGAGCCCAGCATCTGCCTTTCACTCAGTGAAGATATCTGGGTCTCATCGTGGCTGAGTGGCTGGGAATTAGGACACAGCGCTGCCTGGACGTGGTGAACAGCACCATCTGACGCACCTAAACGCTTCTGAGAGCACGGGGCCGGTGCGGAGGCTCTGGCTGGGAACAGGCGCCAGCAGGGGTGGGGGCAGGGGTCCTGAGGGGCGCTTTGTGTGGGTGGGCCTGAGGCCAGCGCTGGGACGCACAGAGCCAATTGTGTGGGCTCCAAACCCTGGAACTCGGGGCGGGGGTACAAGCAGTGAGGGGCCTTGGCAGAGGGGAAAATTGGAATAATTAACCACTGAGGACGTGTCCTCAAAAGGGCTTCAGTGGGGGGAGAGGAAGAGCTATGCCTACAGAGAAGTAGGAATAGGAAGGGAGCAGTTTTCCACAGAGAACAGGATGGGGGAAAAGCGCTCAGATGCTGCCCCGGGCGTTATGCTGGCGCCCACACGGATTCCACTAACACAAGCACCTGAATGTCCCAGGCACTGTTCTCAGCGCCGTGCGTCGCAGCCTCACGACAACCCCACGAGGCAGGCTCTGTTCTAGTCTTGTTTATAGATGAGGACACTGAAGCCCAGTCTCATGTCCAAGCCACGAAGCTGTCCTTCCAATCCAGGCAACTGGCCTCAGTCTGTGCTCTCAATCGTGAGTCATGCTGCTCCATCCTTCTTCAAGCCCGCCGAACGGATTTCCAGTGTCCCTCACACCTCTGCAGAGCATGGGACTGGCCATTTGACCTGACTTGTGCTCGGGGCTAATAAAATCCACTCCAACGGGCCCAGCCTTCAGGGATGAGGGCTGTTCCCCGGTAGGCTGCTCTCTGGAACAGGATGACCACACTGGCCAGGGTCCGCTGCCTCCTCGTGACTCATTGCTGTATGAAATCCTGTGTGACACTCGCCTGTTGCCTTTTTTTTTGCTGAGGAAGACTGGCCCTGAGCTAACATCCGTGCCCATCTTCCTCCACTTTATATGTGGGACGCCTGCCACAGTATGGCTTGATAAGCCGTGTGTAGGTTGGCACCTGGGATCTGGACCGGTGAAGTCCGGGCCGCCGAAGCAGAACATGTGAACTTAACCACTGCACCACGGGGCCGCCGCCGCACCTGCTGCCTTTCTTATAGCCTGAAAGCAGCCCCTCCCAGAAAAGGCGAGCCACACCCTTCCGAGGAGCCTGCTGGGGCCAGGCTGGAAGCCTGCTCAGACTTGATGGAAGAACCAGACTCCTGATCAGCAAGAAGGGGTGGGAAAAGTGCTTGCATCTCAGACCACATCCCCCCATTTCTTCCTGGTTGCCTGGGTTCTGTGTCCTTGTCCATAGAGACACGCGGAGTGTCCTTAACACCCTCAATGTACAGAAGAGCGTCCAGAGGAGGGAATCACTTCCAAGTGAGAGCTGGGTCATCCCTCTTTCCAGCCAGCCTCACTGCATTGTCTTTCTTCCCGACGACCAAAGACCAAGCGGAGGAGGGGAGAGGACGTGGGTGCCCATGGCAGGCTTCCTTGTTCCTCCTGCCAATGAGGGATCCCACGCTGCCCCTCAGCCTGGCCCTGCCAGGTCCTTCTGAGCAGGGTTCAAGTCCATGGCAAGCCAGTGTCAGCAGCCCCCACCTGCTCCTCAGGGCGGCCAGAAGGCCCCAGGAAAGGGCAGAGGCAGTCTCAGCTTGAGTCTAGCCCCAAACCCTGTCACCAATTTTGTTTCTAACTCTGTTCCTTCTCTCCCTGGGCAATGAGAACGAGCCACGTCATTGTGGAGTGGGGAGGAGGGTGCCAGGGACACAGGAACCACCAACGTCTAGAACCATCCCTGGAACCCTAACTCTGGACTTCTGAGGTCTTCGGCAGTCACCGTCTTTCTCTGCCCATAACTGGGCACTCCAGTCCCTGCCTTCCCTTCTCACACCTGAGTCCTTCCACCTAGCTCAGTACCCTGCGTGCACTGGGGACCAGCACTATGTGGGATGAGACCAGAACACAGACCCTGCTGTGAAGGCTCACGCACTAGGTCCTTCCCGCACTAGGGCGTTCTCTCGGGGCCCTCTGTTGGGCGGGGAGAACACAGCCGCTCCCATGTAGCTTTCCCTTTTCTCCCCACTCTGCCTGGCGCCTCAGCCCCAGCACGGGGAAGCCAGCGTGGTTCCAAGCTGGGACGCTGGCCCTGTGCCTCCTCCCTTCCGGGTCTGCTCCTGCTCGGCTCCCCACCATCTCCATCAGAAGCCCACCAGACTGTCCGCCGTTTCCGGACTGCGCTCACATTTCCACCCTCCTGCAGCGCGGTATATGTTGGTTTGTTCACGTCTCTCCCTCTCGCTACCCTGCTTCTCCCCTTGCAGGCGTGGACTCAGGTGGCAGTGGGGTTCAGCCTTCATGCCGGGGACCCTGGTGGTGGCTGTGTCGAGGGTCCTGGGCCCTGGGGACCAGGGTGGGGGGGGGGCGGTGCATGCTGCTTGGTGGGCCGATGACCATTCTCCGATTCACTGGGACCCCAAGGGTGCCTGTCAGGCTCCCTACCCTTAGACACTTCTTCCCGTTCCCCCAGATTGGAAGTCTTGGATGGTGCCTAACCCATTTCCTGGCATTCACGTGAATTAATAAAAGACGAATTCTTCTACTTTAAAAATAGAAGCCAGGAATTCCAACTTCCTGCCTACAAACGTATCTGTACCAGTGTCTGTCTGCTGTCGCCACCCCATCGGACTAGTACTGAGCACCAAACACCCACCCCGCACCCACCACGGCTATCCTCTCCCTGGTTCTCGTCTCTTGGGCTGGGGGGGGGCGGTCTCTCCTCTCCATGGACAGCAGCACTCTCTGAGGTGTCTCCTCTGTCCTTTCATATTCTCTACAGGTGACCCCACCTGGCCCTCAGCTCTAGCCACTGCCATACACCAGTGACAGGAGTCCTGACTTCCAAGGTTCCAGAGCAGCAGCCCCAGTGCCCAGCGTGCTCCAGTCAGCCCCAGGCCTCAGGCTCCACATACCTGTTAGGGGCTGAACTATGCCCCTACAAAATTTGTCTGTTGAAGTCCTACCCCCTAGTACCTCAGAATGTGACTGTATTTGGAGACACAACCTTTAAAAAGGTAATTAAGATAAAATAAGGTCATACGGACAGGTCCTATATGCCTGGCATCCTTCTTAGAAGAGGAAATGAGGACACGGACTGGCACAGAGAGACCATCTATATGTCATCCTGTGAAGACACAGGAAGAAGACGGCCATCTATGAGCACGGAGAGTGGCCTCAGAAGAAACCAACGCTGCTGACACCTCGACCTTGGACTTCCCGCCCCCAGAACTATGAGAAAATTGACTTCTGTTGTTTAAGCTCCGAGTTTGTGGTACTTGTGGCAGCCCGGAAGATTAATGCAAGGTCTGAGGCTGAATTCGTCCCCAAGTGCAGATGGAACAACGCGGGAGGGAGAGCATCTCAGGTGGTCCGAGGCAGAGATCCAAGGTCACCGCAAGTCTCCGCTCCATGGGCCGTGTCAGCCGGCCACTGAGTGCTGCCCTTCCCTGTCCCACTGCTCTGGTCTAAGCATTCGTCACCACTGTGACTGCTGCACTGCCTCTGTCCCCTCCTGAGCTTGGAGACACTGTGCTCGGAGTCTCCCTTCCTGCAACAGGCGAGTCATCCTTCAAGGCACGGGTTTTCCGCTCTCAGCACAGCTGACATTTCGAGGCAGGATAATACTTGTTGTGGGGGTCCGTCTTGTGCTTTGTAGGGTGTTGAGCAGCATCCCTGGTCTCTTCCCATGACGTGCCAGAACCCCCTCCAGTTGTAACAACTGAAATATCTCCCAACGTCTCCCCAGGTGAGAACCACTGCTTTAAGGACAGCTTATCCCTGAATGTTGGCACTTGAAAGTCACTGACGATTTTATACAGGAGAAAGTTCAAACTCCTCTGTTCCCCATTGGTTCCCTATAGTCCCTATAGCATCCAGAATAACCCACAGCACACGGGAGGTGCTCAATAAATATGTGAGACAGAAAAGCAAAACCAAGGTCAATCAGCCCTGCACCTTTTTCTCTAGCTTCCCTTTCCTCCATCACAAGTTCCAGCACAAACGACTCAAAGTCACCTGAATATACTGTGTCCCTGTTTTCCATCCCTTTTCCTCTGCCAGTCTCTGCCTCCAACACCCTGCCCTGTCCCCTGGCCCATCTTCAGCTTCGGCTCAGGTGCCAATCGTCCCGGGAGCCTCCCTTGGTTGGGCTGGGGCTTCCTGTGTCCTCTAGGCATGCCATGAGCATTTCTCATCCCAATTCCACTGAGCTTTAAGGAAGAGGGGAGACAGAAAGAGAGACAGTAGACAGGTCCCTCACTGTAGGTGGGAGAACTGGTGCACAACACCCAGCGCCCACAAGAAGCAGGATGACTCACGTCATGGTTCCAAAAGGCTGAGGAAGTTCTGAAGGTGGGGACGCAGGGAAGAGGTGTGAATAGGAGGACTGGTTGAAAATCTTCACAAAGGAGCAGTTAGACCCAGGATCCCATCCTTGACACCTGTTAACACATCCACCAGAAAACAAGTCTACACCCTGCAGCAGTCAAATCTAAAAGCCTTTGGGGACCCCAGGTACAGCTCAGGGTGTAGGTGAGGAACCAGCCCTCAAACCAGGCCTTCGTGGAAATCTGCACCACAGAAAAAGAAACAGTCAAGGCCTCCTGTCCCATCTGGACATTCTTGGAGGGTGGGAAGTTTTTCTTGTTCAACCTCTAACGCTTTGGAGGTGCTCTAGTCCTCCCTCTTACGTAGGTGAATTCCCTTCAGTCTTCTGTCCCGATCGCCGGCAGGATAACCGCCTTGCTCTCCAAATACCCCACGGAGCCAGCTTCCCACAGGGCTCCTGGGTGCTAGGCCAGCTACCGATGGAAGATGGTGGTGCCTGCAGGAAGTCATCTGGGTTCAGACCTGGCTGCGGCGAGGAGCAGAGTCCATCAGGGGCAGCTCCAGCAACATCTTCGAGGAAATCCCTGCCCAGCAAGAGGAAGGCTCACTCGATGCTCACGCTTAAGTGGAGCACTTGTTAAGACTAAGTGTCTCTAGTTTCAGACCACGGCTCCCAGGGCGAGAATTACTCTTTTTCTTCATCATCACCCCACCAAGGGCTCCAGAGTGTGAAAGATTCTCCCTGGGGACCCAGGGACTGGGCACTTTCTGGGGCTTGGAGGTGGGTGTTGGGGGTATTGATTCCAGGCACAGATTTAACCAAGATTTTTCCTGCTTATTTCAAAAATACCAAAAAACGGGGGGGGGGGTGGGGGGGTGGGGGCGGGTGGTGGCTGGCCCCGTAGCGTAGTGGTTAAGTTTGGCACACTCCACTTTGGCAGCCTGGGTTTTTGGGTTTGGATCCCAGGCGTGGACCTACACCACTCATCAGCCATGCTGTGGCAGTGACCCACATACAAATTAGAGGAAGATTGGCATAGATGTTAGCTCAGGGCCATTCATCCTCAAGCACAAGAAAAAGAAAGAGGGGTCGGCCTGGTGGCACAGTGGTTAAGTCCCCCTTCAGCAGCCCACGGTTCGCCAGTTCTGATCCTGGGTGCAGACCCGGCACTGCTTGGCAAACCATGCTGTGGTAGGCATCCCACATATAAAGTAGAGGAAGATGGGCACAGATGTTAGCTCAGGGCCAGTCTTCCTCAGCAAAAAGAGGAGGATTGGCAGCAGATGTTAGCTCAGGGCTAATGTTCCTCAAAAAAAAAAAAGAAAGAAAGAAAGAAAGAAAAAGAGGATGAGGGGTGGGAAAAGAGAATATGACCTACATCTATTCCAGTTTAGGGCCACGAGAGAAGGTAATGGCAGCTGTGCGTTTACCCAAATAAATTATCTCGCTTGCTCCACCCATTGTGACTGAGTCACCCTACCTGGTTTCTAATCACAGGTGTCCAACCCTCAGTGGCCATTTGCTTTCCCGCCGTCTGGGCGCCTGCAGGGGGAGGGGTGGTCTCTCCAACCTGTGGCTAGAACTAACAGAGGAAGGCTGCTAATATGTACAAACCCACGTGTCCAGCAAGGGAGAAAGCAGAGAGAGGAAGAGAGGAAAGACAGCGTCAGTACTGGCTTCTGGTGACGATACCAGCAGAGCAGGCTAGACGCACTTGCTGAACACCATCAGATCCGCATCCTCGAGTAGGCCCTGGGCAGTTTCCTAACCTCCTTCCTTGCCTACTCTGCCTTCACTGCCCTCTAAACTGAGTGCTAGAGGAGCCAGGAACAGCTTTGGAGAACAAGACTCTGAGGTAGAAAGTCAACAGCTCTAACAAAGGAGACTTGTGTTGCTTAAGATGGAAGAAAGGGGTGCAGGTGTCTGACACACACCGGTGTCAGAGCTGGGCTTCTAAGGAATGAAGACAAACCAATAAGGAAGGCTGAGGGCCTGTCTTCTTGGGACTATAAGGGCTGAGGGAAGAGAGAGGAAGCCAAGCTGGACTGTCAGACCTCTCTGCTCAGAATTGGATGGGGGGCCGGCCCCATGGCCGAGTGGTTAAGTTCGCACACTCCGCTTCAGCACCCCAGGGTTTTGCCGGTTTGGATCCTGGGCGTGGACATGGCACCGCTAGTCAGGCCACGTTGAGGCGGTGTCCCACATACCACAACTAGTAGGACTGAAAACAAAAAATATACAACTATGTACTGGCAGGATTTGGGGAGAAAAAGGAAAAAAAAAAAAAAGATTTGGCAACAGTTGTTAGCTCAGGTGCCAATCTTTAAAGAAAAAAAATAGAGGGGCCGGCCCCATGGCCAAGTGGTTAAGTTCGTGTGCTCCACTGCGGCAGCCCAGGGTTTCGCTGGTTCAAATCCTGGGCATGGACATGGTACTGCTCATTGGGTCACACTGAGGTGGCGTCCCGCATGCCACAACTGGAAGGACCCACAACTGAAATTACACAACTATGTACTGGGGGACTTTGGGGAGAAAAAGGAAAAACAAAATCTTAAAAAAAAAAATTAAAAAAAAAAAGAATTGTAATGGTAGAGGAAGACAGGAAAGCAGAGAGAGACCGGTCACCTGGGGATTGACACGGCACAGGCCCACAGCCCATTAAGTGCAGGTGGCTCCACAGCAGGGTCAAAGTCTGTGGACCTGGGCACCGTGCTGTAAGCAAATGTCTCCCAGGGACCCATCAAGCAGGGCTCACAGATACTGGGGATCGGTTCCTGGGTTTACACTAATAACTAGTCCTCTGAACCCAAACCAAGGCCGTTGGTGACATTTCCAGGCAGCCCCAAGTTTCGCTGGTGCTTAAAAAAGAGCAGAGGGCCTGCCCTCGGGTGGGGGACGAGGTGCTGGGCTGGGTTCTGCTCAAGAGTCTTGCTAGGGGCAAGGCCTGACCATAAAGCTCTCTCACCTCTTCAGAGAGCACACGCCTGCCACTCCCACCCGGCCGAGGGGGGTTTCTTTTTTTTTTTCTTTTAAAGATTTTATTTTTTCCTTTTTCCCCCCAAAGTCCCCTGGTACATAGTTGCATATTTTTTTTAGTGGTGGGTCCTTCTAGTTGTGGCACGTGGGATGCAGCCTCAGCATGGCTTGAGCTGTGCCATGTCCGCACCCAGGATCCGAACTGGCGAAACCCCAGGCTGCCGAAGCAGAGTGCGCGAACTTAACCACTCGGCCACGGGCTGGCCCCCATGAGGGGGCTTTTCAAGCACCTGGAGGAGAAGCCTCCTTGGACTGGGCGGTGCCAGAAGGGGCATCCAGTTCAGCCCTTTCACTGGCTACTACACTTATCTATGACCAGGTGTGGCCAGATCCTAGCACAATGGTTACTTTCTCATCAGGGACGCCTTTGAGAATAAAAGATACAGATCTTCTTGCCTAAAAGGCTCATAGGCACTTTAAAAACTATTTCAGATGTTCATAGCCCCAGGCTAAAGACCCCTGTCTTTTGCAATCCTGGTTCTGGGACCCTGTGCCTTTATAAGGCCTCCGGGTAGAGCCCTCAGTTGTGAGATGGCAGCAGCTACCTGGCCTGTGAATTCACGCGGCTTCAACATGCACTGCCCTCTGTTGGCCGTGAGGAGGGAGGACAGGTAAAAATGCCTGATGCTGCCCTGGCATGGAAACTGAGACAGGGTTTCTTCCCAGAATGTTAGGGGCAGAGAAACTTCCCGAAGCTTTCACAGGACCACTAGGAGGGCTGCCTGTTCTGGAGACGGGCTGCTGATAAGGGGGTCCATAGGGAACTCCACATGAATTCAGAGCCCCTCAGCCCAGGTCCCAAGCCCCTGAATGGTTGACAGGGTGGTCTGCTCACACAAGATAGCCATGTCAACCCCTCATCCCCTGCGGGAATCACTGGAGGAGGCCACCCCAGCCCTGAACTTAGAAGAACGACTAGAAAGTTGGCAAGGTTGGAGAAGGCCCACTGCCTGGTCTGGGCTCCACGTCACTTGCAAAACCACTTGTATTTGCAGGGTCAGGGAAACAGTGGAATGAGAAATACAAAACTGGGGAGAGAGAAAGGGTGGGGCCGGTTCCAGGAACCCCTAGAACTCCTCACTCTCGTCCTCACCATGTAAACACTCTGCATCCACTTCTTCATAATCCTTTTCCAAAACAGCCAGGTCCTCTCGGGCCTCGGAGAACTCCGCCTCCTCCATGCCCTCGCCCACATACCAGTGAACGAACGTCGGCTTGGCGTACATGAAGTCGAACTTGTGGTGGAGGCGGGCCCAGGACTCGGCGACGGCTGTTGAGCTACTCAGCATGCAGACCGCCTGCCGCCCCTCGGCCAGGTCTCCCCCAGGCACCACTGTGGGGGGCCGGGAGTTGATGCCAACCTAAGAAGCAACAGCTAGTAATGTAAGCAGCCGGTCCTGTGCTCCCTGGAAGGGTCTGCACGAGGCTCCCCACAACTGGTGAGGGGCATGGCCTGTGTTTGACACTTGCCAGTCCGCCAGAAACACGGGGATGGAGGAACGAGGTCACCACCACAAGGAAACAGACCAATCCGGGATG
Organism: Equus przewalskii; assembly: GCF_037783145.1. Lineage (NCBI taxonomy): Eukaryota > Metazoa > Chordata > Mammalia > Perissodactyla > Equidae > Equus > Equus przewalskii. Next base: position 29,788,228 of record NC_091861.1, read on the forward strand.
TGGGACAGTCAACACAATGAGACTAGTCCCTTCAAAGTCACAATCCAGCAAAAGGGTGAATGGTTTTACATTAAAAGATGTAAGAGACAAATATAACGCCTCATCCTTGATTATACCCTGATTTTGAAAAACTGACTATAAAAAACATTTGTTGCAACTGGGAAAGTTTGAATACTACTAGGTACTCTTATTTTGGGGAAGTTATTAATTCTGCTAGGCACAAAAATGGATTTCTGTGTTATATAATAGCTATAAGTGAGCTCAAATGGGTCAGTCAAGCGAAAATAAAGGAAACAGAGTTTGATGTTGACTCCCGGCAGTGGGTTTGTGGTGTCAAACAATTGTACTAGTCTCCCCACTTTCCTGTAGTTTAGAACATTAATAGTTTAAAAAATATAAAACCTTGTGAAAGTATCCAATTGGATCTAAACTTAACCTACTTTAAATTTCGCTCTATTCAGAATACATAAATACGTTTCACATTCAGCGTTTAAGAAAAAAATAGTCACCTTCCCCTTAACACTTCCTGAAGGCAGCCTGCTCTTCCTTTGAGCAGCTAAACCTTTCCTAACATGGAGCCTCCCACACATCCGACCTGTGTTTGGTTCTGGGCTACAGGACAACTCGCCACTACTAGCAAGTGGCTAATATCTTGTGGCCAGGGGCCCTGCCTCCCCTCCCGTTGAGGTCCTGTCCACGCAGTGTCACAGGGCTGTATGTAACAGGAAAGCTGTATATGTTTCTTTAAATGCCACGTCTGTCACCTTTAATCTTTCCAGTCTCACCCTGGAACAAAAGCCATAAAACTTAAAGGACCCTCTGGTAATGTGAACTGGTAAGGGGATGGGGCTTCAACAAGCTCTTCCCCATGACTTCTAAAGGAAGAGCTGCATTCACAGCCCTTCTTTCTGAGCCGTATCTTGCTCAGTATTTGAATGTAGGCCTTTCTGTGCTTCCAAAAGCACTTCCTGCTGGGCAGGAGCCATAATAAGTGGGTTTGTCCTGCACATGTGAATGATGAGGGCAAGGCCCCCAAATGACCAGAAGCAGAGGAAATGCCTATTTGCCAGGCTAAGAGACAAAACATGCTCTTCCTTTCACCAAGGAAAGCTTTCCAATAGACTCGGCCCTGGCTCACAGGCCAAAGGCCTGGGGTCTAGACAGGTTGAGACCTATTAGTTGAAGACAGTCTTGAACACTGTGAAGGGCCCGACTTGCCCCAGCCCGAGCACACTTTCTTTCATGCCTGAAGCTCCACAGGAATCTCTCCTCCCAGTGGGTACACAGGCCACATGCTAATCCTCCCTCTACCCCCAACTTGCCTTGAAACCTGTGGGACACCAGTTCACAAACTGGACGGTGTGCTTGGTCTTGATGGCGGTAATGGCGGCGTTCACGTCCTTGGGCACCACATCGCCATGGTAGAGCAGGCAGCAGGCCATGTACCTGCCACAGCGAGGGTCACACTTGACCATCTGATTGCTGGGTTCAAAGCAGGCGTTGGTGATCTCCGTCACTGAATGTTGCTCGCGGCAGGCCTTCTCGGCTGAGATGACCGGTGCGTAGGTCACCAAGGGAAAGTGGACACGAGGGAAGGGCACCAGACTGGTCTGGAACTCAGTGAGGTCCACGTTGAGGGCCCCGTGAAAACGCAGGGAGGCGGTGATGGAGGACACAATCTGGCTGATGAGCCAGTGAGGTTGGTGTTGTTCGGGCGCTTGACGTCCAGGTTGTGACAGCAGATATCATAGATGGCCTCGTTGTCCACTATGAAGACAGAGTTCAAGTGCTCCATGGTGGCGTGAGTGGTCAGGACAGAGTTGTAGGGCTCTCCAACCGCTGTGGACACTCGGGGGGGCTGGGTAGATAGGAAACTGCAATTTGGACTTCTTGCCATATTCAACAGAAAGCCGCTCCGTGAGCGGGGAGGTGAAGCTGGAGCCGGTGCCACCCCCGGTGCTGTTGAAGATGAGGAAGCCCTGCAGCCCGGTGCACTGGTCTGCCTGGGGTGGGAGATGACACTGCTAAGGATGCGGATGGCATATCCCCTGCCCGGCCCTCCTCTCCCGACAACACTTGTCCGTCTGGAAGCTACTGTAACCTAAGTACAGCTGTATTCACTCCTGTATTTACAAAAACACTTTGAAGCATGATTTATGCTTAAGTGCATACATTTTGTTCCAGGTACAATGAATGGGAAGTGTATGTACCTATAAAGCCACCAAACCAATCAAGATACAGACATTTCCATCACTCCGGAAAGTTCTCATGCTCCTCTGCTGCACCTCCATAGAGGCGAGAAGACAATACCTACAAGGGCTTGTTGTTCTTGGGAGAAAGATGACCCAGAAGGGCAGCGCCGAGTCTGTGAAGGGGGGTGGGAGGCAGGGAGATGAGGGTCAGGTGGGACGGAGGATTCATAGTCAGAGATTGGGGCCCTCTCAGTTTTGCAGCTTTGCCCCCAGTTGCAGGAGAGTGGAGTGGGGGCAGCAGTGGTGGTGGTACCCTGCTGAATACACAGATTCCGAGGCCCCAGCTCGGACTGGAATCCAGGAACTGCAGGTTTCACAAGCACCCTCGGTGACTCTGACGTAGCCGTTCCTTGGACTAGAAAAGCATCCTTCTATGCCAGACACATGGTAGGGACAATACAAAAGTTTTCCACTCATCCGCAATATATACATGTACCGAATCACGACATTGTACACCTGCAACTAATATAATGTTGCCTGTCAATATCTCAAAAATAAATTTTTAAAAAAGCAAAGCAGGCTTTATGCAAATTGATAACTAAAAAACCCCCAAAACTTCCTATTAAGAAAGTCTAATGGGCCAGCCCCATGGCAGAGTGATTAAGTTCGTCCTCTCTGCTTCAGTGGCCACGGGTTCACTGGTTCAGATCCTGGGCGCAGATCTACGTGTCGCTCATCAAGCCGTGCTGTGGCAGCGTCCCACACAGAAGGACTAGAATGACCTACAACTAGGATACACAGCTGTGCACTGGGGCTTTGAGGAGGGAAAAAGAAAGAAGGCTGGCAACAGATGTTAGCTCAGGACCAATCTTCCTCACCAAAAAGCATTAAAAGAAAGAAAGTCTAAGCCTAGGGGTGCTTTGTTTTCTTTTCACAGACTCCTGTTCGTTCCTCAGGTCACCCGCAAGTCCTTGGTCTCCACTGAGCAGCAGAGAGTACGTCTGCACACTCCCTCTAGAGCACCAGTGCCCAAGTGCTGGCTGCTCCTCGCTGGCCTCCCTCCTGGTTCTCAGCGCCTCAGGCAAGGGATGGGGAAACTGGGCTATGCAGGAGCCTCTCCCACTGGAGCCTAAGAGCTATAGGAGCCCGGAGTCGCAGAGGCAGCTTCCTCCCACCTGCTGGGGCTGGAGATGGACCAAGGCTCAGAGGAGGCTTGGCTCAGACTAGCAGGCCCAGCACAGTGAGGACCCAGCAGGGAGAAGGCCAAGTTCACAGACTCAGGGCAGACTCAGAGCAGGTTAGTTAGGCTTCTAACCCTAGACCCACCCCCAGGACACACAGCTCCGCCTAGAGGAAGCCTGGTGGACAGACAGGCCGGAGGAACCCCGGGGACACCATCAGCCCCGGCCTCAGCCACAGGCCTTCGGTTTCCCTTTCCTCCACGAAGGTCCAGCCTCCCAGGCCAGGGAAGGAGGTCAAGGACGCACTGATCTCCTGCAGGCACTGAGGACACTCGTCCACTCACCAGTGTTCGGACTTGCTCCAGCACCACGTCAATGATCTCCTTCCCCACAGAGTAGTGGCCTCGGGCATAGTTGTTGGCAGCATCTTCCTTGCCAGATATCAGCTGCTCCGGGTGGAAGAGCCACCTGTGAGTACCAGTTCTCACGGCATCTCGAGGGGAAGAAAGAGGGCAAAGGTGAGACGCTGGTCTCCTCCCCACGAAGACGCAGGTGCCAGGACCTAGGCTGCTAAGCACCCCTGGGTGGAAGCGCACACAGGGCTGAGGGGGCCCTGCATTCCAGAGGCGCCGTCTGAAGCCCAGTCCTAACCGGGCCTGGGTGGGGAAGCCAGGGCCCTTTAGTAATCCTTTCCTTTCCTCTTACCGTAGCCACTTCGCTCTGCTTGGTGAGAAGCTGAGAGGTGTTTGTGGGAATCTCACCTGACTTTTCACTGGGATCAGAACATTCACTAATGTAGAAAACGCTCGTCCACAGCTACAAAAATGTCCTCAAAAGATGGGGGGGGGGTGGCGTGTAAAGTTTTCAGGAACAGGAAACTGAGGAGATTTGGAAGCAGAGAGGTCCCCCCCACCTTCGCCCACCCTGGGAGCCAGCAACAGCCAGGTTGACACAAGTCTACATCCTCTCAGGGTGCCCACTGCAGGTAAGGCTGAGCTGGGGGCCCCAGTTCCTTAGGTAACGTTTTCCTCAAGAGTCTGAGGATAGGGAAAAGGAAGTTTAAAGTTTTTGCTTTTATATCCACTCTTTTCTGCAGTCTTTCATTCCAGGTCTGACGCCTGACTCAAAAATCTGGCAGTTTCTGGGCAGAGTTGTTTGACTAATCTCCCCCTCAGCACAGGAAGACCCCAGGGTCTCCCCTTGAAGAGAGTCTGGACAAAAGCCACAGTTGGCAGGGTTGTTTCTAGCAGGGGATTGCCCACATTCCAGGAGCTCTTCCCCTAAGCAAAGCTTCCCACTGACTTTGGGGCTGGGGGTAGGGAACCCCACCACCACCCACTCACTTATCGCAGTTGGCTCCAAGTCTACAAAGACAGCCCGGGGAACACACTCGCCAGCCCATGTTTCACTAAAAAAGGTGCTGAAGTTGTCCTCGCTGCCCCCCAGCGCCTGGCCACTGAGCATGATGCCATCTGGCTGGATGCTGTGCTCCAGGCAGTAGAGCTCCCAGCAGGCATTGCCCATCTGCGCCCCAGCCTGGCCCACGTGGATGGAAAGACACTCACGCTGTTGGCAGAAGCAGAGCAGGGACTGGTGTGAGGAGGGAGGTGGGGGCTAGAAGAACCTTCCCTGGGAGCACCCTTTATCCTTCCTCCTTGGAGGCTGAAGCCTAGCAGTGCAAGCGTGACCTGGACTGAAACCCAGAGGACTGGGTTCCCCTTCCAGGCCTTACCACACTTTAAGCCAAACTACCTCCAGGCTCTTAGTGTCTTTTCATTTATTCAGGGCTTGAGAACAAAGTGGGCTAAGCCTAGGTCTTCGGGGGCAGGAACCAGAGAAAACCAATCAAGTGGAGAAACCTGCCTGATTTCCTAACCATCCCAGGTGCCGCGTCCTGCGTGGGCGCCTCTTGGTCCCGGACGCAGGGCGCTCCCCAGCTGGGCTGAGGCTCGGCCGCCCCGACCGTGCCCCACATGCCTCTGTCCAGCGAGCGCCTCTGTCCAGTGTGCGCCTCTGTCCAATGTGTCCCTCTGTCCAGTGTGCGCCTCTGTCCAGCGCGCACCTCTGTCCAGTGTGTCCCTCTGTCCAGCGCGCGCTGCCAGGAGCTCGGAAGTATTCGAGCTCACACCCGCCTCTCGCAGAGAAGGGGCGCAGGAAAGCCGTGCTTGCGCGCCCCCGGCCCTTCCGCGCAGCCCCCTCTCCGTGGGCTCCTCGGGCCCCCAGCGCCACCTCACCATGGCCGCTCCGACAGGTGGAAGGCCTCCCGCAACGCCAGCCCTCCCGGAGCCGGCTGCTGATGCCGGCAGTATACCCGCCGAGCTGCTGGCCACGCCTCCCAGCGGGGCTCCCTCTGGGCCCGGCCGAGGGACCGCCCTCCGCGTCCTCTCACTGGTCCAGGCCCCCCGAGCCCCTCCCCGCCCCGCGCTGGGCGGCCAGGCTGTGGGGAGTTGGTAATACCACCCCGGGCGAAAGCCTCGGGGACGCGGGTCCTCCCCGCCCGCCAGGCCGTCTTCTACTCTGTCGGGGCGCGTGCTGCCTCTGAGAGGCTGAAGCTTTTGGGGAGACACCATTTGTCTTAGGTCTCTACACCCGCAACACCGCGGACTTGGTTCGAAAGTGCGTAAACCCGGGCGGGCGGCGCAGAGGAGCTCGGCAAGCGCCTGAGAAGGAAGGATGCTGTGAGGAGAGCCAGGTGCCGGGACGAAATGGGCGAGGCGCTGCAGGTGCGGCCGACTGAGTCTACCCCCTCTCTGCCGGGGGCAGTACATCCAGTTCGGGTGGCAGATTGCCGCAAGAGCCGGGGCCCAGGCTGGCTGACGCAGGCTGGAGACGACTTGTGGGGTGAGGATGGGGAAGCAGCGTGGGGCCTTGAATGTTACTCTGAAGAGTTTGCAGGTAATTCCGCTGGCTGTGCGGGGCGTCCTTGAGGGTTTTTGTCGGAGCAGTGATGTGATCACAGTAGCATTTTAGGCAGTATGTACATGTTACTTGTGTATATATTTTTTTCCAGTGGTGGCTTGTGTTTTTCCATGCTAAAGGGCATGCACACATTTGCCCTCTCCCCAGGCTGTTTGTTAGCTGTCTGAGATGAGGTTTTACTTCTATGAAACTAAGTGTAACAAATTAGCCCATTTCCTAGTTTGGGAGGGTTAATTGGTGTTTGTGGGTTTTTTTTGGTTTTGGTTTTTTAAAATTTTTGGGGGGAGGAAGATTGTCCCTGAGCTATCATCTGTGCTAGTCTTCCTCTATTTTGTATGTGGGCCACTGCCACAGCATGCTTGATGAGTGGTGTGTAGGTCCACGCCTGGGATCTGAACCCCCGAATCCTGGGCAGCCAAAGCAGACCGTTCACACTGAACCACTACACCACCAGGCAGGCCCTGGCGTTGGGTTTTATCAAATGATTGCATACCCCACAAAGATTACCCTTAATATTTGACCAGCACATTCCAGAGGAACCCAAAGCATCTGTCACTTCCTAGTCTCACTTCCCAGGGGAAAGATGTCTGCACCCAGTTTATGTGGGTCAGACTTGGAGACTTGAATTGTTGCCTTAGGAAAGTCTGCAGCTGTGGTGACTTTCTTCTTCTTCTTCTTTTTTTTTTTCAAAGATTGGCACCTGAGGGGCCGGCCCAGTGGCATAGCGGTTAAGTTCGCATGTTGCGCTTCTCGGCGGCCCGGGGTTTGCTGGTTCGGATCCCGGGTGCGGACGTGGCACCGCTTGGCAGCCATGCTGTGGTAGGTGTCCCACATATAAAGTAGAGGAAGATGGGCACGGATGTTAGCTCAGGGCCAGGCTTCCTCAGCAAAAAGAGGAGGACTGGCAGTAGTTAGCTGAGGGCTATCTTCCTCAAAAAAAAAAAACAAAAACAAAAAACCCCCAAACAAACAACAAAAAAAGGGGTGCTGGCCCTGTGGCCGAGTGGTTAAGTTCCCGTGCTCCGCTGCGGGCGGCCCAGTGTTTCGTTGGTTCGAATCCTGGGCGTGGACATGGCACTGCTCATCAAGCCATGCTGAGGCAGCGTCCCACATACCACAACTAGAAGGACCCACAACGAAGAATATACAACTATGTACTAGGGGGCTTTGGGGAGAAAAAGGAAAAATAAAATCTTTAAAAAAAAAAAAGATTGGCACCTGAGCTAACATCTGTTGCCAATCTTCCTTTTTTTTTTTTTCTTCTTCTTCTTCTTCTCCCCAAAGCCCCCCAGTATGTAGTTGTATATTCTAGTTGTAGGTCCCTCTGGTTGTGCTATATGGGATGCCGCCTCAGCATGGCCTGTGGAGTGGTGGTGCCATGTCCACACCCAGGATCCGCACCGGTGAAACCCTGGGCCACCAAAGTGGAGCACGCGAGCTTAACTACTTGGCCACGGGGCCAGCCCCTGTAATGACCTTCTGCTGACAGAACCCAGGAAGACTCAAAGTTACTGTGTCACTTGCCAGTGTGACATCAGACCAGCTGGCCCCTGGATTTCTGCAACTGTTTTTCCACAAGACTCTAGACATGTTATTCTAAAGAATCCTGGAACATTTTGAAACTAAATGCTTGTTCTGGTGGCTCGGGTAGTTTAAGTCCAGGGTGCAAAGGTTAACTTCAAATTCTGAAAAGTGTTCTTTGGTCTCAACTCTTGGGTTTTATGTGGATGCCTCTGGTCTAGGGATAAGGTGAGAATGTGTGGGTGAACATTCAAGTAAGTACTTTGAAAACTCTTGTCTATACAAAGCTAAGACATGGTTATTCATTGTCTGTCACTGCCCCAAGCAAAACAACTCAAATGTTAGATCCTGCCGAAGGTGGGCATATCAGCGATTAAAATGAAGCTACGTGGCCATAAACTCAAAAGTCATAAATTCAACACCATCGTCTCTCCCTTGCTCACCTTTCTAGGCATTCATTCTACCTTCTGGTAGGCAGACTCTGACAGTTAAAAACGTCCTTCCATCCCTCTACTGAATAGAGTCGCCTCTAACCCAGGGGGGTTATGAACACGTTTGGAACAGTGACATCTTCAGTCTTATTTGTGGAAATTACACAAACCCCTTCTTGACACTATGCTTCTTTACCTCACACCAATTAAAATTAGTCCTGTTACAAGGTAGATTTCTATGATCTAGACTGCTTAGATTTAGATGTAGATTTTTGCCCCTCCCCAAAGTCCCAGAGCATGGTCGTATATTCTAGTTGTAAGTCCTTCTAGCTCTGTGTGAGCCGCTGCGACAGCCTAGCACCTGACAGACGGGTGGTGTCTTTTGACAACCAAGAAACGAACCCATGCCACGAAGTGGTGAGAGCGCCGAACTTTAACGACTAGGCCATCAGGGCTGGTTCCCAAGTTGAGATTTTTGTCTCTAACTTTTCCTCCTCCTTTTCTCTATATCACCCCACTGATCTCTACTTCAGTGCCATTACAGACACACCATTTTCATACAGCTCTTCAGGAATTTTAAATATTCCACGGTTCAGAGGGAAAAGCCCATGGGCAACTCTAGTTTTCAAGCAATCTAAAGAATCCTGATAAGCCTGTCTCCTTTCGTATATACGTGCTCTCTCCCCAGCCTCCCCACTGCACGGCAGTTAAATGACACTGAACTGAATGACAACCACAGGGAGTCTGGGCAAGGGAGGGGCAAAAGGAGATGGAGAGGCTTTGTGGGAACAAGAATATCCTGTTCATTCAGTGGTGGAGAATCAGGTTAAACAGGGAGACATCAGGGCTGTGCCTGGCTATTCATTCTTGAGCCAGTGCCAAGACTGTACAGGCAGCAGCTGGCTTTCAGTTGACTGAATTACTTACAACTGATGGTCATCTTAGTTCAGTTGCCCAAGTAGGGTGACTTCATGAACTCACTCTCTTTCCATATTGTCTTGTCTTGAAATTCACCTCCCCTTTGACTGGGGCAACTGCTCCCTAGGATGAAACCCCCATTTCCACCCAATCCCTATTTCATGTCTCATAGAGGCCATTCAGGACCAAGGGGGGTTAAATGTATAAGCCCGTGAGAGTTATCACTCTCCCCTTACCTCCTTAGGGCCACAAGTCTCCCCTGCCCACATTCTATCTCCTCACTCGTTTCCCCAGGTCACAGTTCATCCTGGCCCCAATCTGAAATAGAATCTGTCTGGGGTCACCAGATCTGGAGAGTGACCCTGTTCTAATTGTAGCAGAGGACTTGTTCCTGGCATCCAAAATGAGAATCATTTATTATAATGTTATGCTTTGGGTACACTTAGTTTTGTGTCATAGGCTACAAACTACTCATCATGGATAACATTGTTTCTATATGAGGCAAAATGCATTCAAATTTTCAAAAGACTTGAAGTGAATTTGGTGGACACTTCTGCCACAACCCTACATTCTGACAGTCAGACACATATTCCAGAATTCAGTTCTCCCAAACAAAAGAAAACCTTGGTTACAAATGAAAAATTGGCACTGCTGAAGTTAGCACCTTCATCTTCTTGCCCTCTGAAGACTTAGCCACGGTAATGGCCACATTGACGTACTCTCTGCATGAGTCTGCGTACCACATCTGTTTTCACTGTCTTTGTCAAAAGGCATTGGAAAAAAGTGCCATACCTAATTTCTAACCCACTATTTCTGCATCAGAAATATTGCTCACTCAACCCTCCATTAAAAAAAACTGCATGAACTACTTTAAATTAGTCCCATTAAAATGATATAGCTTTCACTGGAGTTTATTTTAAATTCCTTTAACAATTATTTATCAGACTATTAAAATGTGGCAGACAGTGGGCCAAGCACCAAGGGTATAATAGTAAACAGGAGTTTTGGTCCCTACGCTTATGGAATTTACCTTCCTGAGAGGTGAGGAAGTAGTCAAGGGTTTAATTTTCAAATGAGATATTATAAAAGAAATGTCATCCAACTGAAGGGAAGAACTGATGTTTAGTAAACTGGGCTTTGTACAGGACCGTTGGTTACATTCTTTTAAAGACTGTTTTATTATGAAAATATATATTCAGAAAAGTGCACCAAAGATGTACAGCTTAACAATTTATTACATAACCACTACCTAGATTAGAAAAAAAAAACATTACCACATTGCAGCTCTCCTCATGCCCTGTCCAAATCGTTACCCTCGCCTTTGGCATAAATCGAGTATCCATATGCATGGGTCTGTTTCTGAGCTATTTTGTTCCATCTATTTGTCTGTTCTCGTGACAAACGACAATGTCTATCCAATAGAGAAGTTCTCTCATCTTGTTTTTCTCCATGACTGTCTTTGCTATTCTTAGTCTTTTGCATTTTCATATAACTTTTAGAATCGGTTTGTTGAATTTCACAAAAAAACTGTTGGGTTTTTGATTGGGATTTTATTAAAGTTATACATCAGTTTGGGGAAAAGTTGACACCTTTACAATATTAGGAGTTGGCAAACTTTTTTTTCTTTTGCTTGAGGCAGATTGACCCTGAACTAGCATCTGTGCCAACCTCCCGCCACTTTATATGTGCGTCCCCGCCACTGCATGGCTGACGAGTGGTGTAGGTCCATGCCAGGGATCCGAACCCACAAACTCAGACCACTGAAGTGGAGTGCACTGAACTTAACCACTAGGCCACAGAGCCAGCCCCTAAACTTTTTTATTAAAGGGCCAGATAATAAATATTTCAGGTTTGTGGGCTAAGAGACAATACTATGTAGATACTTATATAACCATTTAAAAAGGTAAAAACCATTCTTAACTCGAAGGCTGCTGAATCTCAACAAATTGGATGCTGGCTTGAATGGATTTGTCCTGTGAGCTGTAGTTTTCTGGCCCCATAAATTTGTTTGCTTTTTGTATTTCTCTCAGTAATGTTGTGTAAGGTTTTGTGTGGTGGTCTTGCAAGTCTACTGTTAAAGTTATCCCTAGCTCCCAGTTGTCTAGTTCTCTCTTCAGCTGTGTCTAATCTGCTGTTAAAAACCTTCCTGAATTCTTAATTTTGGTGATTGGTTTTTTTTTAAATTCTAGAGTCCACTTGGTTTTTCACATGTCCAAGTATCTGCTGAATTTCCCCAAACTTGTACATCTCCTTGAAGAGACCAAGCAGTTATTTCACAGGCTCTGTCTGATAGCCCCAGTGTCTCCAGCCTCTCTGGGCACGTGTCCACTATAGTTTTACTAGTTTTCTTGTCATCTTGTCTCATATGCTTGGTTACATTCTGTTGTATTCAGGATATCAACTTAGCAAAATTGTTTGTAAAAACAACTCAAAATTTAGGCTGATGGTATCTTCCTCTAGAAAGGGTTTTTGTTTGCTTATGCCAAGAGGTTGGGGAAACTACCACTTTGGGATGACCGTCAGCTAATTTCAAGGATTGAGAGCACTGGAAGCTGAGCTGCAATCCTGAGAGGCTTTCCTACTTTCCTACTTCTAGTTCATCCCTGATCCTGGGGTGCAAAGGACTGAGGGCCTCAACCCAAAGTGAGGGACATGCATCAGGCCCACGATCCTTTGACAGGCCCTGTCCCCTACTTCTGGAAGGCTGTCAACATCACCCATCAGCCGCTTTCTGACCTGCCTCCTCCAAGTTTGGCAAATGCCCCCAAAACAGTAGCCCATAACACTCAGCCCACTTCCCAAGGCCTCCATCATCTCACCGGTCCTGGTTCAGTAATTCTTCAGTCATGGTAGCTCTCTGATGCCTTCGGATTTTTAAAATATTTTGTCCAGTCTTTCTATTTGCCATTAGTGGGATGGTCAATCCAAATTAGCCATTCTGCATTACCAGGAGCAGAAGTCTTATTAGTTCTGTTAGAGTTACTTGAGCAGCCTCATACCTGACATGGTAACAATATGTAAAATGTCAGTACACCACTGTTCATCTTTGATTATGTGTTAAAAAAGAATTTTGTAGAAACAATTTGGCCTTGGAAAAACCAATTGCTCTCCCCAACAAAAACTGCAGGTTTCTATACTCATAGTAGCAAGCATGGGTTACGTCCATCTACCTATGGCAAATAGCAGTTAACTGATTCACAAGTCTTTACTGAGAGCCTTTGTGTGAGGGGAAGGAAGAGATGACATTCTCATTTTATAGCAGACACTAAGCGGTTAATTTAGTAGTTGACAGACCTCAAGATAAACCCTAAGTTTCAGGTTTCGGCTCTCCTCTCTTTTTCAAATTATATATTCTTCCCAAGGACACACAGGAATCTAATTTCCTCTGTTCAAATGCCTTTATTTCTTTCAAATCAAGCTGAGAAGGCAGAATATTGATATTTTTGGCTACTGGGGCAATAACGTTTGGCAATTCTCAAAAAAATACAAATAACCAATAAGTATATAAAAATTTCATTAGAAATAAATACAAATTAAAACAATGAGATACTTTTTTTTCTATTAAAGTAGCAAAATGTTTGCTTTTTTTTTAGATTGGCCCTGAGCTAACATCTGTTGCCAAACTTTTTTTTTCTTCTTCTCCCCAAAGGCCCCCAGTACATAGTTGCATATTCTAGCTGTAGGTCCTTCTAGTTCTGCTGTGTGGGATGCTGCCTCAGCATGGCTTGATGAGTGATGCTAGGTCTGTGCCCTGGAGCCGATTCGGCAAAAACATGGGCCACTGAAGCAGAGTGCATCAACTTTACCACTCTGCCACAGGACTGGCCCCCAAAATGTCCTTTTAATGATAATAAATACCCAGTGTTAGGGTTCAGACAAATGAGTTCTCTTGTACATTGCTGGAGGAGGGAAAATTAGCACAGGTGTTTTTGAGGAATACGTGTCAATACAATAAAGCCTTGAAAATGTGCATACTCAGCAATTCTAATTATTATAATGTATGCCAAGGAAATAGGTAAGAATGTGTATACCGATTTAACTAGAAGGTTGCACATTACATCACACTATTTATAGGAAACTGGAGACAATCTAATAGCGGATTGTTTAAATTATTGTACAGAAATACAATGGAATACGAAAAACAATGGTGTACATAGATGAATCTACTGACATGAAAAGTCAGTATTCTGTTAAATGGAAAAAGCAAGTTATAAAAGAGTACAGTATGATCTCATATTTGTTTTACAAAACCATACATATTTATATATATATATATATATAAAAACATTGAGGATATATGCCACATTACCATTGGCAATCTCTGGATGGTGGTAATACAGGTGATTAAAAAAACTTTTACACCCATTTTCATATTTATCTGCAATGAATGGGTACTATTTCTGTGATTAAAAAAGGAAAGAAAAGTCAAAGCCTAATTTAAAAAAATGCTTTGCCTAGGTTTTGGCTTATAATGAGGGGTCATATGCCGAGAGGCATCTATTTTGTTTCTTCTGACCTAGTGGATAATTCTCGGTTGTTTTTCTGCAAATGCCATAATCATAGGCATCTGAGCATTTGTCTGGAAAACAGTTCTCTTGTTTTCTACTAGAGCTCATTGAGGCTATGACTGGGGAAGGGAAGCTACCTTTCTAGGGCAGTAGGTGGGTGATAAAATCATGCCCAAGGCCTGTACTTTAGTTGGGGAGCCCTTGGAGTAAGTTTGGGGGACAGGAATGAGGAGGCAACCAGAAAACAGATGCAAAAGAATGGACTGCAGATTGTAAGGTCTCCTTTTAGTCCTTATTTCAATTCTAGGTCTCCTGACTCTTAAAGGTAGGGATGATGGGAGATACCTGAAACCTGGTTATACAGATTTCTTTTAAGATGGTAAGTCATTTCAGAAGAGAAATGGCAGAACTGAACATCATATTGAATGGTTAAAGAAGTTTGCTAATATCAAATGGCCAGAGCAACCCCACAGCTGTAGAAATAGAGGCATCTGGATAGAAAGTTTGTATTCTGGATTGTATAGATTCCAATTGAACTCAAACTCTGTGAAGACCATGTCCAGAAGGTTCAGTGAATGATGACAATGTCCATTAAAGAAGTTGTTCCTAAGAATAAAGGAAGAGTTATTGGTCCAGAGCAGACAAACCTGTAAACTCGCAGATAATATGGCAAAGGCCTATCCCTCCGATATCCCACATCCTCCACTGTGATTCCAAGAGATCCTGGGAAAATGGCCTGGGCTGAGTTTTCCTTGGGGTGGCTGCCAGATGGGGGTGAAAATCTGATTTTCAACTTACTGGCTATAGCAGCAAGGAGCTAATATGAAGAGAAAACACATTGAGATCTGAATGGAAGAGGCGCCATGTTCATCTTCACAATAAAAATCACTATCAATCTGGAGTAGAGGCTCTCGAACATGGTATTAGAGTTATGTCCAAAGTAATGTGTTTCTGATTAGTAGTTTAAATAGTGAAGTTTGTAAATGCTTTACTTTTAAAAATAAATTATGGTAGATAAAGTTAGCATACAACAAAGTCACTGTCAGATACTATATGCTTTTTGAATGAGAGAGAGATAAAGGTGGTTTCAACTGTCAGCACATGAGCATCACTTGTCATGTGTCATTGTGGCTACAAGGTTGATTATTGCTCTTTTAGAGCAAAAAATGAGGGAGCCCCTGGGTAGGAGAGCACCTGGGCAGAATGCTAGGGATGAGAAAAGATTTGTGGAAGCATTCCAGTGTCCTAAAACTGGGGAAAAGGGGACATTAGGAAATATTGTGATGCGAAGTGAATTAAGCAAGAGGCATGCACTTGAGGCTTTAAGGAAGCAGGGTTAGCTCTCTGCATGTTAAGCTGGACATGTTGATACTCATAATTTATATTGGTACAGAGAAGGTGGCAGCAGAACAATTATACCACGTTAAATGCCAGTTCTTGTGGAGAGTAGCTTTTACAGTTGGGGTGGAGTTGAGTCCTCCTACCCTCAATTACTCATGAGAAACCCGTTCCAAGGCCACATAGAAACTCTTCTTGTCATCTAGGCAATGCCAGCCAATTGGTCCAATTTCACAGTCCGCGCAGACCAGAAACTTGATGTTGCCCACGTCCTTGGTGAAGCCCACGTTCTCAAAGATGAACATGTCATCAACCAGCCAGTGTTCCTGGAGGATATCGCCATCAGGATTGCTGCCATCAGCCAGAGCTGGCTTCTTTCTCATGGAGGGAAGAAAAAGCTGTAGTGGCAGAAAGAATACAAAAGCTGAACTGGCTCAATCACATCATCACCCCCATTCTACTTATACTTACACTTCACCCTAGCAGTTTCTCGGAATGAAAACGAAACGAGGAGCTCTATTATTAAGTTACAGACTAGGAGGCTGGGTGGCTTCTCTGCTACCTCTGATCCATGCCCTGATTCTTAAGAGACATGAAAGAAGAACTTTGGTTGCTGTGGTAACTTGGCTTCATTGCTATCCTTACCATGGCCTATAAGGCCCTATCTGTTCCTAATCTCCCTCTAGCTCTTTATGCTCCTTCTTCAAACTGAGTAAGTCTGCTCTGCCCTCAGATCGTGGCAAGGCCAACTCCTTCTTGATATACAGCTCAACTGTAACCTCCTCAGGAAGTCTTCCCTAACCAAACAATCTGAGTTAGCTTTCCACACTGCCCACTGTATTTTTATTTTTAAAATGGCTTTACTGAGGTATAACTGACACACTCACTGCACATATTCAAAGTGTACAATTTGATACATTTTGGCACATGTATGCACCAATGAACCACTACCATCAAGATAATGAACATATCCCATCACCCCCAAAAGTTCCCTTATGTCACTCCTTCTTTATGTTTACTTACCATTTTTTGAAATTATCTTCTTAATTTATTGGCTTACTTATTTACCATGGGTCTCCTTCTACTAGAATGTCAGCCCCTGGACAGCAGGGAGCTTATCTTTCTTGTTCATTACTATATCCCCAGTGCCTAGAATAGTAACTGATATAGAGCAGGAACTCAAATATTTGTTAAAATAATACAGAATATCTGGCTTTCCTATATTCCACCATTGTTATGAATATGCTAGATTTACCTTATAAAAAGAACATTAAAAAGGAAAATCTAGTTTGAGAATTTGCATTATCATTAGGATCCTTGTACCCGCTAATTAACATGGCTTCCCAAGGTTTAGGAGAAAGCCTCTGGCACTGCCACGCTGCTATGAAAGCACACGCAGACACACACACACTCCCTTTAATTTCTTCCATATGGCTAGTTCACACACCTTTAGCTTCCCCAGACTACTGTAAATACAATGCCAGCAAAGCTTGTTACACCTCTGCTCCTCATCATTATGGCTGCTACCAAAACACTTATTTTCCACCCTACGATACATGTTTAATGCATCCCCAAACTCTAACAAAACAGGATGGCCTCAGTGTGCTAGTCTGGCATTGGCAATCAGAATAAAAGCAAAAAACTTTTAGAAATTGGACTGACATTAGTCCAAAAAAGGTAAATGCTTTGGTAGGGATGAGTAAGCCTCTCCCTGAATGCTACAGTTAGGAAGTCCACAAGAGCTACCAGTGTGTATTAAATACCCTGGAGTTTGCACTTCTGAACTCCAGGCTATACTGTAGTCAGTAGCGTATCCCTGATACGGAGGAGGGAGCACCATTCAGAACATTTCTACTCCCCGTCCTCCAAACCCTTGGCTTATTAAAACACGTCTGTGCTCTACCCTTTGCTGTCACCTGAGAGGTCATCTGAGGACATCACAAAATGAGATAGTCCTTCCTCCTGTTATATTATCATTCCAGTCACTCATTTTGCCTCATCTGATGTTTAAAATGAGTTCCTAATGCTTTGTTTTACCCTAAAGGAAAATGGGAACAGGCAGAGGCAAAGGGAGTTAGGAATCAAAATTCAGGAACCAGGAAACCTGGATTCCAGTCCTAACTGTAACTTTCTGTGGGCCTAAATTTCCTTAAAACTATTTCTGGCCTATCCCCTACATTGTAGGGGTGAAGTCACATCTTAACTAAATGGAAGGGAAGAAAATCAAAGACTATTTAAGCATTAGCCTTCAGGAGGCATCCAACAAAGCACCAGCTTCCCTCGCACTGTTCCCATTTAAAGAGCAAAACGCCACCTCTGCAATCTCACTTGATTAATGATTTAAGAGAAATACTATTATTAACCATTCATTCAAAGAATCATTCTGAGTCCTGTTCCCTCGATTTGTCAACATTCCCACTTTTATTTAAATGCTATAAGTAAGGCCCACAAGACTATACCTATATATAACCATGTATATGTGTATCTGCATGGATCTCAACCTATTCACTGCCATGCCGAGCACAACTGCTAGGGTTAGGTAATATGGGGGATATAGCAGTCTCGAAAGACTACTGGGGTGGAAATCAAGAATTAAGATTTAATTTGAGGCAGCTAACCCGGTTGGGGGCCAAAGTTGCCAGTCAGATCCCTGACCAGAAGGGTTAACTTTGCTGTCAGGACCCCAGCTAGTACCCTGAATCCTGGCCAGGCTCCTCAGAGATATGTAGAACATGACAACTCAGTGAGATTCTATTGATGTCTCAGTGGAACTCCTTTTCCTTTTTTCAAGAGCTGTTAACAGTACCCTTTTAAAAATAAAATGTTTTCTTTCTCTTTGTAAAAATACATTCTCATTATGGGAAGCTTGGCAAGCATGCTACAATATAGATGAGAATAAAAACTGTTAGACTACAGAGTAAACTTGGTAACTTTTTCATGATTTTCCCCCTTCAGTGAGTACTTGTGGTGGTTTTAAAACAGGTCCACAAATTCTTTGACAATCCTTCCACCAAGAGGTGGAGTCCTTGCCTCTCCCCTTGAGCCTGGGCAGGCCACTGTGACTGCCTCGATGAATGTAATACTGAATATCATGTGGTGGGAGTGACAGGCTAGGTTAGAAAAGGCCACGCCACTTTTGCTAGTTTCTCTTGGAACACTTGCTCTGGGAGCCTTCAGGTTCTATGTAAGAACCCCAGCTACCCTGAGGCCACCATGCAGAGAGACCATGTGGAAAGATCCACTGAAAGACTGAGAGGCCCCCAAAGCCTGTTCCAGTGCTCACGTGTTTGGGTCTTCCCAGTCCCCAGGCAAAGATGAGTGAAAAAGCTTTTGAGATGACCCCTCTGACTGCTATCACATAAAAGACCCTGAATAAGAACTGCCTAACTAGGCCCAGTCAACCCCCAAATTGATAGGCAAAATAAATGTTAATGTTTTAAGTCACTGTTTTGGGGTGCTTTTGTTATGTAGCAATAGATAACTAGAACAATACTGCCTAACATAGCTGAGATGCATGTTCCATTTTGATCCCTGATTTTTTTTTTGAGGAAGATTAATCCTGAGCTATCATCTGCCGCCAATCCTCCTCTTTTTGTTGAGGAAGACTGGCCCTGAGCTAACATCCATGCCCATCTTTCTCTACTTTATACATGGGACGCCTACCACAGCATGGCTTTTTGCCAAGCGATGCCATGTCCTCACCTGGGCACCCCAGGCTGCCGCCAAGAAGTGGAATGTGCGAACTTAACCGCTGTGCCACTGGGCCAGGCCCCCGCCCCCGATTTTTTATTGTGATAAACTATACTTAAAATTTACCACTTACGTCATTTTTAAGTGTACAGTTTAGTGGTACTAAGTGCATTCACATTGTTGTGCAATCATCACCACCATTCACCTCCAGAACTTTTTCATCTTCCCAAACTGAAACTCTGTACCCATTAAACAAAAACTCCCCATTTCTCGCTCCCCCCAGCCCCTGGCAACCACCATTCTAATTTTCTGCTTCTATGAATTTGACTACTCTAGGAACCTCATGTAAGTGGGATTATACAGTATTTGTCTTTTTGTGACTGGTTTACAGTCACGTGTCACTTAACAAAGTGGACACGTTCTGGGAAATGCATCCTTAGGCGATTTGGTTGTTGTGTGAACAGCACAGAGTGTACTTACACAAACCTAGATGGTGTACCCTACTATGCACCTAGGCTATATGGTACTGATGTTATGGGACCACTGTCATATATACCATCTGTTGTTGACCAAACCATCATTATGCAGCGTGTGACTATTTCCTTAGCATAATGTCTTGATTTTTAAAATGAGTTTTAAAGTTTTATTGAGATAATTGTAGGTTCATACATAGTGAAGAAATAATACAAAGATATAGATAAACGATAATTATTTCTATATTAAGAAATAATACAGGGGCTGGCCCCGTGACCGAGTGGTTAAGTTCGTGCGCTCCGCTGCAGGCGGCCCAGTGTTTCGTTGGTTCGAATCCTGGGCGTGGACATGGCACTGCTCATCAAGCCACGCTGAGGCAGCGTCCCACATGCCACAACTAGAAGGACCCACAACGAAGAATATACAACTATGTACTGGGGGGCTTTGGGGAGAAAAAGGAAAAAAAAAATCTTAAAAAAAAAAAGAAATAATACAGAAATTCCATGTACCCTTTACCCAGTTTCCCCTAATGGTAACATTTTGCAAAACTATAGCACAACATCACAACCAGGATATCGACAGGGATACAACCCAGATTTTATTCAGATTTTCTTAGTTTACTTGTACTCATTTGTGTGTATATGTAGTTCTATACAGTTTTATCAATTTTATCCCGTGTAAGTTCATGTATCCACCACCACAGTCAAGACATTGAACAGCTCCATCACCACAAGGATCCTTCATGTTACCCTTTGTTTGTTGAGGAAGATTGGCGTTGAGCTAACATCAGTGCCAATCTTCCCCCATTTTTGTATGTGGGATGCCACCACAGCACAGCTTGATGAGCGGTGCATAGGTCCCTGCCCAGGATCCAAACCAGTGAACCCCGGGCTGCCAAAGCAGAGCATGTGAATTTAACCACTACATCACCAAGCCAGCCCTCTCCTGTTACATTTTATAACCACACTCACCAATACCCCCAGCCCCATAATTCCTATCCCTTGGTTACTTCAGAAATGTCATACAAATGGAATCATACAGTAAACCTTCTGGGACTGGCTTTTTTCACTCAGCATAATTCCCTGGAGATTCATCCAAGTTGAGTGTATCAGTAGTTAACTCCACGGTACGGCTGTAGCACGGTTTGTTTAATCAGTCATCTGGTGAAGGACAGCTGGGCTGTTTTTAGTTTTTGACTATTATGAACAAAGGTACAATGAACATTCACATACAGGTTTTTGTGTGAATATAAGCTTTCATTTCCCCTGGGATAAAGGTCCCAGAGTGCACTTGCTGGGTCACATGTTAAGAGCATGTTTAGTTTTAGCAGGAACCGCTCTTGGTTACTGCCTTCAGGTCCTCTGCTCTCATATTATCCGAACACTGCTCCACACTTCTCTCCCATGAGCCCATCTTCCACTGCCTACTCATGCTGCAACTCCACTCCTCCAAAAAAGATAAAAAAGCAAACAACTCTCATTTATAACATCATCCTCCTTTTCCTACCTTCACAAACTGTTGTTTCCTTTTTATTTTGTCTTCATGGAAACAAGGCTCTTGTTAGAAAAAACCACTGGCTCCTCAGTGCCGCCCACGCTGATAGCCCACATACTGGAGATGGGAACCAGTGTTCTCCTTGCCCCCAGATTATTACTCCTACATCTTCACATCAACACCTCTGTTCCTTTTAGGTTTCTGCGACCCTTCACGGTCAGCTCTGGTCACTCCACCCTATCTACAGCTGACTGGCACCTGGCTCAGTCTCTCTTGAGCCCACTTCCTCTATTCCCATCACCTTAACTGTGAGTGGCCTCATTTCTTGCTGCTTTTATGACATTCTATGTCCTGGCCAAGTTGAACTTTTCAGTGCTTCAAATATCCCAGTCTCCCTCACAACCATGAAACATCATGCTGCTATTCACCTACCTCTACTCCGCTGAACTATAATTTCCTCTGCCACAACTTGAGGTAAGATTTGAGAAGTACCTACTGCGAGCGTATGAACACTGTGTGTGACGTCATTTATATGATTTGAAAAGAACACAGATCACGTGCTGCACAAACAGAGAAGCAATGGTACCAGTTAAACATACTGATCCATCCATCCACGGACTCATAGCTTCTATTCATTAATTTATTTCAATCCAAGGATTTACTCAGTTCTTATTTATACGCACAGTCCAGGTGTGGGAGATACGGAAGTGGACAGGACACAAGGCCTCATAGTCTAGGGGCATAAACATTAAGTACAGATGATTTCATGGGGCCGGCAGGGAGCATGGGTGGGAGAGCGCTTTGCGGTCTTCCGGCCATGGCGTCTCCATCTGGGTCTCCTGACATTTGGGCTGGAGAACTCTCTGCGGGGGGCTGTCCTGTGCCTTGTAGGATGCGGGCAGCATCCCTGGCTTCCACTCACTAGATCCAGCAGCACCGTGCCACAGACCTAACGTTTGTGCCCACCCTAGCATTCTTACGTGGAAACCCAGTTCCCAGCGGGACAGGTCATGAGGGCAGAGCGCATTTTGAGGGACAGGGTTGCAATGAGGGTACTCCTCACACCTTCCTGGGCCACGTTACACTCCGGTGAAAAGCTTACCAAACCACTGCTTTCTCAGCTGTCTTGCGGGGGGCGGTGGTAGGAAGGGATGGGAACCCCTAAGGTGAAGACAATCAGCAGACTTCCTTCACACCGGATCTTCAGGGCTGCAGAGCTGTCCCGCTGACAATGGGATTCCCCTGGGAAACTCGATCCCAGAACTTGCTAGGCATGCGTGATACGGGAGTTACCCCGGCGCATCCCTACACTGCACGTGCTGTTCCTGGGGCTCTTCTCGGAGCGGACAGCGCCCGGCAGAAGGGACCCTGGCAATGAGGACTGGCGGCGGGTGGAGGCGGAACTCGGGCGCCATTTGGCAACGGGGCTACCGGAGAGGCGCTCAGACCTGCGGGCCTCAAGAGCCGGCCCAGGACGCCAGCCCCGGTGGGGCTCAGAGCCCTCACGGGAAGGGGCCCCTCACGGACCCAGACACCTCACAGGCGCGAGCCCCTTCACGGACCGGGGACCCCTCACGGACCGGAGCCCCTCACGGACCGGGCCCCTCACGGACCGGAGCCCCTCACGGACCGGGGACCCCCTCACAGACCAGGCCCCTCACGGACCGGGGACCCCTCACGGACCGGGGACCCCTCACGGACCGGAGCCCCTCACGGACCTGGACCCCCTTAGGGACCGGGACCCCGGGGACCCTCACAGACCGGAGCCCCTCACGGACCGCAGCCCCTCACGGACCAGGCCCCTTACGCACCGGGACCCCCTCCGGGACCGGAGCCCCTCACGGACTGGAGCCCATCACGGACCGGGACCCCCTCACGGACCAGGGACACCTCACAGACCGGAGCCCCTCACGGACAGGGACCCCTCAGGGACCGGGACCCCCTCAGGGACCGGAGCCCCTCACGGACCTGGACCCCCTTAGGGACCGGGACCCCGGGGACCCTCACAGACCGGAGCCCCTCACGGACCGGGACCCCTCACGGACCGGAGCCCCTCACGGACCAGGGACCTCTCAGAGACCGGGAACCCTCACGGACCGGGAGCCCCTCAGGGACCAGGACCCCCTCACGGACCGGGACCCCTCACGGACCCGGACTCCTCAGCGGCGCGGGCACTCGGTCACCCGCCTCCAACCTGTCTGCCTACCTGCCGGCGGGAGAAGAGAGCCGTCCCCGGCTGCAGCACCCGGGAGCCACAACGTCGGCACAGCACCGCCTTCCGGTTTCGGCCCTCGGCCGACACCAACTCGTTTAGCGGCTCCGCAGGCTCCATGACTGCCACCGGTGCAGCAGCCTCGGCCACCACCGCGCAGGCGCCGGCCCGCTCAGTCTTTCTGAACTGCGCAGGCGCGGCCTTCAGAGGTGGGGCGCGGCGCGGCGCGGCGCGGCGCGGCCGGACACGCCCCCTGCGCAGGCGCCCGCTTCCCCCGCTCCGGCCTCTACTGCGCAAGCGCCCTCCTCCTTTGCCTAACCTGAGCGCCAGGTGTAACCTGGCTTTGTGACAGGGTCACTTCCTGGGACGTGACAAATCCTCTCTCTGTACTCACCTGGTCACTAGCCTCCCCTTACTGTTGACTAAACCCTGGGCACAGAAGTCATTACAATTGACTGTAACTCTTTAGTTTCCCGAGATTTGTATTCAGTTCAGGAATGAACGGGGACATTCCTGGAGGCACCATGAAGGGATCTGGTCACACTCCCATCAGCAAGTTTTGACCACATTAGCTTCTTCTATAGCCGACTACTTAGAAGGACATGTACCCTTTTGGTGTCGGAAAAAGAGGCCTGGAAGCTTTTATTGCTGTCTCTGTTCTAATCACAGTGACCATATATTAGGTGGCATGTGGAGCACTTCAGAAACCTGTTGAATCATCACAATTTCCTTATGGTGTCGTCACTTATTATCCCCAGGACACAATGACAAAGGTAAAGATCAGAAAGGTTACTTTCTAGGGTCCGTAGATCCAGGCATGGCTCTAAAACCACCTTACACTATACTTTCTCATTCCATCTGATGAGTCTGTAGACCCCTAGCTTACTACTTCTAACCCAACAGGCCATGGGTTTCCTGACATGGCAGGGGAAGCAGAATATGAAGGGAACTAAGCCACTTGATTAGGTAGTGTCTAATCTACCTGCCACTCCATCTGCATTTTTTTCTTTTTCCTCTTTGTCCTTCATTAATTCAACTTTTGGTAATTGGGTAACATGCTATACCCTGAGGATACATAGGCACTGTGTAGTTAAGAACAGTCAAAACAGGAAGACAGACCCAAACCCAATGACATGTGATAAAGACGATCACGGGAACAAAGTGAATGGAAGCATGGATTACGGAGTAATTCGGTCCAAGGAGTTAGAGAAGGCTTTAACCCAGGTGACATCTGAAATAGGCATTAAACATGACTAGGATTTTGTCAGGAAAGCAAGATTATTTTAGACAGAAGAAACAGAATACATAAACAAGGGAGAGAACAAATTTAGGAATGGTTGGTAGACCATTGTGGCTGAAACGTATTATACCTGAGGGAAGCGAGGGTTGTAGAGGGAGGTAAGATCAGAAAGGTACAGTGGGTCTAATATCATGCTAAGGAATTTGAACTTTCTAATATGGGCAATGGGAATCTATGGCCAGAAATAACTTACTGAAACTTTGCTGTATGTTAGGTATTATAATGATCCTATCTGTGCTTTAGAAAGATAACTGAAGACAAAATGGAAGGGCTTGATTGAAAGACAGGAAAAGAGCAAAGGTAAGGATAGTGGAAGGCTATTACTCTATGAGTCTGAACTATGTGGCAACAGAGGGAATAAAAATATAGGAGTGGATTTGGAAAAATTAAAGATAAAATCGTATAGAACCTGGAAACTAACTGGATGTTGTATTGTGATAGAGGTGACACAAGATAAATGATAGCCTTCTGAGGTTGGATAACTAAGTGGCTGGCTGCCAGTTAGGGGAGCTAGAAAAACAGAAGTAACCACCAAATCAGGGGTACCTCTGTTTGTATGTGTGTGAGCATGCGAAAGTACACAAGATTGGGAGAAGAGTGGAAAGGGAGCAATGAGCTTTATGTGTTTTCTGCAGAATATTCTATTGTGGCTGCTATATAAGAACTATTTGGGAATTTGGTCTGAAACTCAGAAAACTCAGCAGTGAAGACAGCCTAGGAGCCAACAGTCTTTACCCCCACTTCTCTACCTCCTCTCAACCTTCCTTGGATCTCTTCCTGAGGTAGGATGAGTCACGTTTCATAGCTCTGGTTTAATCAGCAGTCACAACTCCCATCTGCTAGAGAGGTTGGCAGGCTTCTTTAGTGAAAATAACTTCCTCTTTGGCTCCCCCTTCCCTTTGCTCTGGGAATATCAGGACTTTTGCAGTTTTTCAGGCCTTCCACATAGCTGTTTAGATCACGGGTCACAAATTGAAGCAAATAGGAAAAGGATGGGGTGACTAAAACCCTAAAATTCCAGTGGGTACTAAATGAGCTCAAACTCCAAGTGTGAGAGAGTCAATGAATACGCCAAATTCACATAAACATTTTACTGATAAGAATCTCTATAGTCACAAAGTGGCTACTCCTTATCTGTGTCTAACAGAGAGACATAGCAGAGTTAGTTGGCAAACACACAAGGTGAACAGGTTGAAGGGACAGGACTAGCAGCTGATCTCTATGCCTCATCCCCCCAAAATGTCTGCAAGGTAATGCTGGTTAGCCACAAACTCTCTTACAGGCATTTGAGACAGTTGATTTTTAATATTTTCTTAAAAAAATACAAAGATGAACTGTTCAGATCAACAAAACTCAGGGAAAGGGGAAAAATGGAATTTCAGAGTAAAGGGAAAGTGCATTCTTATTTAGGCATCATATTCCCACACTCCCAATACCCATAAAGCAAGAATTTCACTCCATAACACAGGGGAGACTTGAACAGTAGCTCAGAAATGGTGATAGCAGGTACTGGAACTAACAAAAGAATTCTGGTTGTCCTTGATTTTTCTGTCGTGGGATGGATGAAATCCATTCTAAGGACAGAGAAGGGAACCTTATAGTAGGAAAAAGACTAAATGTACCAAACACAGTTGTAAAAACCCGTCCTTAGCATAAATGTGCCCTTAAAAGAAGGGGACAGTAATCAGGTAGCTGAACTTCTAGGCTGTTGCCATCCCCACCCCATTCCCAAATAAATAGTTTGGAAGTGTAATAGCATAGTCGTATTTGATTCAACAAAGAGTCTCTCACCCACTCGAGGCAAACCTTACCCATGGGCAGATGAGCCCCGGCAGGGATTAAGACAATGTAAAGTCAGAGAACTTCCGATTCGTCCCCAGGCACACTGAACTCCCACATTTACTCAATCTCCGCTCCTCCCAACGTTTGTTCACTCTGTTATTCCCTCAGACAGTCTCCAGTGCCAAGATGCACGACACTTCAGTTCAGAAAGACCATGGGGACATAAAACGATGCTTCGAATAATACACCCTTCTCAGTCTTCCAGGTTATATTTTAGTGGTGTTCTAGGTTCACTCACATCCCATCGAATCATTTTCCTCACTCACTCTAAACTCCTGATAAAGCAACCCTGTCCCCTCTAAGGGAGTGTCCGATAGATCTTTCCCTTGGCCCCCAAAGTTTGACAGGGCTTTTCTGTTGGTTTTCCTCCAGAATGGAACTGTGTTGCCCCTAGCTACCGGTAGACTAGGAAAGATACTTATCCCTGGAAAAGGAAAACAAAAGACTTGGGTTTTACCAAGCTTGGTATCCTCCCAACCATCTAGGCTGAATACTGCCCACATGTAATAGGTCAAACTCACCTTCATTCTCTGCAACACATGAGGCACAACATATATTTATATATATAAGTATATATTCTCCCAAGCATATGGTAATTTAGAGACGACAAGAAAGTGCTCCCTAGACCAGAAGGAGAGGTGATCTGGCCTCTCACATCCATCCAGTGTGCAGTCTCTTCCCTGGAGTGTCTGTTACCCACCCTCCTCTTGGACAAAACTACCAGCGCGAGGGGGAGGTGTGTCAAATAACTACAGTCATCACTGCACTGGTGCTTGTAATCACCCTGTGCACACAAGGAGAAAGAGACATTCTGGAAAGGATCCTTGATTCTCCTGTAAACTGTCCCTGGGACTGGTCACTAGCTCTGGATGATGCTCCAACAACGGTCACTTCTCTCGGAGAACACACACGCCAGCATCACAGCGCTGGGTTCCCATGGATGTCACTACTTCCCAGCTGTCGATGATAGGGTCATAGCACTCGATGCTACTCAGCAGGGAATTCCCATCATATCTAGTGGGGAAGAAGCAAAAGAAGGAAATGAGCTTTCTATTCCTTTCCATACAAGTCCTACACTAAGGTTGCCACTGAAGATGTCTCCCTGACCCAAACCCCGTCTCCATCCAAAAATGTGGACTGGATCACACTGCCCTGGATGCTTGGTGACTCTAGCCTGGTTTCTAAATCCTCACCCTGCAATCGCATAAAGTCTTCCCCGCAGCACTGTGGCTCCTACATAGCAGCGTGGAGTGGTCATGCTAGTGACAGTTGTCCAGGAATCGGTGCGAATGTTGTATGCTTCAACGGAAGAAAGGTGGGCTGTACCGTCAAATCCCCCCACCACGTAAATATGGTCATTCAGCAGGGCTACTCCTGCACCTGGGGGAAAAAGGTACAGCAGATGAATACTCCTAAGTTAAGACCTGAATTCTAGAAACAAAACATGGTCACTGATGGCTAGCTGATTTCTAGGTTAGCTGAGGGATGTGGACTGGGGCCAGACAGGCCTAGAAGAACCTAGCCCAGCACAAGTTATCCCATCTGTAAACCCTTTGGTTGGGCCTCGAAATAGAAAAGAAAAACTGAAATGGTTGTCATCTTCACTTTCATTAATTCAGAGCCCAAGCCTCTTCACTAGGAGAAAAGGCGGCAGTGGACAAAACAAGGTACTGAAGGTGGAAGGAGGAAAGGAGTTGAAGCTGTCATCCCAATGCAGTTTCCACCCAGAGAAAGGAAAGTGGAGCAGCGCAGCATTTCTCCTTGCTTCCAACCCAGCCTGCTCCACTTCAAGCAGCTCCCAGTGAAGGTAAATCACTGCTTTTCTGTACTTGTGCATTAGAGATTTTATTCAGCATATTCATTTAACAAGTACTACACTCACGAAACTGTACTAGATACCACAGAGTGCAGAGAGGGAACAGAGACATAAAAAACAAGTAAAACAAGAAGACTTTTGCCCTCAAACTTATAATCTAGTTGAAAGTTTAAGTTGTCTTTATTCTCACTATATTTAGAGAAAAC
This sequence comes from Equus przewalskii, assembly GCF_037783145.1. Taxonomy (NCBI): domain Eukaryota; kingdom Metazoa; phylum Chordata; class Mammalia; order Perissodactyla; family Equidae; genus Equus; species Equus przewalskii. Next base: position 29,816,270 of record NC_091861.1, read on the forward strand.
AGCGGGAAAGAGGAGAATGGAGTCTGACTGATGTTTTACTTTATGTCTACATGGAGGAGGAAATGCAACTCTGATTTACTGATACCCTGTCCTGTGACTGTACCATGGCCGCACAAGTACAGATTTGACAGTACTGTCTATTGTCCCCTCCCTTAGATCCGACTGGTCTTACCAGAGCGCTTGGTGGCCATCGGTGTAACATTGGTCCAGTGTCCTGTATGGGGATCATATTTCTCAACTGAATTTAAGATATTCAAGCCATCATATCCTCCTGAAAGACAAAGTAGAGACTATTCCAGAAAGAACGGTAAATCCTTCTGCCCATTCCCAGTCTGCCTGCCTTTCTCTGAGTGTTTCAACTCATTCTTTCAGTTTCACTTTTCCCTCAAGAGTTCCAATAATCCAAAAAGAAATCTGATAGTATGCTATTTTCTGCTTCCAGGGAAAAGATAATCCTAAGTGATGGAAAAGATAGTGGGATAGACTGGGGTTTTAGTTGAAGGAAGTCTATGAACTTCCGGTAAAAAGGGAGTCCCACCCAGAGGCTGCCACCCTTAAGTGAGTTCTCTCCCATCCCTGCATCCCAGACTGAATACCTAGACAGTAGATCACTCCGCTAGCCACTACTAGTCCGGCGCCTTCCCGGGCTGTCTGCATATCTCCCAGCATGCTCCACTGGTCAATGTTTGGGTCATATCGCTCCATACTGGTATGACGCCTGCTTCCATCAAAGCCTCCAGAGACATAGATCATATCTGTTCAGAATGAACAAATCACAGACTATTAGAGAATGAGAGATTTCTAGGAACTCTTTTCTCTACAAATTCCCCACAATTCGTTCAAATGTTTGGGAGCAAAAACGAAGATTTTTTCACGGAATAAGTCAATTAGGTCTTATAGATAAGGAAGACAGCACAGTCGAGATATCTAAAAAAGAATGGGGTAAGACTGAATCCTCAAAAGCATTTGAAGAGTAGGCGAAGTTTGCAAAAATAAAACTAGTGCCAATTCCTCATCAGTACATTGGAACTCTATTTACCAAGTGTTGTCAGTGTTGAAATATCCATGCATAACGAACAGCTTTGTTAACACTGATATTTCTGAAAGCAAAAAGGATATTTGACCTTACCAGTATCTCTACATTTCATGCTCCTGCCAGACCAAAGGCAGAGGTATGAACCCTGATCCAGCCACAACAAAATGGAAACACTGCTCTCCACACCAAGCCTACCTCCTAGGGTGGTGGCTCCAGCAAGGCCTCGTCGGACATTCATCGGGGCTACAGAATACCAGACCCCATCCTCATCTGCTGTGTAGTCTAGACACTCCACTGAACTGAGGCGGGAACGGCCATCATAGCCACCAATTACGTAGACCCGGTCATGTAGGGACACTGAGGCCACATAACGTCTCTTACGAGTGATGCTCTGTGGATTTAGGAGAGAAGCAGTGCAGAGCATGTCAGTCACGAGAGTCTCAGGCTGTCCTTTCTGTTTCTACCTACACACCTCTCCTTCTTGTCACCAGGAACCCTTCTTGAGGCAGTGGTTCACCCTCACGTGGCCTCCAGCGGCCTGCCTACTGAATGAATACCCTCTTGCCTGTTGTGATGCAAGACTTCTGTACATCTGCCTCTTTCCAAGGCTTCCAAAAGATTTGATGTCTTTTTGTTATCTAGTACCTGATCACTTCCTATTTCATAAGGCACTGGGCTACAGACTTCCTTAAAATGGAAAAGTTCCTTGCACTGCTAATCCAAAGGCCAGGATTCAAAGACCCTAAAAGTTAGGAGGACTGATCAAAAGATTTCCATGCTTTCTCAGAATTATTATTTTTCTTTCAGCACTGAAACAGAGACACACCAAGGGAGAAAGATACAAACTTCTGAGTTCAATTGAACACTAGTTCAAATGAACACCATTTAACACTGAGTTCACGTGAACAGAGCATGATCAACGGAGCATGCCAGGAGTTACACACACAGCTCAGGAAGGCGATGAAATAGCAGTGGCCAGCTGAGTTTAATTCGATGCAGTGCCACTAATATTTCTGAAGTTTGATCTACTCCAAACAGTCAGTAACTATTTATCGAGTCCCTACTCTACATGACACTGTTGTAAGGAACATTAGGCTGTTACCAGGCTTTTATACTTTTAGGGCTGGATTATTATGATCTATAGTCAGGGAACGGGGACATTCAGCTCTTTCCCCATGACTGGTTTCACCAATTACTTACTGGCAAAAAGCTCCACTCCTGAGTCTTGGGGTCATATTTCTCTACCACATCGATGGGAGACTGCTGGCTTCCAAAGCCCCCAACCACCAGGAGCACTTCATTGGCTCCTGAAAACAAAGGGAGAAAAAGAAGTTACTTCACCACCCCTGGCTGGGGAATTACTCACAGGAAAGTATTAAGTAGAAACAGTTCTGGGATATCTTGCTTTACGTGGCCCAGAGAAGCAATCTGAAATAGGAGAATCATCCTAAGGCTGCCTAACAGGAAATTATTTCTTCCTGATGCCCTAGCTCTTGAGGACCTGAATCTATGAAATTTAAATTTCTGGACAACATTAAAACTCCAACAGGCAAACCCGAACATACCATCACACCACTTCAACCTATCTAGATGACTTTGGTTGATACAGTAACTGTGTTCTAAGTGCAGGCAGGAGGAGGCTAACGAAGCTCCCTGCCCCTCAGCCTGCAAACTCCGAATGGGATTTTCTCTAATGAAAGAATGCTCTCCTAACCCTGTCTCAAAACAGTTGAGAGATGCGGCTTAAGACCAAGTGATCAACTTTTAAAATCTCTTTTCCATGAACTTTTATTCTTCCAATTTAGCCAACTATATGAACATGTTCCCTGCCAGTACATCAAAACTGTCAGGTATTCATAAGACCAGGCTTATAAAGGGAGTCTTTTTCTCTACTATTTTCCCAAACAAAATATTTTGATGGCCTTCACATATTCCCCTTTATCCTAAGGCCTTATTCTGATCAAATACTTCCTACCTTGTGTCCTTCCAAGGAGCAAAGTCTTCTGAGGAACCCCCTGGCGCATCTGCTCTCCTAGAGCACATGGACTGAACACTTAGCTGGAGCACTTTGGATGATGCAATCACTATGAGGGCATTTAAGAGACCAAGGTGCTCAGAGAAATAACCTGGACTTGAAAGAGTAACTGTAGTACCTCTAAACTGACAAGAGACACAGAGCCCTGAAGTAGTAACTGCTCTGACAGTTACCACCAACAGTTGCTACAATCATTAGCTGCCGCTAGTATACTACTTTACAACGCACAATAGAAGTACACCACCATCACCTATGAAGTATTGCTGCCAAAAAACTGACGCTGAATCTTGAATCTTTTCAAGTCTCTAGTCTAAACCACCTGTTTACAGGAAATACAGGGGACAGAAATACATGTTAAATGATACAAGGCTACAATCAGTAAAATCTAGAATGTGGGAATTTCTACAGGTCAAACAACCTGGTCACTTCAACAAACAAATTGCAAGGAAAAACCAAAGCAGGAGGGGAAAACCTGTGGATTAAAAGAGACTAAAGAGAGAGATGAACTCAACGCAATGGCTAGACCTTGTCTGGGTCCTGAGTGGAGCAACTTGAAGTTTCAAAAACAAAAACAAAAATTATGGAAAATTGGGGAAACACGAACATCTACTTGATATCTGAGATAAGGAGCTGGTTGTGGGGGGAATCCTGGTCAAGATGGCAGTGTAGGCAGACTCTGAACTCACCTCCTCCCATGGACACAACAAATTTACAACTACTCCTGGAACAATTACCCCCGAGAAAGAACTGAAAACGGGATAAAAAGAACCACACCACAAGGGACAGCGCTGACAGAGGTGGAAGAGGAAAAAGTTCCTTTCTGGAGAGAAGAAAGCCACCTTCTAGCCGCAGAGCTTCATGGCCAGCTGGGAGCAATCTTAAGGTAGGAAGCCTTCCCTGGAGGAGTGGGGGATCTGAGTAGGGGAATGTGAACACAAGCAGCAGCTTTTGGACTCAGCATAACCAAGACAAGCGTCATAATATCTGGCATTGCTGCTACTAACAACAATGGGGAATACCCCCAGAAAAGCAATTGGACATAAGGGAAAAAAAAGCCTGCTATTAAAGGGCCCATGCACAATTCAGAAAGCAACCTAAAATCACCAGCAAGAAAGGTGCACAATCCTTTGGTGAAGACTCACCTGATAAGCTTTGGTCGCATCTCAGTGAGAGGTGAGACCTCCCCACGGACTGAGACATTGGTGGTAGCCATTTTTGAGAACTAGTACAGACATGCTGACACAAACACTGGCAGATGCCACTGGAGTTCTTCCCATGGCCTATTAGCATAGGAGTCTGCCCCATCCACCAGAGCACCAATTTAATCCAGCTCAGCCAGAACAGGCAACCTGCCCTAGGGACTAGCCCCACCCAACAGCAAGCCTTGGGCAATCTGTGGACCCACAAAGGTGGGGTGCCTGGATCCTCTGCAGTGCGGTGGGTGAGTCCACCTCGGCGGCACAGGGCATGCACGAGGTGTGGGCCTGGATTGGCGGAGTGTGTGAGGCCTCTGCAGTGCAGTGACTGGGTTTGCTTCAGTGGGTCAGGGCCCACGCATGGGGCAGGACTGTGTTGACAGAGTGTGTGGCCCTGCAGGCAGTGGGGCTTCTTAGCTGCAGCAGACTTGTGCTTCTCAAACAACCACATAGGGGATCAGCCCCAACTTCCAAAGCCTGAAAAAATTGGGTGCTCCCATGCCTGGTGCTGGCCCCACTAAGCTGCAATCCTGAGAGAGCCAACAACAGACCTGCAGGCCAGAGGGCTACAGCAATGTAAGCCCCCTGAGCCTAGCAACCAGCCACACTTGGGTCATATTCACTTAACAGAAAAACTGCAACAGGAATGTGCTATTAGACCTTGTAGCCAACTGTGCTGGAACTCCCCATGCCAGATAAAGTGACTGAAGGGTCCACGGCAGCCACATGCAGCTGAGCATTACAACCGGCCAGCTAGGGGGACAGCCTCCCCGGGTACCTGAAGCAAGAGCAACCCTGCCACAACAGAAGGACTCACACAGCCCACACAGGTGACACCCTGAACATCTGTAACTGGTGACGAGAGGCAAGCACACCACTGGGCCTCATAAGGCATTTCTTACATAAGGTCACCTCTCCAAGATCAGGAAATGTAGATGACCTACCTAATACATATATGTAAGCACGGAGAAGAAGGCAAAATGAGGAGATAAAGGGAATATGTTCCAAGTAAGGGAACAGGACAAAACCCCAGAAAAAGAACTAAATGAAACAGAAATAATCTACCTGACAAAGAATACAAACTAACAGTCATAAGGATGCTCACTAATCTTGGGAGAAGAACGGATGAACTCAGTGAGAACTTCAACAAAGATTTGGAAAATATAAAAAACAACTAATCAGAAATGCAGAAAACAATACTAGAAATGAAAATTTCACTAAAGGCACTCAACAGCAGAGTAGATGATACAGAAAAACGGATCAGAAAGCTGGATGAAAAACTAGAGGAAATCACCCAAGCTGAACAGATAAAAAAGAATTAAAAAGAATGAGAACAGTCTAAGAGGACTCTGGGACAACATCAAGCACACTAACATTCATATTATAGGTGTCCCAGAAGGAGACGAAAGAGACAAAGGGGCAGAGAATCTACTTTAAGAAATAACAGCTGAAAACTTTCCTAACCTAAGGAAGGAAACAGACATGCATGTGCAGGAAGCACAGATAGCACCAAACAAGATAAATCCAAAGAGGCCCACTCTGAGATACATTATAGTTAAAATGTCAAGAATTAAAGATAAAGAAAGAACCTAAAAGCTGCAAGAGAAAGGAAACAAGTGACATACAAAGAAAACCTCATAAGGCTCTCAGCTGACTTTTCAGAAGAAGCCTTACAGGCTAGAAGGGAGTAGCACGATATATTTAAAGCACTGAAAGGAAAAAACCTACAGCCAAGAATACTCTACCTGGCAAGGTTATCATTCAGAATGGAAGGAAAGAGAAAGAGTTTCCCAGACAAGCAAAAACTAAGGGAGTTTATCACCAAGAAAATAGCCTTACAAGAAATGCTAAAGGGATCTATTTAAGTGGAAAAAAGATGACAAATAGGAATAAGAAAATTATCAAAACAAACAATAAAATCACTGTTAAAGGCAAATATACAGTAAAGGTAGCAGATCAACCATCTAAGAAGCTAATATGAAGGTCAAAAAAAAAAACTAAAATTATCTATTTCCATGATAAGAGGGTAATGGATACCCACACAAAAAAAGGTTAGATATATATCAAAAACATAAAATGTGAGAGGAGGAGAATAAAAGAGTAGAGTTTTTAGCAAGAGGTCAAACTAAAGAGACCATCAGCTTAATACAGATTGCTATATACATAGGTTATTATATATGATGTCATGTAGTCACAAACCAGAAACACGTAATAAATACACAAAAAATTAAGAGACAGAAACCCAAACACAGTACTAAACAAAGCCATCAAACCACAAGAGCAGAGAGCAAAAGAAGGAACAGAGAAGAACTACTAAAATACCCAGAAAGAAAGTAATAAAATGGCAATAAGTACATTCTTATCAATAGCTACTTTAAATGCCAGTGGACTAAGTGCTCCAATCAAAAGGCATAGGGTGGCCAACTGGATTAAAAAACAAGACTCATATATATGCTGCATACTAGAAACACACCAGACCTAAAGACACTCACAAACTGAAAGTGAAGGGATGGAAAAAGATGCTCCATGCAAATGCAAAGAAAAGAAAGCTGGGGTAGCACCACTTATATCAGACAAAATAGACTTTAAAACAAACAGTGTAACAAAAGGCAAAAAGGGCACTACATAATGATAAAGGGAACAATCCAACAAGAGGATATAATACTTGTCAATGTCTATGTACCCAACATAGGAGCACCTAAATATATAAAGCAATTATTAACAGACATAAAAGGAGAAATAGTAACACAATAACAGTAGGAGACTTTAACACTTCACTTACAACAATGGAGTGACCATCCAAACAGAAGCTCGATAAGGAAACACTGGCCTTAAATGATACATTAGACCAGATGGACTTAGTAGATATAACACTCCATCCAAAACCATAAATACACATTCTTTTCATATGCACATGGAACGTTCTCCAGGATAGATCACATATTAGACCACAAAACAAGTCTCAATAAATTTAAGAGTACTAAAATAATACCAAACATCTTTTTTGACCACAACAGTATGAAACTAGGAATAAGATACAGGAAGAAAATTGGAAAACCCACAAATATGTGGAGATTAAACAAAATGCTACTAAACAACGATTGAGTCAATGAAGAAATCAAAGGAGAAATAAAAAAATATCTGGAGACAAATGAAAATGAAAATACGACATGCCAAAATTTATGTGATATAGCAAAAGCAGTTCTAACAGGGAAGTTTATAGCAATGCAGACCTACCTCAACAAACAAGAAAAGTCTCAAATAAAGAATCTTACAACAACAACACACACACAGCAACGGAGATTGGATTAGTGGTTACCAGAGGTGAAGGGGGTGATTAGGCACAAGTGTGTGGTGGTGGATTGTAATTAGTCTTTGGGTGGTGAGGATGATGTAATTTACATAGAATTTGAAATACACTACGATGTATACCTGAAATTTACATAATGTTATAAATCAATGTTAATCGTACTAAAAAACAACAAAAAAATGCCAACAACAAAAAAAAGGATTGGTTGTGTGTTTTCTTTAAAGAGTGATAATGGCATTTTGGATACATTAAAAAAAATGTTCCTTATCTTTCAGAGATACATATGAAAGCATAATATATGTGGATAGAATTATATCCTGTCTGGGATTTGCTTCAAAACAGAAAGGTCATGAGTTCAAAGTTGTTGAAACTGGGTAATGGGCATGGGGGATAATCATATTATTTTGTTTTTATGTGTGTGTGAAATTTTTCTTAATGACCCACACAGAAACCAGAGTCTAACCTCATCTTCTAAGGGGGCACCAGTCTTGTGTACTTTCTCCAAGGTGAGCCAGGAAGCAGGTCTCAAGAGCCAGTTCCTTTTGGAAAAGCAGACCATGTACACAAGGGCCCTTTCAAATTATGCTGGTTTTATTTGTGTATAAAATTCCTTCAAGCAGGAAGAGGCCAGGCCCACAGTTATTTGTCTCATCTTTGGGAGCACTCTTCCCCACTTCTTCCCTCCCTCTGACAGGAAGAGAGAAAGTAAGAGCAGTCCTTCTATCCAAACACATTTCCCTCTGTAGATGAACATGATGCTAGTGGATGATGTCTGTATGGGTAAGAGAATGCAAAGACTCCAAACAACTGAGAGGTATGTTCTATGCTTTGCACATCTAAAAAATTTCCACTGATTTCCAGCTGTAATTTCTTTTGCTTTATGTAATTCCCAGCAGAAAATAAAAGTAGGGGAAAAAACCCCTTGTTCTTGATAATATGATTTCATTCAGGCAGCTTTTGAAGGATGGGAGACACAGAAGCAGATAGGAAATATTTAATTATGCTACAAAACCCAGTGAACTGACAGCACTTCCTGGGCGACAATTATTGAGTAAACCTGGTACCTATACGTCGACAGTGGAAGTTGGACAGACGTGTGAGGTGCTCAGTCATTCTATGGCTACAAGTGCTGGGGGCCCTAGACCACTGGTTCCCAAATATACTTGCCATGAAGGACTCTTTTCATTATTTTCTCCTGACAGATCCTGTGTTTGAAAGACTGTCTACCAAGCTGCATTTAAGTAATCAATCTCCCCATTGCTGCTGGAGCTATATATAAGTGCAAGAGAGCTTTTGGTAAGTATGAGAGCACCACTGTTTTCACATTGAATAGACATAACTTTAGTCAATTCTGATGTCTTTTGTTCAGCCTGTGCAGCTTTTTCTAGCACAAAAATGATTTCCTTTTAGAAAACTTAAAAAATTACTCAAGGACTAGTATAATTGCCGTCCTTACTCGAATATTAATTATATTTCTCGTGATTATAAAACATATAATATATAAAACACATTTTCACTGCTAGAAATAACTTGGAAAATATAGACAAGTATTATGAAAAAAAATTTACCCTTAATTCCACAATACAAATACAAAGCCAAATGTAACAGATTATTTCCTTCCAGCCTTGTTTCTAAATATTTATAAAACATAAATGGGACCATATTGTATTGCAACCTGCTGTTTTTATTTCATTTTCCCAAGATAAGAGCAAAATCTTTTGATATACAATTTTATTTCAGGGGTTCATAATTTTGGGTTATAAACAATCACATAACCCTGTGATAAATATCGCTGAATATGGAACTTTTCCCAGTTATTTTTCTACCACAGAAATGGGAGGGTCTCTGGAGTGAAGAACATGAACATAAACAAAAATCTTTTCATTTAAATGATAAGATTACTCTGAGGTTGAACCAATTTACATTCCCACCAACACTATAAAGGTGCCAATTCTTTCTACTCTCTGTAGCACTGGATATTGTTGTTTAATCTTTGATACTTTGGTAGGCAAAAAATTGTATTTATTGCTTTAATTCTTATTTTGTTACTAATAAGACTCTCTTACTAACTAGGTTGAACTTTGCCCCTCATATTTCATAGCCAATTGGGCCTCCCGTTCTGGGAGCTGTACACTCAGGTCTTCAGAGTTTCTCTCACGCATTTTTATGAATGCTCTACATACAAATGACGTTAACCCTTTGCTGTGGTTGCAGCAAATCTATTCTCCTAATTTGTCTTTAAGGTTGCGTATGATTTTTATTTAGTCAAATACACTGATCTTTTCCTTTGTGATTGTTTCTATTCCTCTGTGCCTACAAGGTCATCCTCCACTGGAAGAAGGCCTAAGGTTTCCAATGTCTTCGGACTCTAAGTGGGGACCATTCCTGTAACAATGTGACTAATGTGAAAAAAGCTACTGAAAGGAGTGACCAGAAAGAAGCCTGCTAGTTCTTTGCCAATGAATGGGGTACTTAAGATAGATTTTTATCTTTATGATGAGGAAAGCATGTCGAAAACATCTAACAAGAGGGTGAAAAAGCACATTACTAAAACTGAGGCATCTTCACAGTGCCCCGGTGGTTTTTTTTTGTAGGAGAGGATGGGGTGGATAGGAGTGTGTGTGCGCTGTGGTGTGACGTTAGAGGAATATAGCAGATGGACCGCAGGACTGCTAAGATAACAGGGCTCATAGAACTCTATTTCCATATGCATTGACCTTTAACTCAGAGAACAGACAGCGACAAATCAAGAATTGCAATTTCCATGATAGCTTCTGTGAGGGCAATAGGTGTGGTTAATAACTAAAACAAAATCCCCACACACTATTTGGCACGCTATTTTTAATTAGCTGTAAATTTAATTTCCTTATGCTGCATGCAGAAGAGTCATTATCCTGGTAGCTGGTTTAACAATCCCTATGAATATAGATGGGCAGTGGACATCATGGTAGGAACATTTTACTTCTAAGGTACTGATGAGGAGATGATAAATTAATAATCTAGCTGGAAGCAGCTTCAGAATTTCCTTTCTAGGATTTCTGAAAAATAACCTCAAAATGATGAGCGCACAAAAAATCATATCCTAATCTCTCAAGGTCAGGGCAATAAGTAAGTTCTCTGAGCAAGCAGGAGCTTCTGCTGCATGTTTAGAGAAATGCAGGAAATGTACCTTCAAAGAATCTTCTGGGTTTTCGGGTTCACAAAATTTTCATTGGCTTTAGTTCAATTTAACAAGCAATTAGTGAGTGCTATCCTGTACTTTCTGGGACACCTTTGGCTCTGCAAAAAAAAAATATATCTTCCATATTGGAAAGAAACTTAGTGACTGAATTTAACCCCCATGATATACAGAAGAAATGGTAATCCAGGAAGGTAAAGAACCTGTCCAAATTCAAACAGTAAGTTACTAGAGTGAAGAAATGGGAGCAGAAATCAAAGCAAATAATATGTCTTATCTCCTAGTGCCAGATTCTTTCCATTAAGTCACTGGCTTACATCGTATTTAAAGAATATACATTTTTTACTATTTTTTAAATAACAAAAGTAACCATGTGCTTATGATAACCCAGACGTATATAAATAAAACAGTCCCACTTTGTTAAAGGTATAGTGTTTAATCCTTGCACACATATCCTGTTGATGCTCATGCAAACATACACAAACAGTTTTTGCCTCTTTTTTTCCCCCCAATGAAAAGATTTTCCCCTCCACTTAGTATACTCAATTAATCCTTCTTGTTTACCCAGCTACATATATCTGACTCAATGCTTTAATAGTTTCATAACATTCCATGGTACAGTTGTAGTATAATTCAGTCAACCATGCATTTCCCTGCAGATGGAATTCAGGATATATCCCTTTTTTCTGGCAATATTAGCAATGGGAAACACTCTTTTTTTTTTTTGAGTGGCACCTGAGCTAACATCTGTTGCCAATCTTTTTTTTTTTTCCTTTCTCCCCAAAGCCCCCCCAGTACATAGTTGTGTATTTTAGTTGTGGGTCCTTCTAGTTGTGGCATGTGGGACACTGCCTCAGCATGGCTTGATGAGCAGTGTCATGTCTGTGCCCAGGATTTAAATCGGGGAAACCCCGGGCTGCTGAAGTGGAGCATGTGAACTTAACCACTCGGCCACCGGGCAGGCTCCATATAGGAAACATTCTTATGCATATATCTTATATATACTTATTTCTATACTAATATTTTATTTCTATGGTATAGATTATACTATTGTGCTTATTTCTATAGTACAGATTCCCAGAGGTGGGACACAAAGGTGGTTTGTACATTTTAAACTTTAATTTTCATTTCTAGACCTGCTAGGGAAGCAAATTTTTAAATGTTCAGTGTTCACTTACATTTCCTTTTCTGTGTGAATCTGTATATCTCTCATGCAATCTTCTATTGGGCTAGTGTTCTTTTTCTTATTGATTTATATGAGCTCTTTTTATATTAGATATATTAACCTTTTATCATATATACTGAATATATTTTCTCCCAGTCCATCAATTAAAAAAAAAATTGATGCAATCAAGTAACCTTGAAGGGTTGTAGGTTTTTTTCTTTTAGCTAAAAAGGTTCCTACCCAGGGGGATGGGGGAAGGGAGAGTTGCTGTCTAATGGGTACTGAGTTTTAGTTTTGTAGGATGAAAAGAGTTCTGGAGATTGGTTGTACAAGAATGTGAATATAACTAACACTATTGAACTGTACACTTAAAAATGGTTAAGATGGTAAATTTTATGTCATGCATTTTTTACAATTAAAAACAGAAAAAAGGGCTCCATCCGGAAGTTATACAAATATTTTCCTATCATTTCTTCTAGTATTTTTATAGTTTTTCACACTTAGTCCTTCAATCTATCTTGTGTTGATTATATATCCTTGCATATAGTATGAGAAATAGATCATATTTTGTCATCCTCCAGGAACTAATAGAAGAGCATCATCTACTATTCTTTCTCTAGGATTTCCCTTATAAAAAAAGCAGCATCTCTGTGTGGTGGGATTATGGATGACTGTTACTTGTTTTGTGCTTTTCTGTATTTCTAAAATTTTTACATTAACATACAGCACTTATGCCATTAAAACAATATAGGGGATAAATCATCATTCTACTTAAATCTATCAATGAACAGCTTAATTATCAATTAACACCTTAGCATGCACACACGAGTCCACAGTGAGATTAAAAACAAGACTAGGAAATAATGAAAAGAAAACATCACTCCATATACAGAGTAATTTATAACTTACAAAATGCTTTCACACATACCACCTAGGCTCTTAGGACAGTGAAATCGGGAGGGTAGGAAACAGAAGTGAAGCAAGATTTGGGCACCTTTTACTGCCAGCTACAATGTTAGGCATCTTCTTTGCGTTATCTCCTTTAATCTCCACAACAACCCAGTGAGAGAGGACATTAATTAGCACCCTCATTCTAGAGGCAGAAGCACAGGCTCAGATAAATTGATGCCTTGCCCCAGGTCATAAAACCAGTCCTCAGAGGGGCTGGGATTTGAACCTCAGTCTGCTTGCTAAAATAAGAGCTAATATACACAGCACTTATGCACCAAGAACTGTTCTAAACCTTTTACATAAATTACTTCATTTATTCTTCATAACAACTTTGGAGGTAGGAGCTACGATGATCCCCATTCTACAGATGAGTCAAACTGAAGTATGAGGTTAAGTTTTCTGCCAACATTAACACACCTCGTAGTCGGTACACTGGCAGCTGCACCCACACGGTCGGCTCCAGAGCGCAGGCTCTTAACTACTACACGTCACTGCCAAAACCCCTGTATTGCAACTATCCTGAACTCCTGTACTCTCTACCATGCTGCTGCGTTTCCTTCCTCTTTTCATCCCAGAATGGAAAAAACACATATGGAGAAGGGGAGAGGTGGGAGGGAGCATACCACCTACTACATGGCATTTGAAATAATTCCTAGTTCACAGACTTCAAGTACATTGAAATAAAATTATAACTTACATTGCATAATAGCTGACAATTCATAAAGTGCTTTCACATACTTTTTCTCATTTAATCCTCCATATAGTTATGTGAAATAGATAGGGAAGATATCCTTGGTTCATAGGAAAGAAAGTTCAGGGTGATGAAGTGATTTGTCTGAGATGACATAATTAATAAAAGATCAAAAACATGTCTAAAACAAGGTCTTTGTATTTCTTACAGAATGTTCTTTTTAACTACATCATGCCGCCTGGCAAGTGGTAGTGGAAAAATCCCCCCCTTCTGCTCAGACGCCAGCTTACCTAGACGAGCCCTCGTCCTGGGTCCCTGCATCTGACTGCGCAGTTCAGGCCTCAGGTGAAACTTCTTTGCTTCATCAACTAGGTCCCTGCACTGTAAACTACAGCGGATGAAAGGCTGAAACACAGGAGGCAGGAGAGTGAGCCACAGCGGCCACCTCTCATCTAAGAGAATACAGGGCACACATCAAGAATTAACACAGAAAACCAGCACTGTGGTTCCAGAAGGGCTGCTAGTAATAACTACACTGTGGGTTTCCAGAAATGATTAAGAAAAATTTTTAATAGACAATATATTACATGGATCAAAAATAAAATGATATAAAGAAGACATACAGGCATACCTCATTTTATTGCACTTTACTGTGCTTTGCAGATAATGCGTTTTTTACAAATTGAAGGTTTGTGGCAACCCCGTGTCAAGCAAGTATACTGGTGCCATTTTTCCAACAGCATTTGCTCACTTCATGTCACATTTGTCATGTGACAAAATGTGTGTCACATTTTGGTAATTCGTGCAGTATTTCAACATTGAGGCAAGACCCTCCACCAGCAAAATGATTACAACTCACTGAAGGTTCAGGTGAGTGTTAGCATTTTTTAGCAATAAAGTAAATTTTTTTTATTGTTTTTGGTGAGGAAGATTGGCCCTGAGCCAACATCTATTGCCAATCTTCTTCTTTTTTTGCTTGAGGAAGATTGTTCCTGAGCTAACACCCATGCCAATCTCCCTCTATTTTGTATGTGGGATGCCACCACAGCATGGCTGATGAGTGGTACGTAGGTCCACACCCAGGATCCAAACCCATGAACTCTGGGCAGCCAAAGTGGAGCGTGTGAACTTAACCAATATGCTACCAGGCCAGCCCCCAGCCATAAAGTATTTTTAAATTAAGGTATGTACATTTTTTTTAGACATAACGCTATTGCACACTTAAAAGACTACAGTACAGTATAAAAATAACTTTTATATGTACTGAGAAACCAAAAAAATGTGTGTGACTCGCATTATTGTGGTGGTCTGGAACCAAACCTGCAATATCTCCAAGGTATGCCTGCCTCCTTGGCACTTACAGGTAACTACTCTTACCGGTGTGTTTGTAATCCCCTCTAGTGACTGTGCAAAGACAAGTACATGATAACTAATAAAAATTTCAGGGGAAAACCAAAAGGCTTCTGTTATTTTCCGGGACGACAGGATGGAGGACATCATGTCTGGAGTAACTTCCCCAGGGCTCAGAGCACTGTCATGATGCCTGTGTCTACTGCTGACACAGCTCTGTACTGGACGGCTCTCACGTGCCTCCCCACAGTCACTTTGCACCTCCTCCGCTCTGCTCTCTGGCTCAGAAGACTGGCGCATATGAACTAGGTCACAGGGCTCCCATGTCCTCTTGCTTTTGGTTGGGCTCTGCCATTGAAAAGCCCTAGCAGGAACTCAGAGGCAAGGAGGAGAGTGAGGTCAGGCTCCTTCACAGTAAGGTAAGTGGTGAATTTGGGATTTCAGTCCCCTGAGTCTGGGCTCCTAACCATAATATAAAGAAATACACACTAGGGGTCTATGGATGGGTTGTAAGAATGGCATTATAAATTGGACAAAAAGAGTTTGAGATGTGACAATGACCAGCCTGCAACTTTTCTAACGTGAATAACTAAAAAACTGTGTTTGTAGTTAACTCCAAAACAGATCTAGGGCTGGGCCAGAGGAAGGAACGTGTCTGCTGACGTGGGTCTCACCTGCATGTCAGAAATCAGTGGGCCCCCAAAGGATGGTCCAGGTGACACAGGTGAGATAGATGGTAAAAATCATGAAAATGTACCACAAACAACTTAAGGTAGAGAAATACTTTTATAAGTAAACACGTTATGACTTAAGTTGATGTTAAAATGCATCAAACTACTTTCATGTGGGCTTCACCAGAGGTCAAAAACAGAGAGACTCGATAAGCAAAGTATCTCTTTTGGGGCAACTTGGAACAATTTACATTGAATAGAGAAGGAACAAAATTTATCAAGTGTTGCTTATGTAAAACACTTAGCGGCATATAAAAAAAAAAAAAGACACCTCAACACAGAATTAATTAAATCACAGATTTTCACTTGAGTCAGGAGCCCAACTTGCCTAGAGGCAAACCAGGAGACACTGTGCCTACATTAAAATAACTGATTTGAGTACACAATACGAAGCCAAAAGAGATACTCAAGGTTTTGGATCCTGTGTGTCTGCATGACTTACCTCAGCATCTATTACATCCGTGATGTACCTGGGGGTCAGCAAGGGCATCCGGACATACTGTAGCAGATCAGGCAAGGATTCTTCTCGCTCCTTCTTGGCATGCTTCACCCAGTTGATAACAGCCTCAAAGACTGGCTCTTCAGAATCCACCTACAAATGTATAATTACAAACCATGGATCTCTGCTTTTCCACTTATCTCACAATCTCAAAATGGAACCATACCGGGCCTGGCCTGGTGGCGCAGCGGTTAAGTTCGCACGTTCTGCTTCTTGGCGGCCCGAGGCTCACCAGTTCGGATCCTGGGTGTGGATGTGGCACCGCTTGGCAAAAGCCATGCAGTGGTAGGCGTCCCACATATAAAATAGAGGAAGATGGGCATGGATGTTAGCTCAGGGCCAGTCTTCCTCAGCAAAAAGAGGAAGATTGGCAGTAGTTAGCTCAGGGCTGATCTTCCTGGAAAAAAAAAAAATGGAACCACACCTACTTTCTCCTTCCTGCTCTCCACCCCCACCACCATTCACCATTATCTCCCAACTTCCAGAAACAGCAAGGCTCTTGGGAAAATAATCTTTTCAGACACAACTTACTAAGACCAGAAAAAGAATTACAGTCAAATTGGGTAAAAAAAATCTTAGATAGATAGTGCCTCATAAACCATCAGTCACAAGTTGGTTTTCCCCATTCCTGAATTTTTTTCCAGTAATTTGTGAAACTTTAAGGTGGGTGGGGGGAGGGAGGATCTGTTGCCCTATTCAAAACTGGCTCTTCAAATAACTCTTATTCCTAAGGGTTGTCTGATGACCTCCAGGCTTGCTCCCTAACTCCTCCACACAAGCCTGTGAAGTCGGAACTTCTCTTCCATCATAGATGGAGTGTCGCAGTTTTCAAAGCATTGTCAATTAGCACTGGAGCAACCACGCTGTCTTAACGTGCTGTGCTATTTGAGATGATATATATAATCCATCACTTGGGAACTTAGGTCTAAGCTTACACATGACAAAACTAGATAAGACACACCCTAAAAAACCTACTTTACACCCCTGGTAAAGCACTAGTATGATGACACCTAGGACATCCCAAAGATGAACATCTAAGCATAGGTCTTGTGTCCCCTCCACCAGCCCCTTGAGTGTATCTGTTCTGAGAGATACCTTTCAGAGTGCGACAGTGCCAGATAAAGAAACCATTCTGTGAACTTTCCGCAAGAACTGCAAATGTTTCAGAATGTTTACTCATTTGATGGATTTACTGAACACCTTCTAAGTGCTAGGCACTTAGATTTCCCAATTAAGACTGATGGGTTAGGGAGGGCCTCCCTGGATGGGTAGCAGTTAGCAGGGAGAATAAGAGAGACCTGGAGAGACTCCAAGGCAGACGGGAGAAGACATGCAAAACCCGAAAGCTGCACTGTTCACACGGCTGCCACCAGCCAGTGCGGCTAGCCACGTTTACACTAATTAAAACCAAGTTAAATTAAAAATTTACCTTCACAGTCACACTAGCCACATTTCAAGTGCTCAGCAGCCACTGAATAGCAGCTACTGAATTGGACAGCATGGATATAGAGCCTTTCCATCTTCACAGAATGTTCTAATGGACAGCACTGTCCTAGGACAAAAAAGAACCTGACCGCTGGGCAATGAAAGAGGTTGGTGCAGCAGGGGAGCAGAAGAATGGAAGAAGACGGAGCTAGAGAAGCCAGCACGGGCCAGACCCCGGAGAGCATCAGAACACTGGGTTTTACTCCATGAGCAACCACAAGCCCACCCTACACAGTTTCCAGCAGGCTGATGACAGGGTCACACTGACGCTGTGTGAAGATCACCCTGACACTGAGGGGAGGACAGTGTGGAAGGCTGACAGCTGGGAGGACAGCCAGAGGCTACTCTGTGTATGAGGCCAAAGGTGACGGTGGTGAAGACATTTATACACCAAATCTATGGGAGGGCAAACTAACTTGGCCTACTGATGGATTAGATGCAGAGGAATGCAGAAGGGAGTCCGTGATTTTTTTTAAAAAGTTTTGTTAAAGAATGACAGACTAACAGTTTTAAACAGCTGCACACTGGACTCCTGACACATTCTAGGTTTAAATTAGATACATCAATTGAAAATGAGGCTTTCAGTCACGAGCAGAGATCCTTGATCTTACTGAAGACAGAATAAACTAGAATTGCAGTGAAACAGCTAAACTGGGGGGGAAAGCCCCAACATCAACACTTCACTATGGAGAAAAATTTCTCCATGATAAATTTTCAAAGAGGATTCTTTCACGTATGAGGCACTGGCACTCTTATTTAATGCTCAGAACAGCCCTGTGTACTGACTACTATCAGTGCTTTACAGAAGAGGAAACTGAAGATTAGTGGTTATGTCACAATGTCACACAGCCCAAACTAAACCCTAGTCTGATTCTAAGGCCATGTTGTTTTAACCACGACGACACACTGCTTCCCACTACTACGTATAAAACAGTAGTACTTAACACTACTTAACAGTAGTACTTAAGCACTCCTGTTTTATATCACTGAGATGAAGGGTTAGGTAGCAGTGGGGAGTCAGATACCTGGTTCCTATTTCCGGCTAGTACATGGGAGAGAAAAAAGTGTCTCAGGCTGTCTTTCCAGAAAAAGGCAAAGGCCAGTCCTGATAGACACTTAAGGAAGACGATACAACAGAGTTCTCAAACTGCTTTCATCTCGGCTTCTGAATAAAAGGTTAGTTATTTGCTCTCCTTGTTCCATATAGTTTTATTCCAAAGTCTATGTAGTTCTAAAATAAATGACTTTTGTGACTGCTTCCTGATTTGGTCAATTAGACGTGCACTAACTAGGTGACCAGCTCACAGCTGAGTGGCTAAGAGAACAGACTCTGGAGCCAGGCTGCCTGGATATGCGTCCTGGCTCCGCCACTGACTGGCTGTGGTACAGTGGTTACCCTCAGAGCCTCAGTTTCCTCCTATGACAAATGGAGAGAGTTTTGAGAAGTAAATAAAATAAAAAATACCAAGAATGGTACCATTAGAACGGAAACTCCAGGGTATAGGGATTTTTGTCTGTTTTGTTCACAAGTGGATCCCTGGTACCTTGCACTGTTCTAGGCACGTTAAGTGCTCAATGAATATCTGATAAATGAACCAACAGTGGATGCTGAGTAAGTGCCAGCCGTTCCACTCTCACGCGCAGTCAACTGCAAGTCTGCAGTGCTCACCCCATTCACTGTATTTTCTAATGTCCGAACAAATCGAGAAAAATCAAGCTATTCTAGCAAATTACAAGTCTGAAGAATGTCATTTGGCTATACCTGGCATTTCAGTGCGAAGACACAATGTCTCACACCACGAAGGTGAGAAAAAACTTTAGCAAACACTTTCCTCAGCGGTATTTCTAACAGCAGCTTCTCTGGGCTGATATGAAACAGCATGTCACCCTGGAAAATAATTCCTCTTTAGCTGGAGACAATGTCACCAACATGCCCTAATCAATATTCCCTCAGGAATGTCACTAGGGAGAGGTGTAAAGAAAAAGTTGGCTAAAATTTGATAAGAAATATATTTAAGACTTGTTATTATATTACATGAAAATCCTAGTTTCAACAAAATAAATCAGGGAGTAATCATTTGGTTTCTAAGTCTATTACGGAACTTCTTTAAGTAGCAAATGCCTCCTACAGCCCTTAGAATATTAATCAAACTTTGATTCCTTCCAATATCTCCCGTTTAAATTGAGGTGCCACTAACTTCTGGGAATCCACTAATTTAAAATTCATTTTTTATTATCTGTGGAGAGTGAGAGGAGAAAAAAATGAACTCTTAGCCTTCCTAGAGAATCAAATTTCTCCTAACTGGGGGAAAGAAAACCCAATAGACTTTTATCCTACCACTTGGCTCTGCTAGGCATTTTCTAGAAGCTACCAACTAGATTAAAGAGTTGGACCACTGGAGATTAATGCCACGGGCTTCAGAGACATCTAATAAATAGCCCTACAGTGGACCTCTCTCTCCAACTCTCAGCCTAACTATAGGCCTATATGCAATAAGAACTGCTAAACCACTGTTACTATGATTCGGAATTAGGAGTGACGAACATTCTTCCTGCTGGGTTAAGTCACTGAATGCTAGCCTGGGCACGGTGGTCTCCCCTCTGCTGGGTGAAGCACTCCTTCAACATGCAGTTCTCACGTCCCTTCCTCCCACTCCCCCACACCTCGTGGAGCACTTAGGATCTTGCTCGTGCGTACCATCTCCAACCTTCTGTTCTTTCCTCTTTGATCTAATTTAAACTTAGAAAGTTCACTCTCCTTTCTTCTATGGAATTCCCTCACTTTGAATAGGCTCATTATTCTCATTATACTCTATCATAATAATTTTTGTCTTTGTGTCTGTCTCTATCACTGTGCTATGAATCCTCTGAAAACAAAAACTGTATCTTACTCACTTTTGGATCCACAGCACCTGGCTACTGATTGCCATATAGCAGTTATTCTCAATAAATGTTTGTAAAATGAGTAAATGGGTAATAGAGAAGTGTTCTACAGAAATCTACTTTACTTCCAATTTCTGCTTATTCCACACTGTTTAATGTTGACTCAACACTGGGATCACATATTTCATCGAGGAAGGTGGTGAACTCCCTCCCACAAATACCCAAATAAATCTGCCATATAATCTCAGCGTTTAATGACACCTCTGGAGCCAAGAGGGACACCCGATTAAGAAGCCCTGCCACAGCCACACAGTAGCTCCACCCTGCTTTCTGCAGGTTTTGTTAGGGCCCAGGCTTGAAGTGCCCATAATACCAAGCCAAATCTGTACCTGAATTTCATCACACTTGATCAGCTTTTCCACCTCTCCTTGACTTAGAAGAATGAATTCTTCATGCTGTACCACTTCAGGAAAATGCTTCTGGCTAAAAACTTCAGCTGCTTGCATCAGGTCAACACAATTGTGAGTTTCAGCAAAATCCCTGATACCCAGGCAGTTAGAAGGGTCCAACTGACTTTCTAAGAACTCACAGCAGGCTTGCTTCACACCTAGGACAAACACAGACAGTGAATCCTTCAGGATACTTGGCCAGGTGTGAACTGGTCTACATTCTTGGATTGCGACATCTTCTCTACACAGTATCAGAGGAGCCCCAGTTCAACACCTAAGAATCAGACTAGCAATTTTATGCATAAGGATTCAAATCCTATTTCTGTCTTAGGTGCTGTATGACCTTCAGCAAGGCCTTTACAACTGTCTCGGCTTCAGCTTTAAAACAAGTGTAGCAAATGAACTGCTTGTACAGACACTGGCACAATTAAACAAAAATGCCCATAAAACTCTTGGGAATCAAGCTATAAAACCAATTATAATTCAGCAGAATTGTACCTAATTTCTACTGTACATGAAAACTTACTAAAAGACTCCAGTGAAGGAAAAATAGAAGATAGTAATAACAATCTATTATTTCTATAATTGAACAGTTCAGCATACAAACTTAATTTTATAGCTGTGCACTAATGCAAAAGTTTCACACTGTTTCAATCATGTACTAAAACTGAAAATGTTCAATCATGTGTATAGAAAAACTGGAAATAATAGAAACATCATTGGAGGTTAAGAAACACAGACTGGCAACTGGAAAAGGGACCATCCCTAATCCTGTGAAAACTTTACACTTTCATTTTTATGTGTCAATTAAAAATTTTAATAATTTATATGGTTCAAAACATTAAAGGTACAAAAGGGTTTACCACGAATAGTCCCCTAGCCTCCGTATCCACCTGGCTACCTAGTTTCCTTCTCTGTTGGCAATGCATAGATTCAGTTTCTTGTGTTCCTTGGAGGGCTATCACGTACATATATGGAAGGAAATCCACCTGTTATCCTCGCCTCCATTTTTTTTAAAAACAGAAAAGGTGTAGATGCTCTCTTCTAAAGACGCAAATGCTCACATTTGGAACGGTTCCTTTCTATTGTGATCGAAATCTGATCTTCTGTGCCATGGGCAGTAAACATGAGTGCCCAAAGTTTCTCTCCGTGATTTTCACAATCAGGTATACATCATTAATTTTAAACATTTCCAGGGCTACCTAGGCATGAACAATAGCAACTTAAATGTCTGTACCTTTCAACTGAAGCAGACAGGCTGCAGGGAGCAGTTCTTGTACATTCTCCACCGTCACGTGTACTGTTTCTGTGTACACAAAGTCCAACAGGATTTCCATGGTAGAAGCAGTTAAACCTTGGATATCAACATAAGGTTTTCCCTTCTCTGAAAGCTGGAAATTCAAAGCATATGAAATAATGGTGGTTATAATTCCACAAAACAAAGGCAGTATCTCATATCCAAGAGCTTGAAGAGATGTTAATAATATTAATGGAACATACACCTTTTAAAAAATTACGTTCTATTTTTTTGATTTGTATAAAGCAAATATGGCATGTATTTGTAGCTTTTCAAATGGGGGGGAGCTGTATGTAACCTAAGAGCACACAGTGAGGTCACACCCTTCCAGGAATATCAACTTTACTAGTAAATAACTTAAAACACTGCTCTCATATTAAAACAAACGTAGATGTATTAAAGAACAGAAGGCAGAAGTCCCATGAACATATCACTAGTGTCTGGGAGCCTTTAAGATAAAACAAAATTTCAATGGACTCTCATGCTTGTAGAGGACCCAGTGGGTTACAGCTCCAGACCCTCCAGGACCACCCAGTTCTGTCTTATCTGTCCTTAGACTATATTTGGTAATGATGAAAAGAGACATGCAGGTCATCTGAAGGGGCCTTCTGCTCTAACACTGCCTGAATACAACTGAATTCCCTGATACTATTTCAAAATATTCAGTTGACTCTACTTTGTGATTACTGAATTGTTGGTATTATATTTAATCTAGAATATATCCTTGGAGTCATGAGTATTGATGAGGCCAGATAATGATAGAAAATTCTTTAGCTAAGGATGGATATCTTCAATTTTCAGGACAGTAAGCTGTATGTAAATTGATTACTTTATGAAAATCTTACCAGATCTTAAGCTTAGTTTAGAAACTCAAATTACTCACAAAACTCCAGTGCACTTCTATTATGAACTAAATGTCTTTATCATTTTTGATACTTCTATCAGCCCAGGATAATAATCAGACAGTATTCTCTACCAAAGCCAAGAACAAAATCAACCTCTAACATTAAAAAAGGTCACTAGTATATTATTTGGAAAAACATTTTATTAACATTTATCACAGCATAAGTATTTACAAACAGAAATACAAAAGTACATTTATTCTAGAAGTTTCTTATTCAATAAACTATATTCCCATCAGCCCAAATAGGTTAAATATGGAAATGATTTCACTATGTAATAACTTAGAGCAATTACAGTGTCATTTCACATTTATATTTGCTTCACAATTTTTCAGAGTGCTTCTCATTTACTATTATTTCATCTGATTTTCACAGCAACCTGTGAAGACAGTTAGCTCTGACGTTATTGCTACTGAAGACATGAAGGATCTAAGGTTCAAAGAAGTTATGTGACTTCACCAAGCTCTCTTAACTAGCAAGTGACAGACGTAACTCAGGTCCTCTTGCCTCACTCCTATGATCTTTCAATTGGACCACATTTGAGGAGCATCTCTGGGCTGGAAGAGAACAATGAAACCATCTAGTTCAATCACTGTATTTAACAGATCAAATCAGTGAAGTTAAATGGTTGCGAGGGTTCACACAGAATTGCTAAGAGAATTGAGCCTAGAAGCCAGGTCTCTGGACCCTCTCCTTTATATCAATTACTCTTAAAAATAAAGAGAAAACCATCTGGCATTTTCTTGCCTGATATTGGTTTTTAAAGAAAGACTAGAAAATAAGCACTGATTAGAAACAAATGAAAAAGAATTCTTTTCCAGAACTCCAGACCAATTTCTAAATGTGTAGAAAAAGAGTGAAGACACACTAATTTTCCTCGAGCTGACAAAGCACAGGATGTACAATACGTAATTAGCAGGTGGCAGTCCTAGACCATTAGTATTTCACGCTCAGCAGCTGCTGGGTGACACTCTCCTTACCCAGTTAAATGCCAACTGCTTCTGATGCTCTCAGGCAGATACTGCAGAGAACAGTAAAGGATAGGGAGCTGTAACATTACACAAGCTCACTTTAAAATTAGCCTGGATTAGCTGGAACGATCTGTCAGGTTTCCACGTTATTCCTTCCAGCCATGTGACTGAGCACTGGTTCACAGCAACATAAACTACTTACGCTTTAAAATCAGACTATAGAATACAAAACTCCTTATCTCAGAGGCTGAGGGACACAGTACTTAAAAACTGTTTGGGCTTCAGAGTTAGAAAATTAGGGATTAAATCCCATGTCTACTATTTACAAGCCATGAGACTTGGGGCAAATCATTTAACATCTGAGACCTTCTTTCTT
Source organism: Equus przewalskii (assembly GCF_037783145.1). NCBI lineage: Eukaryota > Metazoa > Chordata > Mammalia > Perissodactyla > Equidae > Equus > Equus przewalskii. The sequence continues at coordinate 29,840,775 of NC_091861.1, forward strand.
TGTATGTAAAAGGAGATGGCAACATCACCTCCTGGGGAGAATGGGATATAACAATCACCTAAAGCAGCACCTGGCCCAGAAAGGTGGTTATGTCGTTATTATGACACCAGCTCTCCCACTCAGATCCAGCAGCAACAGCTTCAATAAGGTGAGGGGACTAACTGAAGACAATAAGTGCTGGTTAAACAGATTTCTTTTTTAAAGATTTTATTTTTCTTTTTTTTCCCAAAGCCCCCTGGTACACAGTTGTGTATTTTTAGTTGTGGGTCTTTCTAGTTGTGGCATGTGGGACGGTGCCTCAGCATGGCTTAATGAGCGGTGCCAGGTCCATGCCCAGGACTTGAAATGGCAAAACCCTGGGCCACCGAAGCAGAAGGCACGAACTTAACCACTTGGCCACGGGGTCGGGCCCTAAAAAGATTTTTTCAAGTGTTACCATAATGAAATATTTCAGGCATACATATAAATATAGATAATGATATAATAAACCCTGGTGTATTCACTGCTCAAGCTTAAAAAAAAAAGATAATTTATTTAAAATTTAAAAATCAACTTGATCTTGAAAAGTAAAAAAGTTGCAGTGCTCTCCTCTGTTCAGCTTTCTAGGAGCACCTCACAATGTAGTCAACAGCTTTACTCCACATTTTAAATGTTTTGTCAATTACTAAAGCAGCCTTTCTTAATGCTTTGTGAGCACTGCCGTTTTTCTTGTCAAGTCAGCCTTTTCCTAATTCCCTTTGCTAACTGCGTACCCTCCAGAGTCAGCAGCTCTTTCCAAGTTATCCCCCGCGCCAACAGTCATCCATCAGGTTCTCTTCCTCTCATGTGAAACCACTCTAAAATCTGCACTAGCAGAATGAACACTGGTTTTCTTCAATATCGTTAGGAGTAGTGGGAAGAGGAGTGAATCCCAACCCTTTCCTTCACTACTCTCTAAACCCCTAGTATTCACTTTAACATACTAAACTTGAGGAAGAGCAAAACAGGAAAACAAACAAGACCAATAAGTGACATCCAATAGCTGACATTTATGTTTTACCACATGCTAGACACTGTTCTAAGCACTTTACATGCAATGCTCTCCAATAACTGTCACAATAACCACGTTGCCGTGTATTCCTATCATCCCTAAGGTAGAGATGAGAAACTAAGGCACGGTCAAGTGGCAGATCTTATCCAGAGCCTGCCCATTTAACCACCATGCTATAGAAATTCAGCACCATATCACAGTTCTGCTGTTTTATTCAGTAAAATGAGCTGACTACAAGGTTGCAACATGTGCGAGTGTCATTTGTTGAGGGGATAAGTTACCACTTACCTCACTGGTGAACATGGCACAGAAGTAGTCACTACAGGCAGCCAGCACAATCCGATGGGCAGGGAAGTCCTTCTGCTCCACCCTTAATGTCACATCACAGAGGGTATTGCTCTTCCTGAGGGAGTTCATTGAATTGAGGATGGATTTAGCATGAGTATTTGTCATTATGTCTTTGGGGGCCATAATGCCTCCCATCAAGCAATATGTAGAAGGAATGAAACGAGTCCTTGGATTCTGCAAGGACAAGAGAAAAAAAACAATGAGCATATTTGAAGGACTGCGAAACTGAATACATTCAATGAGCTTTAAGGAGGCTTCCTCAGACCCAAACACCCACAAGTAGAGAGCACTCCTACTCCTGGCATTACTGCCACAATCTAGCCACTAACTATCCCAAGTAAAAAGGATCTCTTCTTTCTCTGAATTGCACTATAACTGAGTACCCCTACCACTTGACGTTTATTATAATCAACACTTTACTGCAAACAGAAACTACACATGTCCCGCATATCTCCACAAAGCTGTTGTCTCAAATGATAAAATGATGAAAAGATAAAATTTCTTCAAGGTGTGATATCACTGTCATTTGATATCCATCCATAAGATTAAGTAGATCAGTATGGGGGGGGGTCCTGTTTTATATATTTTCTCTATCCTAGTAGCTGTACAATGAACGTTTAGTGATTGAATGCAAGAAAAGAAAAATTGTGTATTCAACTAAGAGCAATACAGACTAGAGTCAGCGAAAATGGACTTTTTTCTAAAGAAGTATGCAAAGATTTATTTGATGACTTCCGACTATTTCTTGATTTCTTCTTAAAATGACACTCCAAATGAGGACTCGACAGCTACACTGAGTAATGGAAACCATACAAGCTCACGTATAAACTTTCACTTAAGCTACTGAAGCTCTTCCATAGAGGGTTCGTCCTACTCTACATTATTAGGAAATGTCCATCGACATTAACAAGTCAATATTTGCAGTAATTCTTCTATACCGAAACAGAGCCTCATTAGGAAAGAAAACTGTCAAAACTCTACTGATTTTACTGCCACAGCTGGTCACTTGCAAACTTCACTTGTATGCATCAATTAAATGAACTCACTAAGAGATCACAGATCAAAAAACCAATATAAGAAGTACTTTCTTGGTTGTTGACAGCCTCTAGTCACACTATTTTTTTCTTTTTTTGCTTTAAGGACAATTTTTGGGGAATAAAATGGAGTCATTACTAAGAGAGTTTATCTTACTTGAAATACAAAACTTTCTCAAATGATCTAAAGGAAAAAAAGAATCAAACTACGATCTTCAAGAGTCCATAACCCACAACCGTAATTTTCGAATAGCAAAAACAAGACCCTAAATTCTCATCTACTCCTGTTCACAGCGTATTATCCTACAAGCAGTCTCGGTAATCCCTCCAACTCTGCAGAGATCCATTTTACAGAAAAGGTGATTCATCAGAGCAGACGATGCTTTTCGCAACGATTTTCCTTAAGCCGACTCAGTCTCAACTCCGGAGCTGCAAGCAGGTCTGAGAACCGCCCGCCGTGAGGACTTCCCGGGGGCGCTCTGCAGCCTCCGCGGCAGGACGGCCGGCGGAGACCCAGCTCCCCGGGACACCTGCCTCGCCTCCCCTTTCCGAGGCGCTCTATTCTAGAACTGCCGCGGTCATCCGAACGCAGGGTCGCGCCCTGGGGGACTCGGGGAGGGGGGCCGCGCCGAGCCCAGGAAGGCTCAACTGCAGGCGGGAGGAGGCAGGAAGGGCGGCCTCCGCGCGACTCGACACCCAGGCGGAGGCCCGGGCGCGTCTCTCCCGTTCCGACCGGGCGGCGCACGGGCCGGGCCGCGCCGGAGCCCACGGCCGGGAGGGCGGCGGCCACCGCCTCAGGGCACTCACCCGCGCTCCCGGCCCGCCCGCGCAGACCGCGCCCCGCCCGTGGGGACAGGCTGGGGGCCAGCAGGCGGCTCAGGAGGAACCCAAGCGCCGCCGCCGCACCGGCCCGCAGCCTCCGGAGCCGTCACCAGGCCGTCCCCGCCGCCGCGCGGCGTGATGACGTAACGCAGCCCGAGGCCCACCCCTTCCGTTCCGGTCTGCGTCACGTGAGGTGGCGGCGTCACGTGACCCGTCTGCCCGGGCTTCCGGCTTGGTAATCTTCGGGAGAGCGGGCGAGAAGGGCGTGGGCGGGGCCTTCCTGCGAGCTCGGAGAGCGTCGCGGGCTGGGATGCTCCGGGCTCGTGAGACAGGCAGGTTGAAGGCATTTCAGAGAGCGCGGGGTCTAGGGGAGCTCGCTGCGGGGAGCCTGTGCTACCTGCCCGGTGTGCGGGAACCCTCTCGCATGTCGCAGCGCTTCAAGTTGCTTAGGTCCGTGTCCTCATTGCCCCTTCTCAGGCTGAACACCGTCGCGGTGGGAATCCCCCAGCCCTGCGCTCCACTCACCTCAGCCTTCTCTGCATCTCCTCGGGGACTGTCATTACCCCTGAGGTCCCTCTCTGCCTTTTGCGCTGGAGGACAAATAAGTGGAAGGAGCTCGTGGTCACTAGAAGTTGGACGTTGTGAGGGAAACTGCCAGGGATCTTCTTAGAAGTCCCGGGAGTCCTCATCTTTCTCTTCTGCTGACTTTGCCCCAGCTCCTGGGGGCTGAGCGTTTTTGCTTCTAATCGATTTTGGCGCACTTTTCTTAGTGGCTCAGAAGGGAACGAGGGTCCTTGGTTCAACTTAATGTGAGTGTCCCAGCTAATTGTGTTTGATTATACTGTTTTCTTCCCTGAGGCCCTTGATTCTTTAGCGATACTAAAACCATAGCCAAGTGGGCAGCAGTCTAATTTTACATAGTGTTTCCATCTTTCCTATCATGTCTCTCTGACCTAAAATTATCCCTGATTTATACGGGGGTGGGGGGGGGGTGGGATTGCAGGCTCGGTACAAGTTCTGTTGGGGGCGTTTTGGAAAAGTTCACCAAAATTATTGTTACAGGCTTTTAATTAATACCAGTCCTGATATCGGTTCCCCTACAGTGACCCCAGTATATGTGGGGTTAAAACCAGAAGCTCTCATCCCCTTCCCGTTTCTTTAGTTACACTCAAACGTAAATATCTGTTTCTTTAACCTTTGTCTCCCTGAGCTTTGTAACTAAACAGAAGTTACAAATTGTTAAAGCCCAGGTGGCCTCAGCTGGGCTCACACCAAAGTTTTGGCTAATCAGGGGTCCTTAAAGTTTATTACAGGAAAACAGATGTCCAGAGAATAGCAAGAAACTGAAGCTTCCCGGGCCCCAACTCCTTGGCTTCCTGGCACCAGAATCTGCCAATCCACCCTGGAGGCAGACAACCAAGGACACCCACCTGCAGATTCCCTTATCTCACCATCCCCCTCCCTAGGAGCAGCCTCACAAGGCCAAACACAGGCTGGTGGGAAAGGTTGACCAGCAAGGTCACAGGCTCCCACTCCCTACAAGCAGCAAACCTTTAAAACCCTTTACCCACTTCTTAATGGGGAGCCAGCAGTTCCTAAGGCGTTAGCCGGCCCGTGCCTGGCAAAGAAAAAAATAAAACTGTTTTTTTCCTTTTCACCCAAAACTCTGTTCTCGCTATTTGGGTTGGCACCAAGTTCAGAGAACAAACTTTCAGTAACATTGTAAATGCAGATATCCTTTAACTGAGTGATTTTTATGTTTATTCTTATATACTCCTACACATGTAAAATGATGTGTGTGCAAGGTCTAATTTGTAGATTAGATTGAAACAACCTTAATGTCCATCAGTAGGTGACTGGTTCAATAAAGTACATCTGTACAATCCAATACCATGATGTTGTGAACAGTGTGTATAGTTTGCCATTATTTGTATAAAAAGGTTGGGGAAATATAAGTATTCATATTTGCCTGTATATGTCTAAAATGCATTTGGAAAGATATGAAATCAAGTGGTAATATTGGTTTCTTCAAATAGAGAAACTGGTTGATTGGGAGACTGGGTGGGAGGATTTTCCCCCTCCATAACTTTTTGTGCCTTTTGAACAAACTTTTCATTATATGAATTAAAAATATGTACAATTCAAATAGCCCTAAAGGTCTAGTGGTTAAGATTCTGCACTCTCACCGCTGAGGCTAAAGTCAGGGAACCACAGCACCCATCTGTCAGTTGTCATTCTGTGGCAGCTGCATGTTACTGTGATGCTGAAAGCTATGCTACCAGTATTTCAAATACCAGCAGGGTTACCCATGGTGGACAGGTTTCAGCAGAGCTTGCAGACTAGGACAGACCAAGAAGAAGGACCTGGCCACCTGCTTTTGAAAAAATTGGCCATGAAAACCATGAATAGCAGCAGAGCATTGTCTGATATGGCGCTGCAAGATGAGAGGATGGCACAAAAAGATCCGGCAGGGATCCGCTCTGCTGTGCAAAAGATCGCTAGGAGCCAGAATCGACTCGATGGTACTAACAAGCAATTTAAATAAAAAGTAAAAATAAGCCCTTGTTTTGTGGATGCAAAATAGCACTTTAATGATATTGCCTAATTCCTGGCTGCTAAATTGGGAATTTTTCCAAACGTGAGAGGGAACTTAATCAAAGAGGCTTTGTTTAGATTATGCCCACCCTTTTTCCAGAGACAAAAAGAGAGGGAAACTGCTAATAAGCAAGCCAACACTGAGGGAACTAGTTCAGGCTAGTTCATGGTGCAGTCCTGGCATGTTTTGGGTCTTTAAGTCATGGGTACACTATCCTTGCCATACAAGAATATTTCCAGTCATTTGGAAATACCCTAAAGCCCAAGCCCAAACTTGCTCTGAGTTTCTTAGGTCCATTCTGGAGGGCTGGGTTCTGGTTAAGGTGAGTCGGTCAGTTTCCATACATAATCCTGCTTTGATGGTTTGGACCTGGGGTGATTCTGAGTGTTTATATCTCCTCAAGGGTTTCAGTAAAGGAAAACAGAATTTGCCTTGGAACGCTAGATCATGTACATAGAGTATAGGTCAAATCTCTAAACCAGCTAGGCAGAATACATTGTGTTTTTGCACCACCTGAGTGTGGCAGACATGACAATGCACCTCTTAATTACTCATTTAACGTAATCAAAGCAGGGCCCCAGCTGCTGCTTTGAAATTCGTCACTGAGGTGCCAGCCCGGTGGGGCAGCGGTTAAGTTCCCACATTCCGCTTCTCGGTGGCCCAGGGTTCGCCGGTTCCAATCCCGGGTGCGGACATGGCACCGCTTGGCAAAAGCCATGCTGTGGTAGGCGTCCCACGTATAAAGTAGAGAAAGAAGGGCATGGATGTTAGCTCAGGGCCAGTCTTCCTCAGCAAAAAGAGGAGGATTGGCAGTAGTTAGCTCAGGGCTAATCTTCCTTTAAAAAAGGAAATTTGTCACTGAATTTGCACTCGGGCCCAGATCATGCCTCCTAAGAGCTGGTTCTTGGGCATAGCAGATACTGAGGTGGACCTTTTCCCAGGAAGATGGCCCTGAGCTAACATCTGTTGCCCATCTTTTTTGTCCCCCCTCCCCAAGCTCCCACAGTACACAGTTGGATATCTAAGTGTAGGTCATTCTAGTTCCTCTATGTGGGATGCTGCCACCCCGATGAGCAGTGCCTAAGTCTGCACCCAGGATCTGAACCAGCGAACCCTGGGATGCTGAAGCGTAGTGTGCCAACTTAATCACCTGGCCATGGGGCCAGCCCCCAGAATCAGCATTCTTTTAAATGAAGTAACCTATGATAGATAGCAGTTGCATCTCATATTGTGAAGTGTTGTTTCACGAAACATTTGGATGTTGTAATGTGTATATACCCTAAGCTTATCCACACAAAGTGGTCCTGCCAATGTACAGCTCCACCAGCAGCATCTGGTCTGCTCCATAGCCATACCCACACTCAGAATCTGAGGATTTTTATGTTGTATCAGTCTGGTAGCAGTAAAATGGTTTATCACTTTGGTTTTAACTTACATTTCCCTGATTACCATGGGAAGTCGAGAAACTTCACTTGTTGGCCTGGTTTGATTATTTTTTAAAAGAATTATTTGTTCTCTCAGTTGTACAAACTTGACCCTCAAAGTAAACTCAACTTCTAACTCAAGATTTCCATCTCACTGCCTACATTAGCTTGGAAGTGCTCACTGCGGACCTTACACTATCCCATGAACAGAACTCACGTCAACTCGAGGACAACTCGCAAAGGCACAGAAAGCTCCCGAATAAGCTCGTGCAACAACCTTAAGCAAGGCGGTTTTAAAAGCACTAAACTCCAAAATAATAGGTAGTACACCTTTGATATTCACAAAGGCTATATCACAACACCTCTGAGAATCTTTTACTTATTCAACACTACTATAGCACACTAATTTCTCTAGTAAATGTCTGTGCAATAAGCAGAGAAAAATAAAGCTGTATTGAGGAGCATGTGTCAGGAATTCAATCAGGTTCATTCACTGGTTTGCATATGCCAGTCTGTCAATACCTTTGATTCAAATTTGTGCCTCAGCAGAATCTGACATTACTTTCCTAGTGTTAATCCTTTGGAGTTATGTGCAAATAGTTGAGACCACACGTGTTAAATTTCTGAATGCCAAGTGTCTTCTGTACTTTCCTTTATTATCATCATAGTCTTTGCGTCAAGATACATAGCAATGATAGCAGGTTTCTTTTTAAAGCTTAGTATTAAATATTAAATATCTTTCCCCATTTTAATTTTACATTACTCTGCCAAGAAAAAAAAAATTAAAACTTAAGTTATTTGAAGCCTGGACACATTTCCATGATTAGCCGGGCTATGTAAAAGTTGGGGGCTTTCTTCTTCCTGCTGTGTAAGCAGATCCAGGCCCCAGAAAGATGGGACCAGGTTATAATTGTTTTGAAAAGTGTGCTACAAAAATGGAAGGCCTGTTATAAGCCAGGTTACAAAGTAAGGACAGGGGTAAGGGAGGGACGTTTTCTTCCAGAAACAGAATTTCTGAAGAGTCCCAGTCCATCATTTTTCCCCAAAATGGTTGGAGGGGTAAAAATCTCAACATGAGCTTCAAAGTACTGTCTCTGGAGGGGGACGGAGTTACCTCGCCGAGGAGGGGGACGGTGGAGTTTGACCATCCCCACCTTTCTCAGCTAGGGAAATGGAAAGTTTATTGCCCAGTGGATGTGAACGTGGGCTGAAGCTTGGTTGGTACTGAATTCTCTAAGAGGTTTCTTCTAGAAACAGACAACTCAGACTCTTCCTCTCACTTCAGCAAAGAAGTGATTTTTAAAAGCACTTGGGAAGTCCCTCCTCCAGCTTGCAGGTGAGGGGCTCAGAGAAGGGAGTCATCAGTACAGCCGCCTTCAAGGCCGTACCGGAACTCCTGAAGGTTGGAGACCCCGTAGAAGTGGACAAAGGCTGCTGCCACCACCAGGACATGGAAAATCTGATGAGACTGGAACTGCAGAAATGACAAGAGAAGAGCCTTCAGGATCATGCAAGGAGGGATGAGAAACAAGCAGGAGAAAGCATTTTCCTGTTCTAGTTTCTCCTCAAAAAAATTTTTTTTAAATCATAAAAGTGCTGTATTTGTTGCAGAAAATTAAAAAGTCCCGTCAGAGATACACTAAAATGTTAATATTGGTTACTTCCCCACCATGTCTCCCTATGTACACATATATACCCCTCAAATGCTGCAGGATCCTCATGCCTCTTACTGCCTCTCACGCAGACCTTTAACTTTAGGCTGGTCATTCACCACCAGAGACCCTGCTGGAAGAGTCATTTCTTACCCATATGTCAAATTTTCCAGGAAAGAAGCGCTCAGGAATTCGAGCAGCATAGAGGCCAGCTCCCGTGATGTACATCACAGCCATGAGGAAGAACCAGCCCATCTGGCCCACTGTGGTGGCCTTGACAAAGCCCTCAGCGATTGTAAAGTGCATGGTGGGCACAACACCGCTCAAGCCGAGTCCCAGGAACACTCCTGAACAAAGCAGATGTAAGACTGTCAAGCAGGGGAACACTCACTCCATGAAGGCACTGCTGACTTACTCTGGAATCCAGATATTGAGGATCATTAGCGATTTTCTGCTGAACAGTACACATTCAGCAAATGTAGCAACAAGATGGGTAACAGGCAGCAGATGTTTCTTCAACATCCAGAATGAGAAGGCTGTGCAAGTGCCAATATAGCTGTTACCTTTTAAGGAGCACCAAGAACAAACACCTCACATTCTTTATTATCTGCTAAGAAGCCTAGGAAAAATGATGTCAGAACTCTCTGATGGTTGATTTGGGCACAGAAGCTGGATGGCAAGGCCTCAGGGGGCCTGCAAGCCAGAGAAGTAGGACAGGTTTCCATGAAGCTGAGAAAAGACTTAAGTAATCAGGACTCTGACTTCCCGAGTAGACAGATACACCAGATCAGACGCTGTCCGTGGCTGCTGGGACACACAGAGAAAGTGAGAGGAAGGCAGGAGTGAGCACTCGCTCACCACCACCACACTATACGTAACTGGAGGGCAGGGACCACCTTCTCCTTTTTTCTCCCCCCTGCAGGAAGATTAGCCCTGGGCCAACATCTGCCACCAATCCTCCTCTTTTTGCTGAGGAAGACTGGCCCTGAGCTAAGATCCATGCCCACCTTCCTCTACTTTATATGTGGGATGCCTGCCACAGCATGGCTTGACAAGCAGTGCATAGGTCCACACCCAGGATCCGAACTGAACCCGCAAGCCACAGCCACTGAAGCAGAGTTCCCAAACTTAACCTCTGCGCCACCAGGTAGGCCCCCCACCTTCTCCATTTTTGTAGATATGCTTGTGAACGCACAATGCTTGGCACATGGTTGGTACTTAATGAATATTTAGTTTTTTTAACTGAACACTAAAACACAGAAGATATTAAGAAGTCTAAAGGGGGGGCTGGCCCCGTGGCCAAGTGGTTAAGTTCGCGCGCTCCACTGCAGGCGGCCCAGTGTTTCATTGGTTCGAATCCTGGGCGTGGACATGGCACTGCTCATCAAACCACGCTGAGGGGGCGTCCCACATGCCACAACTAGAAGGACCCACAGCGAAGAATATACAACTATGTACTGGGGGGCTTTGGGGAGAAAGAGGAAAAAATAAAATCTTTAAAAAAAAAAAAGAAGTCTAAAGGGACTGAAGATTAGTGGTAATTGGTGTGTAGCTCCAAGTAATAAAGCTTAAAATGAGAGTCCAGATGAGACAATACAAAGATGATTATGCTTATAGCTATTAGGTTATAGTCATGCATCACTTAATGACGGGGACACATTCTGAGAAATGCATCATTAGGCGATTTTGTCATTGTGTGAAAATCAGAGAGTGTACTTACACAGACCTAGATGATACAGTCCACACACAGCTAGGCTCTATGGTACTAATCTTATGGGACCACCATCATATGTGCAGTTTGTTGATGACTGGAATGTCGTTATGTGGCATGTGACTGTACTATGAAACTTCGGGGAGAATTAACCTTTGAAAATTCATGCTGTTTTCAAAGTTCTGAACACAAATCAGGGTTTGGACAGGGTCCCCAAACTGCACACCTCAGGGCCCAGAGTGGAGCCTATTAGGCTAAGGTCCAAACACCCAGGAGGCTTCCACTGTGTCTTCCTGCCTACCTGCTCTTGTCTGCCGGTGCTTAGGAGTGGCAAACCGGTCCCACTGTGCCACGATGATGGCGGAAATGCCCAGGACACAGACGATGGAGAGGTAGATGAGCCGTGGCTGTGGGGAGCAGTAGAAGGAGTAATAGAGCCAGGGGACAAAGCTCCCCATGATCAGTAGAGCAATCCCTGAATAATCCAGTCTGAAAAAGAGCCACAAAAACAAAATCAATCAGTGGCAGAAATGAAGAATTCCTACAGCTCGTTTAACTGTTTTTTTCTGTTCTCTACCCGCTCGCAGACTTGACTACCCCCAGTTTCCCCTCACTTCCCACACAATCCACCCTATATCCTGGGTCAAAACTCCACAAGGTCAAGCACTTCTATTTTGCAGTGGAAAAGGTTCTACAGATCCTTGATCACAGAACTATATGCCTTTCTCTAGCTGTGAACACTCTATCTCCTCGTGTATACTTAAATTCAGGAGTTCTATCACAGTCCAGCTGGTTCCCAGCTTAGTACTGAGGAAGGGCTCTGAATATCTCTTGTTCTGATAGGTTGCGTTCTAAAAACAAAACTCTTAAATTGGGAGTATTATTAAGGGGTACTGTTCTGTTCTGGTTGACTTTTTAATGAAAAAAATGTATTCTTGTTACTGGTATTACTGGGAAAAACAAAGTACACACCACTCCCACCAAAACCAAGCAAACAAACAAAGAGAACTCCAGGCTCAGAGTTGGGGAGTACGGAACACACTAGATAGTGGACACCCGGGGCTTCCAGCAATGCATGGGCAGCAAAGATAAGCTTTGCTGGATGGGTGGGTAGGACCCCTGGCAGAACAAGGCACAGAATACTTCGCCACACCTTCCTTTGGCTCGGGCGATAGCCAGCTAAGACAGTACTGGGTACTTGGTCGTGGAGAGCAGCCACTAGCACCCCAAGGCTCACAAAGGATAGCACTGCACAGGGAGAAAATATATTCTACAACTGGGTTCCATCTCTTGAGGCTGCCATGAAGGATTTAAGAGAAAAGCTTCATCACCCTATTATACCCACAAAACAGAAAGCCCTTCCTCTGGCACATCAGGGAATCTTTAGGAGTCACTGGAGTTTCCAGGACCCAGTCAGCACTCAGACCACAGGATGTGACAACAGGGCGTGGTCTTTCCCTACTGACATTCTTTCCACTCACTTGGAAAAAGTCCGAGAGACTTTCTCTGAATGGCAATAGACGGTGTGAAAGAGCCAGGAGAAGCTGAGGCAGAGCACCGCGCCCAGAAAGAACATCCCGAAAACCACCTTCTCCTGCAGAGGGGCCATGAAGTACATGTTTGGTCTGAGCATGGTCAAGATTCCCAAAAAGAGAAACAGCACAAAACCTACAGGAAGGGAAAAAAAAACAACCCTGAGGAAAAAGGGAACATGTGCACTCTGACAGTTCACGGTGTTCAGTCAGTACTAAAATTACAGGGTTTAGCTGTGCAAACTGCAGTTTAAATTTAAACTTCAGGAGAAAACGGGACCCATCATATAAACCCAAACAAGAAGATCATTTTCTGAAACGCTGGGATATTGTTTTGACAATGGGAACTTATGAAGAAGAAGGAAGTGCCTCCCCCCGGGACAGATGTGATCACAAGAGAACACCTAGTTCCAATTTCTTCTCCTGTTTCTAGGCCTTCTTCCTCCAGTCTTAAAGACCAGTGATCAAGAGTCAACCTAGCTCACTGGTAGTTTAAAGGCACACTGCCAGCTATCCATCAGTCAGAACGACTCTGTTCTTCCTTCCCATGGACAAAGGCTATATAATCTCTTGGCATTTAAGGAGACAAAAATTGGATTTTTCCCTATCCAAATCACTCACCAAGTAGATGGGTCCAGATGTTGCCAGTCTCCGTGTGGATGCGGAAGATGCTCTTGAAGCAGGCCCGAAAGGAGGGCATGGGGGGTCTGTGGCCATGCAGCAGATAGTCATTGTCCTTCAGCCAGTCGGGGAGCACATCATACGGGATGACCCTCCAACGTCCCTCCCACACCTAGAATACACACACTCTCTCTAAGCAGGACCCTCGAGAATACTGAGTTCCCCAAGGCCAAGGGCTGAAGGAGAGCTCGGCCAGGAGGACTCAGTCAGGCTTTGGGTGGTCCTGGGTAACATCAGAGAACCAGCCTGGACCTGGAGCTATCCAAGACACAGCATAAATGAGGCCATTCTGGGACGGACCATTTTTTTAATGCTTTTGTTCTTTGGTCATGTTAGTCTATCTAGATATGCTTTAGATAAGTGTTTCTCAACCTTTAAAAAAAATACAGTAGGACCTCCTTTAAGCTACTCAAAATTTCAAAATTAAGTAAATATAGTGACTGAAAACAAAGAAGTAGAAATTACACATATGGTTTTAAAAATATACATTTTATCTCTCCTTTGCCCCTCTCCTCCAGGAAATACTGGTTGCCCCCTGCTCTATCCTTTCCCGGATTAGATTCCAAGTTCTCACTAGGTTGAGATTATGACTTTTTGGAGCAGGGCTTCTTAGCCAAGGACACATGGACAATAGACAGAATCCAGAGAATGGACGGAAATCTGGATGGAAAAAAGTTATCTTTATTTTCATTCACCTCAAACTAAAATTTAACATTTCCTTCAATTCTAAGTGTGAGCAACAAAGCATAGCAGTAATAGAACTTGTGAATCTGTCACCAACAGAAATCACAGATATTTTCACACATCAGTTTTGCAGTTATCAAAATATTGTTTCTACTCATCACTACTTAGAAATTATAAATTTTAATAAAACGTTATAGCTTGTCACTAGTGCATATTTAATGTTAATAAAAGAGCACATATTACTACATCACATTGTAATATTTTGATGACTGCCAAAGGGATTCACAGCAAAAACACTATACTGTTTTAGAATGCGTTTTGAGCAACGCCTAACACGTAGGCAATGAAAATTTAGCCATCCTTCCCCTTGACTTACTCCACCTTAAGCAAAAACAAATGCATTACACGGAGTAAAAGCTCTTCAGTCCAACGCATGCTTGCCAGCTGGGAACGCCCCAGTAAGCCTCTCCCCTTCCCCTCCAGGACAGCAGCTGTTAGGCTGTACCTTATATACAAACTCCTCCATCTTCTCCATGGCATGGTGGGCTTGCAGAGGGAGTGTCAGCACCCGCACCTCCTCCTCCTCTTCCTGGGGCACTGGGCATGCTTGCTCTTCTTCAGCCTATATGGGGAAAAAAACCAACAAAAGCCAATCCTAGGAGTCATCTTGTAAACTGTTCTATTCCAGATCAGAAAGATTCAGAGAAACCCAAACTCAACTTTTTCTACCCAGCCTCTCTCCCACACATAGGGCCCTGTCTCCAAAAGCATGACAGTTAAGGAGTTTACAACACTGTAGTTCAAGATTTATTAATACTTTGTGAAGGGTGGAGTGAAAGCTCAATTCAGCATGCAGGAGACAGACATGGAGACTGGCATCAGAGGGACACAGGACTGGCACACCAATCCTAAATGTTCTCTAAATCTTCATGGCCCATCCTTATCTCTAGGACAGTGGTCCTCAACTTTCCCCAATTTCCCAAATATTTCTCTCCTCCAGACCACTAAACTTTCAAAACAATGAAAAAGTCTCAGAGACTGCTTTAACAGTTTAAATCTCTTCATAGTTCTCTGTTCCCTGACTCTGGGGATGCTATCATGACGCAAACTTTGTATACGCAGCAGCTCCCAGGAGTACCAGGGCCTCAGGACTAGTTCCACAGAAAGCAGCAGCACTGACTCCTGTACCCAAAGGAGTCTCAACACAGAGAGTGCACACCGGAGAGCACTTGCCTACCAAGGAGAGAAACTTTTCTCTCTGTCCCAAGGCTCCAAACCATGGAGATGGAGAGCCTGGCAGTTCAACTCCTTCTCTGGGCTACTCGCTCTCCTGCTGATGGTCCCTGGTAAACAAATGGTCCCGCTTAGATTTTGTGATACAGATTCCTGCTGGCCAACCCCAATATCCATTCTCTCTCTTTCTCAGTAAGAGCATTCTTGGTTCTTTTCAGGGTGGCAAAGTTATTGTAATTTTACTCAGGCCCACTGAAAAGACTACCTTGTCTAGTCTCCACTGCAGCTGCATATAACTACATAACTAAGTTCTGGCCTATGGGATATAAATGGCAGCATTGCAAGGTACTTCCAGAAAAGGCAGGCCCTTCTCCCTTCTGCTCCCTCCCTTGTGGTGGCTAGTACCTGGGCGGGATGGGTAACATATTAAGAATGATGGAGGAGATAGACAGGTGAGCCTCTATATCAGCCTTGGTTACTTCCAGAATTTTTTATGTGAGAAAGACTTCTATCTGGTCAAAACTATAGGGATTTTCGTTTGTTAAATGAAGCCAAACCTAATCCTAAATGACTACTTCCCTCATTCAATCAGACATTTACTAACCACTTACTGGATTTCAGGTCTTGTGCTAAGCACTGGGGTTACAAAGATAGTGAACTCACAAAAGCTTACAGCGGGCAAACCAGACAAATCAAAAGATACTTAGAACACAGTATGGTAAGGATTGGGACAGAGATATTCCCAGGGTGCTACAGTTCCTCCCTTGGGGTGGGAGTTGGGGTCTTAAAAAACGGAGACCGACAGAGATCTGAGGAGAGATGACGGCCCAGGGAAGGACTCCTGGAAGACAACTTACTTTGGTTGGGTTGGCGATTACCCGTGTGCCCTTCTCTTCTAGCAAGGGTCCCAGTTCAGCCAGCTCCAGCGTGTCCGTTTCCCTGTTACTGGCAGGAGCCCCATTGCCCTGCGCCACCACAGATCCTTTGTGAGAAGACATCTGGCTGGTACCTCAAAACCCTGCAGCTTCAGCTTGGGGAAAGGTTGGAGTCTCTCAGCCCCAGGGGGCAGAGATCTCCCTGTGATGGTCGACGCTAAAAGCAAACACAAACATGACGAGTGTTGACAGTTTATTCCTCTCATAGTTTCATTTCTACAAGCCAATACTGAATAAGACACAGCTAATCAACTCACACCGTCTCTAACTCTAAAGGCCAATTAATTGTTAAAACAAAATCTATTCCTCGATCTCCCTCCTTAATATCACTCTTTGCTCAGAACCTCACCAATCTCACAGTTAAGGCTGAAAACATAACACCTGGTTGCTTGCCTTCAAAGGATCTGTGGTTATCGTACCAAACTGTCGCCAGTGACAAACAGCTACCCACCCTCACCTCCCTCCCACAGGCATGGAGTCTGTTTAGTGAGAAGAATCTGGCCTACCACTCCCAAAGTTATTCTGCCCAAGGAAGGCCTGGCTTTGAGACTGTGGAGCAATAACATGAAGTCAACACCTGGCTGAAATTACTACAAGACCACCCAGGCTTAGAAATGAATTAAACGCCAACCAAACTAAGCTGGGCTTTGTCTACAAATGCTCTGACAAGTGTGCCCTGAATGCAAAAGACACTTGGTTGTGGACTAGATGTCCAGTGGTTAATTTCTCCGCAAGGTCACTAATTCTATTACAGGATTATAGCCTGGGTTCAACACTTGGATAACAAGCTTTCCTCACAATCTCCTTAAAGCAAGCAATAACTTACCTGGAAGCAGGAAGCTGAAGACAGGCAGGCACACACACATACCAAACAACCACATACCTTTGCCACACACATACCAAACAACCGGCTCAGCAAGAGCTTGTTCCAACCACCACAGCTCATAACCCAAGCTCCACTCAAATTAGCTTTTCAGAAACTAGAGACAGGCACCACATCCTTTAGGAAAACCAGAAAAACCCAGAACTCAGTTTTCTAGGAAAAATCTCAAACATTTCAGGGTTTCCCGAGATCGACTTTAGCAGGAGTCTTTAACTAGGCCTCAGGGAGATGAAAAGAGGGGGAAAGTGCTCAAAGATTTCTAATATCTTATAAATTACTAGTGTTTTTCCCCCAGAAACAAAGCAGTTTATTACTCATAGCAGTAATATAAGCCAGAATATTAACATTTTCCTGCACTAGTTACCTCAGCCCGACAACCAGTGGGCAATGCAAAGAGGACCAGATAACACCTGCACAAGGCGCGGGTTCCACATAAGAGAGGACAAAGAATTGGGGAACCCAAATCTTTTTTTTTTTGAGGAAGATTAGCCCTGAGCTAACTACTGCCAATCCTCCTTTTTGCTGAGGAAGACTGGCCCTGAGCTAACATCCATGCCCATCTTCCTCTATTTTATCTGTGGGATGCCTATCACAGCATGGCTTTTGCCAAGCGGTGCCATGGCCACACCCAGGATGGGAAGCAGTGAACCCCTGGCTGCTGAGAAGCGGAATGTGCAAAATTAACCACTGCGCCACAGGGCTGGCCCCACCAAATCTTTGACAATGGGCAGTAAGCTCAGCACGACTCTGTGCCCAAGGAGACATTATAGGTATATTCCATGGCGGGTGACTATACAAACGTCTTTGACATGTTGTACAGTTCCTTTTTTACCCAACAGTAACCACAAGTCCCTCTCAGGGATTAAAACTGGCTGTATGCAGCCAGGTGAGGGCAATCCTCAAGTCTCAAAACAGTCATGCTGGGCTCAGCTCACAAGCACAGCTGAATGCAATGGCAAACCTGGGTGCAGAGAGCAAACAGTAGCTCCCTGAACAGCAGGCCTCTCTATGGTGAAACACAGACGGCTCCTCTTCCTTCAGACGGACGACTGACAAGACAGATGCCAGCCCACAGTCACAGCCAACTACTGAGCCCAAGGAGAACAGGAAACTGGAGGCCCCTGCAAACCTCAGGAGACAGGCAACCCACATGAGAAGGAACATTGGGAAATCTGTTTCAACAGACTGACCACAAAACATATTACATCAAAGTGAAGTACTACCGAATAAACAGCTTTACTAAGAAATAATGTATACTACAGCAAAAAACATAACTAGCTTTGGGCATCTTGGAGAAGTCTGAAAAGGGGAACACATTTAGCTTAGAATACTGCTGCCACTACTTTAGAGGCAGGCCACGGTGGGCAGTGGGGTGCTGTTGTTCTCAGGTTCTGGATACAATACTACGCGGATCACAAATTGATATGTATGAGTTTGGTCAGCCTGTATTTCAAAATGAATGAATGAATGGGGCAGCATTCCAGCCAGCAAGCATATGACTTATTAGCTTCCCGTCACTGCCTAAAGGTTTATGGCCTCTTTCTTGTGATTGTGGGGCTTCCTCCTCCTCCTTCCCCCAGAGTAAGCCAACACAATCACCAATTATTTAACAAAGGTATTTAGCACTAGGGCCCTAAGGCATTCTAAGGTACTGTGCAAAATACTAAGTTGAACAAGTTAAATCATTGTTTTCAAAGAGCCTACAATCAGATGGCATGAGGTAATCTGTGATATGTGTAAAACCAGTGATACAATGTCACTCTCCAGGAGAACGGTGGAGAGAGAGAACCCCTAAACTACAGGCCACATACTAAGTTCTGTTATTTTGAATGCTGTGTAACTATTATACTGGAGGCAATGGGAATAATATAAACAAAGTTTAATTTGGGCAATTAGGGTCAGAGATCAGATGCAGAATCTAGCTTGGTATTCCTACTAATTTCCTCATTTGATCTGAAAATTTTTATGCCCTCAAGTACAGTGTTCTCTTAGGATGACCTCAGTCTCTTGGCCATCAGCAAAGTCTTCTCCCCTTCAGTCCAAACCACTTCCTATTAATTCTTTGGATTCCCTCCAGCTCCTCTATCTCTAGCTCCCACACCTCCCCTCAGCATTGTCTTCTAGACCCAAAGTCACTAAGCCTAACAGACACCCCACTTAACTCACAAACTAGCCATCAGCTACAATTAATCGTACAGGACATGTCATCATGAATTAACGTACATGCAATGGAGGTCAATGGAGATCATGTCATCGTAATGAACAAGGTCCATTGTCCAGTTTGGTCTTTTAAACTGTAGCAACACAGAGGCAGCAAAGGGAGAGAAAGGGATGAGAGGTCTGGCAAAAAAGAAGAGCAAATAATACCAGGACCTGAAAATCTAACTTCCGATAGGGTGGACCACTCAAAAACAACTGGGAATTATTACAAGCAAGTGTTTTAGTCTCCATCATATAAAATCAGCAAAACCCCTAAGGTCTTATGACTGATTCTAGGAGCACTCAGGAGAGCAGGATACACTTTAACTTTCTACCAGCTTTGAGCATCCTCATGTATTTGAGGAAACACATTTCCTGTCAAACTCGCCACACCCAATATGGCATACTATAATTGGGCCAAACTCTGCTGACTGCATTTTTGACGGGATTTCTTCAATTCAAGCTAATAAATCTTTACCACTAAGCTTTCCAACTGGAAAAACCTATGATATTAGAGAATAATACAGTGGAGGCAGGGAGGTGTTTGTGTTCCCATAAATAAGATAATCCTGTGCCAAACCTGGGAGGACTGATTCTTAATCACCAGCCAGTTAGCTGGAGAGTTTATTTCCCTTACAGTTTTTTGAGACATTTATTCTGTGATCCAGTTCCCGAGTTTTCCAGGCTACCGCACACTCCTTCCCTGGAGTCAAAGGCACATGGCTTCTTCGAGGAGTTTTTAATCTCTGGTCCCGTCCTCTTAGAGATCCCAAGGGTAGGCGCTATCAAGGCCTACCAGACCATCATTGTTCGAAAGCCGGTTGGTCTGGCAGTAAAGACAACACAGCCATCTTCTCTATGTGCTCTCTCTTTTAGGGAAGGTGGTTTCACAGCACTGAGGGGAAAAACGAGTTAAGGCAATGAACTATGTGTGAAAATTACTAAACTGCACTAATGGGGCCTAAGCTTTCCAACTTGATGCCAAGTGTCACTGACTTAGGAGTCTCAAGTGGAAAATCACAATCTAATTTCCTTTGTAGCTCTTCTCCAGTTAAAGTTATCCCAATAGAAGAGGTCTTTTTGATCCCCAACAGACAGGTAATCTTTTCAAATGCCATATTAATTTCAACAACAAAAAGTAAAGTATACAGGCACACGAAGGAGTTTCATGCCAGGCCCTGTTTTTAATACCTGGCTTTCAGTCCATTTCAGATATATGGTCAACATGGTTACACACTATAGTGATCACTTTGTACTGTGCACCTCAGAAGCCCCAATGAGACAAGAGCAAACTAGGTGGAGGTGCACGCCTAAACGCCAATCACTTGGAACTGGTTGGGCTAGAGGGCACTTTCAAAGATCTTTTCAATCCAAGACAGCTACAAACTTCATAAACATTAATCAAGCCCCTAGCATTTCTGAGCAGGAAGAGGGAAACAACTCTAAGCATAATGAGAGGAACAAAGTCCAGTGGGCGATGGTAGGGACAAATGGACACTGAGGACAAAATGTAACTACTTTGATAAGTGGCAGGACCAGAAAAAATAACTAATAAAGCTTCTAGATTTAAAGATGACTGTTTAGTTCACCAGTGTGACCACAAGTAGATGGGACAGCTTAACACAGCAAGAGTGTTATAGAGTTTCAGTTTAGCTTATATGCTAGGGGTCAGGGGAAATTTCCTAGGGAAACAGAGAACAAGCTTACTGGCACTGAAAGAAGTACAAACTCTATCCTGTATACATCTCAGAATACCTATTGATTATTTACAATACGCATAGCACTGTGGCTACAGAGACAAGGAATAGACAGGAGTTAAGAGGCTTGACATGGTTGCTGGTCTTTACTTCAAGAGGGAGCAAAAACTTTTGTTTTCTACTAACATCACTACAAGGCAATACCACTAAGTGCTGAAGGAATTCAGAAGAAGAGGTCAATTTTAGTTGGAATGATCAGGAAAGGTTTTGTGGAAGATTTTAAGAAAGGATCTTGATAAGTAAAGATGGGAGCAGGGCATTCCAGGAGGGTACGCGGTATGAACCAAGGCAGACTTGAAGGAACATAACCCCTAGGGTAGTGAATAATCCATTTTTCCATAAATGAGTCTTGGAAAGGTAAAATGAGGTCAGACTGAAGAAACTGAAGATAGCCTAAAAGCCTACTTAAGGTAGTATACTTTACCCACTGGCAATGGGGAGCCTAGTGGATTAATGTTGCCTCCTGATATTTGTCGAGATTCTTTCCTATTTGCAGGCAAAGTGGTCGGTTAAATTTTTTTTTTTTTTTTTAATCATTTGGGAATTATGTATTTCCTTGGCCACTGAGAAGAGAATGATTTCAGATCCTACTCTGCAATTAGGTATGGTTTTTGGAGGTCTACCCTAAGATGGACCTTCGCAGTTTTTAAGAGGGATTCCTCAAGTACGACCACTATATGGGAACACAGAAGTTACTCCTGGAATAAGGAAATTTAGCAGCTGCAAGCTGGGACGGGCTACCCTGGCATTACCATTTGTTTAGCACCACCCAGTCTAAACTCCCAGTACTTACAGATACTATAAGAACATCAGGAATGGCATTGCACCGTAACAGGTGACCCAACTCCTACCTAGAGAAAAGCGGTGAACAGATCCCACTACTACTTCATTTCAGAAAAGAACAGCCATTACAATGTTTACTTGATTTAAATCTTCTAAATACTTGAGGGAAATACTGTGGTTAATCTAGTAAAGTACTATGGAGGTCTCCTAATGCTCCTTTTACCCCTGAAACTGTGTACACTGAAACTCGCCTCCTCAGTTTCCCATTTGCCTACAAAGCACCAGAAACTGAAGGAAAGTACATATCTACATTATTTTCTTAAAAAGCGAAGGCTCGAGGACCAAAAATCTCGAACATAAGATGGCAAACATAAACACGAGATTTCCAAGGGAATGAAGTTTCGTTTTCCCCCAAAGCAGTTTAGATTCTGTTCACATTTCAGCTTTTAGAACGACCTAAAATAAAAAGTAAACTGTCCACCAACCTCCCCTTCTCCCCCATCAAGGTAGGGGCACTGTCACGGTTAGATCTGCCAAAGAT
The DNA here is from genome assembly GCF_037783145.1 of Equus przewalskii. NCBI lineage: Eukaryota > Metazoa > Chordata > Mammalia > Perissodactyla > Equidae > Equus > Equus przewalskii. The sequence continues at coordinate 29,862,620 of NC_091861.1, forward strand.
TGTTGGTCTGTCAAAGACTTAGGGCTTCCCAGGCCACCAAAGGCGGCGTTTCCCGCTGAGGCGGTTCTGCGACCCGGGCACACACCCCGACTCCCCATTTGCCTCGCGCGGCGGCCCTGGGACCAGGCTGAGCTCCGGCCTGGCCCGTCCCGAGGCGGAGCCTGAATCTACACGTCTCAGCCCCAGCGGGCTGGGAAGACACAGCACTCACCAGGACTGCTGGCCGTCGGGGCAAGCCGGGGCACGAGCGGCCCACCCGCTCCGAAATTGCTTTGGAGGCCGCCCTGGAGGCGGCACGCAGTGGGAAGGGCCGGAAATGTTTACAAGCCCGCCCGCGGAGAGGCCCGGAGGCCCGGCCGGCGTCGGGGCGGGGGTCTCGGGACCCTCGGGGCGCCCGGGTGGCTTGGCCCACAGGCTGACCCCGCCTCAGGCCTGGGGCGAGGCTCCCGGGGCCCCCGCGCTCCGGCCGAACCCTGCCCACCCGCTCGCCACGGCAGCCCGGGGACACTTACGGCTGGGCAGCCGGGCTCTGCTGGCGCCGCGCTCCGGCGCTACATCCCGCAGCGCTGGAGGCCGCCTGCGGCCGAGCGGCCCGGATCCTTAGCGCCCTCCCCGCGCCGGAAGGGGCGCGCGCCCACATGGCGTCACTTCCGCCGCCGCGTCGCCTCCTCTCGGGGCTCGCTGCCCTCGCACCCGGCGGTCTCCCCGTGGGCCCGCCCCGCTCCTCGTGACCCCGCCTCCTCCGGCTAGGCCCCGCCTCCCGCCCGGCCCCGCCCCCCGTCCCGGCCCCGCCCCCTGGCTGCGCTCGACAGGAGACTCCAGCTCGCCAGACCTCGGGAGGACCACGCCCTCAAGCGGCAAACTGGAACGCGCGCTGGAGAAGGAATTTCAGGGAATTCGACCCAACCCCGGGAAGGAATGCCGAATATCCTACCTTGCACCCTGTTGTCTAAACTGAGAAATGCCCTACATCTCCTCTTTTACCGACACGAGTTGTTTTAGCTCCGAAATTTGCTAATCCTTCTTCCTCAATCTCGTGGTCCCTCCCTCCCTGCCACAGATGTTTATCGAGCGCCTGTCACCTGCAGGGCACCGGGCTAGCCTCCGCTTCTGGCTCCTGTTATTTCTCGTCCGAACAGCGGAATGATTTTTAACCAGTCTCGCTAGAGGACGCCCCACTGCAGCGCGCGCTCCCGCACGGCGGCCAGAGTGGCGGCCCCGGAGTGCACGTCTGGGAGGCTCCAGGGGGTGGGCCCTGATCGGAACCACGGAACACAGTTTTCTCAGTTCTCCCGAGGATGGTACATGACGAGTGCTACTCTAGATGCAGAGAGACAGTAGTTTATCATAATCTTATACGGATGCCTTGGGGCAGTGGAATTACCGTTCTTGCTGCTGGTTAAAAGCGTGGCATGACCAGCCTATGATCTTGAGCACGTTACTGAACCCCTCCAAATAATAATTACCTCACCTAGAAAATGGGAATAAAATAGTGCTATTTCACTGGGTCTTTCTCAGGATTGAGTTAATTTATGCAGGCTGATGCCTGGCAAATGGTAAACGCTCCATAAACGTTGGCTATGATGTGTCGCCCTCTGTATAAAACCCTCAGAAACGTCTGTTGTCCACAGGGTTGAGTTTCAGTTTCTTCAGCATGGCATCTCAAGGCCTCACCTTCCTCCACTTTCCCGCTGGCATCTGAGCCTCAATGAACCTATCTGAGTTCTCCAAATACAAACTTCTCTGTCATTCCTCCAGGCTTTTGCCCATGCTGATCCTTCTGTTGGATTGCCCTTCTCCCACTCTCTGCTGAAAGATGCCTAGTTCTAGGCTTAGCTTTGGACTGAGACAATCCTATGTTGACATTCAGGCTCTGTCAGCCACTGACCAGGTGTCTGACCTTTGCAAATCCTTAATCTTAGACTCACAGGGTTTTCATAAATTATATGCTCTGTACTTAGCACAGTACCTGGTACGTGGTTAATTCTCCTTCTCTGAATCTTTCCCAGCCCCTCCCCATCTGTTCCTCATGTATCTACTAGGTATTAACCACACCGTGTTATAATTGTTGATCACCTGTCTATCTCACTCTAGACTATGAGTTCTTTGCGGGTTTAAGACCAGTCTTGGTCACAATCATATCCTCAGGGCCCGGCACAGTGCTTGGCACGTGGCAGGTCTCTAATACATGTCCGTATGTTGAGTGGGTAAGGCAGAAACCTGTGCAAGACAAGGAATGGTGAGCTTCCATGTGGGAAATTCCCTTTGCTGGGCTTCTTCACTATCTGAGCCCAATGTTGCTAAGCAAGATTTCCCTTTTTGGAGGTGAGGTGGCTGAGTGCGTCTCACAGAGCACAGTGCCATAACATACTAGCTCATCAAGAAATATCTGATACCGTACCAACAACAGAAGTTACTGACAACTCTGCTCTGTGGAGGGGTGAATTCTGAGGGTCCCAGAAGCCTTTCTTCCAGGGGCCCCAGGGACAGCAATACACAGTTCCATGCAGAAGAACATGTCGACCCTCCTCCTGAGACTGATGCTTTTTCTGTCCCATTGGGACTAACAAAGATCTGAAGAAGCTGCCCTTGCCCAACCCTGGGAGAAGGGAGTGGACTGGGTCGTGTTCTCATAGCGGAGGAGACAGGCAGTCCGGACAGATGGGCCTGCGGGAGGCCAGCTCTGTCCAGACACCAGCAAGTCTGGCTAGGGCTGGTGATGTCAGGTTACTTTTTAAAGGAGGAGGCTTCTCTTCCAAATAGAAAGACAATCCTCTGGTTTGTTTGTCTGGTACCCTGCAGGATAAATATGGTGAAGGGCCAACAGAAGGAAGAAGGGAAAGAGGAGCCAAACCAAGGGACCACTGCGAGGGGTTCCTGGGCTCAAAAAGCTTCCCCTCTAACTTGTATTCTCTTTCCCTCACCTTAAAAGCCTCCAGGGAGAAGCTGAGCTTCTGATTCTGCTGAAACAGCTGCTAAGATGATCACTGAGTTTGGTGGCAGCTCACATTTCAGCACATGGTACAACTGCTCAACGGTTCTTTGGAAGACCTGGGAAAAATTCTGTGCTGGGAAACCGTTCCTCCCAAGATTCTCAGGCATGAAAAGCCTTGGACACAGGACCCCAGACACAACAACCCCTTAGGTATAACACTGGGGCCTTAGCCACATTTATTTGCATAGCCAGAGGTTCCTGCCACAAGCAGCAGTCTTAGACTGTGGGTTGCTACTTCCCTCCAGCCTGGGCAGGGACAGAGACAGACAGATACAAATAAATATTTCAGATTCCATTCTCTAAGCTCTGCAGAAACCATTTCTTCTTTTCCTGCAATTTCTATAAGACTACTTCTGTAAGTCTGCTCAACTTGCACTCACACACATGGAATCTGCTATGGGTTAAGCACTGAATATTAAGTAACACCCATTGGATAGATTCTTCCTTTCATCACAGACACAAAGAATAGTGCAGTGCTCTCAAGGAACTAGCCAGTCTTGGATCAAATGTACATGCTTCCTTCTTTCTGACCCGTGGAAGAGATTGCTCCATGCGCCTGACCTGGACCTTTTACCACAGGGAGATGTGCAGGGGCCTTCCAGGGAGCGACTCAGCCTTGGCCCTTTTCCATGGCTATAAGGATGTTGTTTCTGCAGGTACCATGGAGATTTCAGCTCCAGAGTAAGACAAAAAGGCTGATCCTGTCAGGAAAGGAATCCAGGGCTTAAGGCATTTGTGTACTGACTGGGGACACTGCAGGGCCCAGGGAACTAGGGGACGCTCAGTAGGTGAATCGCATCTTCTGCGTGTAGCCCAGTTTGTCCAAGTTCGGATGGCAGGCCAGCTGTACCATCGGGGGAGGCCCACAGAGCAGCAGCAGCACGTCATCTGCCGGGGCGGGCAGGTGGTCCCGGATCATGTCGGCAGTCACAAAGCCCTTGCTGTAGGCCCACTCTGAAGGACAGGGGAGAGGAGAGAACTGACACTCCAGACCCGTGCTGCAAGGGGGTGCCATGCCCGGAGATGGGGAGGACCCAGAAAGGCACCAGGTGTAGCAGTAGCTGGATGTGTAGCAGCAGGGCCATCGCGGCCACCCTCCGTGAACAGTAATTGGGAGGAAAGGGCCCAGGAGACCAGCGTCCCCATGCACTCGGACTTGGGAATCAGGCAGTGTCAGGGAGGGTTAGTTTCACTGAAACAGAGCTCAGAGGTGCGAGGCCCTGATTTGGGGAGGGTACCTTCTGAGGGATGATCCAGAGTGAACCAGAGCTTAAAGCGACGGGGATATCGGGCCTGCAGTTCCTCCAAGTCCTCTCGCAAGATTATATCCTTTTCAGTCTGAAACGAAAAGGGGACGCAGTCTTTAGGGAACTCCTCAGGCCCACACAGAAAAAGTGCTCTGCTATAACAGCTTTCCAACCAGGAGAGAAAAGGAAAACTCAAGTTCCAGGGAATAAGCAGGACTTTCAGGGGGCTGGAATGAGAATGAGGGTAAGGCCTCTATTTACACGGCATAAGGGAATGAAGACAGAATGTGTACCCAAGGAGAGGCACACTTCTATGTCAGGACTGGAGTCCTCCCATGTTTCCTTTCCTTTGGGCAGGGAAGGAACCGGGCCCAGTACTCTGTCCTCCTTGCTGCAGGAGAGGACCCTCTGCCTTGCAGGGACTGTGGGCAGGGGCTAGACAGGCTCTGGATCAGTTCTCGCTGTCAGCACACCTCTCAGGCCCACCCACTTTGCAGCTTTGCATCCCAGGACCGAGAGGAGGAAACCAACCTGGTTGGCGAAAAGCAGAAAGCACTGGGTTGGGTCTTGAGGGTCACTCAGGACGGCCCGGAGCAGCTGCAGCATTGGGGTGACTCCTGCATCAAGATACCGCCCCCCCAGAGTGAGAGGCCTCTCCCCTGACTCCCAGCTCCTCAGCCCTTTGCCTCACTTCTCCTCATTCACCACTCCACTCTGATTTCCTTTAGTGCCCCAATCCTCTCATCTCCCCCTGTGTATCCTCCAGTACCTACACTTCTGGACACATATGCCCTTCACCCCACACTCACTGAAATTCTTATCTGGTAGGTGGATGGTGGTCATGCTCAATACTCACTTAAGTTCCCATTGCTGAAATCTGTCTAAGGAATCAATCTAAGACTTCCTCTGAGAGCCCGTTGGAGGCTAGGACTCAAATATCACAGGTGACTATAAGTACCTCCTGATTCAGTGATGAGGGTTCTGGAACACTGGACACGCAGGTTAAGTGCACATGCTTTGGAATTGGGCAGAGTAGATACTAATCCTGCCTCTGGCCACTACCAATTAAATAACACTATAGAAACCATTCAACCTCTCTGAACCTCCAGTTTCTCATCTGTAAAAGGGGAAGGCTAGCGCCTGCTTCATTGATGCATACATACAGTGACTATCATGGCATCTAATACATGGAAGTAACCAATGCTAATTTTCTTTCTTGTTGACTATCCTATTCCTAGTTGCTTCTCTCTATTCTCACCTAAAACTTATGAGAAACATTCAATTTGAGGTCTTGGGAGAGCCCACCTGATTTATTTCTCTCATTCTATCAGTTAAAAAAATTTTGGGGGGGTTTCTATGTCATTGTGATTTTGTTTATCAGATACTGGGGAGCTCTAGCCACTGCTGGGAATCCTGAATAACAGCTTGGCTATGATTACCAAACCTTCACAGGGTCACTTGGAAGTTTTCATGGCAACAATCAACAACGGTGGGGGAGAATGGCCCCTGAAGTGACATACACCTGTTCCGCCGGCAATCATTCCCAGTTTCTTCACCACTCGGGGCTCTGGTGGAGATTTTTTGTTGGGCTGAATGCTAAAAGTCCCTGAGAAGTCAAGTGAAGAGGAGGGTAGGAGAATGAAGTCAATATAGAGAACTAAGAAAACAAACGCAGAACTGAAAACATGTCGCAGGCCAGTTTAGCAGCTGCTATGAAACCTGATCTTGGAGCTTGGGTAGGGGTTTGAGTTGAGCCAGCTCTGACAATAATACACTTGAGGAACAATGGGGCCAGGACTATTTGTCCCATATTATTAACTACCAGTCAGTTTAGGGCCACACCGTGAGTCATCAGCTGCTTTTGGCAGAGGGTCACTCCCTGCTGAGGGCGACAGGCACAGGGCCAGGTGTGAACCTGCTTTCCCAAGTGGCACAGAGCAGCCCCAGAAGCTTGCTAATGCACCCAGCTGTTCCCATGAGAAGGACTGAAAGCTCTCTCTGGTTCTCCAAACAGCTCAGCCTGAGGGCGAATCTTTCAGGGAGGCAAAGAGAGGTAGTGCTTGCTTCACAAACTCCACAGCTGTCATGGCTGCTCAATTCAGATGGACAGGGAACTGATCCCTGTGGCAAACGGGGCTGAGAGAGACGCATTTCCATAATAGCTGTGCTATGTTTAAAGGAAGGGCAGCTCTGGTCCTTACACACGTGCACACACATGAACACACACAGCCACACTGTGCCAAGAGCACTGTGGGCACGGGAGACGTGGGACACAGGCTCAAGGAGAAAAGAGGCTGTTACCCTTTCCTGTGTAAGTGAGCAACCCACTTGGCCCTCGAAACTCCACCACATCCCCAATCTTCAGGCTATTCAGGTACTGAGACATCTTCCCCCCCTCAGGAAATTTGGGGTGCACACCCTTCAGGTAGACCTGGTAAGACAGAATGGAAAATACTTTGTTGGAACGTCACTGATTTCTGAGCCCCCTGTTGACTGACCCTCCCTGAAGCTGGGGCAGGGATGAGACATGTGCCATCTTTTCCTAGTCCACCTACTTTCTTCATATCCACAAAGGACACACATCTCCTGCTATCAAACACATCTTGGAAGTTCCCACAAATCCCAGAAAGAGTAGGATAAAGAGCTCCTGGGGCTCCTTCCTACCCCCTTACCTTGATGACAAGATCCACGTAACCTTGGTCCTCATCACTGGTGACAGGAGTGTATGGCCTGATGACCAGGCTGCCATCAATTCGGGCAGAGAGGTAGACATGTTTGCCTGGGGACCATGCAGAGAGCTACATAAGGGCTGCTTGCAGATGTGCTGCATTCCTGTTACCTTTCAAAGTACTCAGAGAGATTTGAGAGGACAAGGACATCTTGCTTCCTACTGTGGTCCCAGTGAGCTACCAGGCAGCGAGGATTCACCCCTTTGAACACACAGTTGGATCCTTCATAAGTCCCCCATTGGAGAAACTCATCAATTACTGCCAGGACCTTTCAGCCGCAGTGAGTTGAGGGTTTGGGCAGTGGGGAAAAAAATGAGTGGTTGCTCTAGGGCAGGTATGAGCAAATCCTGCAGGAAGGAGGGAGGACGGCTGAGTGTTAAAGATGTCTGGGGGCACAGACGCCATACCCTAGAGTGGCCCAGTAGCACCTCACAGCCTGGAGGATCCAGTGCCAGGTGGGGGAGGGGAATGGGATGGGGAGGCAATAGATGGAAGCAGCGTGTTTCAGGAGACCCCAGAAGGGGAATCAGCCCTCTAGGACACCAGGGAAAGAGCCCACTCCACACTTTCCTTACCCACAGGCAGCCCCAGAACGTGGTGGGCGGTGGGCAGAGCAAAGCGGAACCTCTTGGTGTTGTGGCTCACAGTCTGGAGAATGGATGACACGAGTGTTTCACCAGGCAGGTCTGGTGCTGCCTACGGGCATCCCAACCACAGTGGATGCTGTCCGTTTCATACAAGGAGGGAACTCTGGTCCCCTCCTCTTCCCCAGCCCCTTCCTCCAACTTACCGTCTTATCTAGCAGTCGCAGCAGGTACTTCTCATTGGGGTCCAGAAGAGTGACCAGCGGCCGGCGGGACCTCCGAACCAAGTAGGATCCCAGGGCCAGGCCGAGCAGAGTCAGCAGTCCCACCCCCAGGGAGGCCAGCAGGACTGGGCTCTGTGGGTAGAAGGGGCCGCGTAACCGCCACGCTGGGGAAGCGCCCGGGGAGTGGGTGGTGACCGTCCCCTACGCCCAGCCGCCCCAGGGGTGCCGACCAGGCGCTCCAGCGCGGGAGCGGGGGTATCTGGGCGGGGTCCCGAGCCCCCATGTGCGGTACCGGGACCCCGGCATCCAGGGCTGGGTCGGCGGAAAGAGCCCTGGTCCAGAGCTGAGCGCCCAGAACCAGATGGCGCAGAGTCCCCTGGTGCAGCACGTGGAGCGAGGGGGCTCCGAGGGGGCTCACCGGCTGGAAAGCCATGACCGCGAGCCGTGTCCTCCACCGCCAGCCGGCGAGCAGATCCCACAATGCGCCTCGGGGCCTGGCAATGGGCGGGACCATACAGAGGAGGGGCTTGTAAGTGGGCGGGGCCGGAAGGAGGCGGGGCCTGGCAGTGGGCGGGGCGGACGGGTCTGTAGGTGGGCGGGGCCTGGAAGGAGGCGGGCCGGAGGGCGGAGTGGCTCTGAGCCCCACCCCTTCCTTCCCACGCTCGCTGGCGGCTGGGCCCAGGAGCCGGGTGCTTACCAGAGACCTTTGAAGACAGCAGTTCCAGCCTCTCCTCCCCAGCCTTCTGTCCCTGCCACTTCGACCCGCTTAGCCCCTCTTAGCCCGGAACAGGGTGGGAGTCCTGTCAAATGTAGAGTCTCACCAAGTCGGGGGACTGGAAATCAGTCTGCGAATGCTTAACACACAGGGTGGGGCGTTGAGCCAGAGACAGGCTCGAGGTGGAGCAGCAGGGGCTGAAATTAATCATCGTGTGGTCACCTTAGTTTTTCAACAGCTGAATTACAACAAGAGAATTGAACAGCCTGGCGGAGTCTCCTTCAGGCATGAACGGTGTATAGCAACTTCATAGCAACTGCATTTGCTGGTCCCACTTGACTGGTTTTGCTCACAGCGCCGGGACATCAGGCCATCGTGATCACTCAGGAGCTTGTTTTGGGTCCAGTCAAGCTCATTGTCCAGATCTGGGTTCTCCTGCCCTCAGGCTCAAAGAGAACTGAACAAGAATTTCACCTTGAGCACTTACTGGCTGTGAGCTTAGGCAACTTACTCAACTTCTTTGCGATTCCTCATCTATGTAGATGGATATGTACTATCATCTATCTAGTTCATAACGTTATTATGAGGCTTAAATGAGATATGTAATGTGCTTAGTGTACTGACTGTACACATGGAGCAAAATACTCAACAGATGTCAGCTACTATAATGACCCAGGAGACAGCACTGATGCTCAGTTAGGGTTTTAAGAGCAAGCTCTGTTGGCAGCAGAAGCGTGGGACAGGTGGAGTCAGAAACTGAGACAGACACTGAGAGCCCACTGGAGCTACAAATTTGCCAAGATGGCCGTTCTTTCTCATACATAGTTTCCCAACCAGATTGACACTTGCTCTTGATTTCTTCTGAGACCTCTCTCCTTGGCTTGTAAGTGGTGGTCATCTCCCTTCACATTGTCTTCCCTCTGTTTGTCTGTGTCCTAAGTTCGTCTTCTTATAAGGATGTGTCACATTGGATTAGGGTCCACCCTAATGACCTCATTTTACCTCTTTAAACTCTATCTCCAAATACAGTCACATTCTGAGGCAGTAGGGGGCTAGGACTTCAATAAATGAATTTTGGGGGGACACAATTCAGGCCATAACAGGGGGTGCTATTTTAAATGCCATTGTTTTATAAAATTTTTATTTCTAATTGTATTTACTAGTGTATAGAAATATGATTGATTTTTGTGTGTTGACTTTGTATTCTGTGAACTTGCTAAACTCATTAGTTCTAAGAGTTTTTAAAATATTTCAATGGAAATGTAAAAATTTCTCGTAAGTAACATTGTTTCCTCTCTTAAGAAAGTTAAAGCTACTGGTTTAGCTATTCTTAACTTTTTAGAGATAGATATGAAACATTTCAATGCTCTGATGAAAGTATTCTCTTCTTAGAAAAATGCATTTATGAATTCATACCAAATTTTGGACACAGTTCTAGGGGATTCGTAGATACTTAAAATGTCCATTATTGAATCCCAGCTAAACTTTGCTCCAGCAAGGTCTCAACCTTGGCACATTGGAGGTTTGGGTCTTGCTATGGTCTGAATGTGTCCCCCTCAAAATTCATATTGAAATCCTAACCCCCAAGGTGATGGTATCAGGAGATGGAGGCTTTAGGAGGTGATTAGGCCTTGAGGGCAGAGTTTTCATGAATGGGATTAGTGCCCTTATAAAACAAGCCTGAGAGTTCCTTTACCACTTTCTGCCACATGAGAACACAGAGAAAAGACAGCCACCCATACACCAGGAAGGAGGTTCTCACCAGGGGCAGAATCTGCCGGCACCTTGATCTTAAACTTCCCAGGCTCCAAAACTGTGAGAAATAAATTTCTGTTGTTTATAAGTCACCCAGGCTATAGTATTCTATTATAGCAGCCCAAACAGACTAACACAGGTGTGTAGATATGCGCCAAAGCCGGTTCCACCTCCATGATCATGGTACTATCATGACAGTTGCAACTCCAGATAGGGCAATAACTTCTTCATAGAAAGATCTTAGGGGGTTAGAGTTGTGTGGGGATAAGAGCCAAGGCAGTTCATGGTGTCTCCTTCCCTCTCTCTGGCCGTTGGAAGCCAGGTTATTGTCTTGTCTCTGCCCCAACTATTGTAAGTAGGCCACAAAAATCAGAACTAGGATGACATACATCTGAGCCTGCTGGGACAGTCCTGGTTTACATCTGCTGTTCTGGTGTAATTTTTCATGGTGCTTCCTTTCACTCTCAAAAGTGTCCCAGTTTGGACAATAAATCACATGGTCACCTTACTCAGAATGAGCAGGCTTTGATCAATTTCTAGCTTTATTTCTTGTCAACCATGTGATTCCATTCCCAAATCCCGTCCTTTCAGAATTCCCATTTTGCCCTCTAACTCTCCTCCTCCTTGTACTCAGTCCAGACTTTGATCTGCCTGATTAGGAGCCAAGACTCTTGAGGTGCTAGCACCACCAGTCGTACACAACGCAACTCCTCCACAGAATCTTCTTCGTAAAATACCCTCTGGTCCAAATTTCCTTCCACCAGTGGACCTAGCAGGGTATAGCGAGCACAGCCTTTGGAATTCTCTAAGAGCTCATAGCCCAGTTCTATCTGCCCTTGGTGCAGCCGGTACAGGCCTTGTTTGTCAGAACCTGTCAACACCTCTATCCGGATGACTTTTTGTGGCCTCTCCAAAATCACTGTCAGGTAGTTGCCTCTTACAGGATCAAACGTAGAATAGCACTCATCGTTAAGAGTGTAAGCATATTGTGGAATAATATTAGATAGTGTCATCATGTCACTGAGGACACTGGCAACGGGGTTGTCTGGTTCACCAAAGATCTCTTCCTTCTCCACAGGAAAGCATGTGTCCACCAACACAGAATAATTGTCCCTGTAGGAGAAGACTGAGGAACTGAAACGAATTGGAGTGTTTTGGGCCAAGAGAAGACGGAATTCAGAGAGAAGCAAGTGAATAGGAGTGTCCTTATGGAAGAGGAGAAAGAAAGAGGTCAGGCGGGAGAGGTCGCTGTTGTGGAAAACTTTCCCAGAGAAGCTCAGGCTGGAGAACTCCAGGATCACCCAAGGTAGTTCTTTCCAGGCTGATAATGCCCAATAGATGGTAGAAATAAATTTGGGGGTGCAGTGAACATTATCTTCCAGCATCAGAAAGTATTCAGAGAGGTTGAAAGCAAAGTTCATGAGGAGGGCATAATCGACTTTCTGCCTGGAGTCACGTGCGTCACAGGGCAAGGAGTGATTAGCGCTGTTCAGATCTCTTGGGAAGGGAGAGCCACTGAGACAACCGTGGATCATGAGCAGGTTTTGGTCCTCGATGTGTGGTTTGAAGAGGCTTGAAATATTGGCAGCTGTTTGGCTGAGCCATTCAGGGTCAGGATCTGACAGGTAGACCAGCACCACAACACAATCCAACTCAGGTCCTGAGGAAGCTTGAAACAGGGACTGCAGGGTGTCCAAGAGGTAGCTCCCACGAGGATTCCGTGCTGAGGAAATGCCCACTGTCAGCAGTTCTGGGGGCGGGAGAGAGAAGAGAACCTTTAGCACTTTAAGATGGTGAAAGTTGCTGGGTCTCTCCTCCCAGGTCTTCCCCTTAATGCCAATACCTGTGACAAATTCACATTTCTATTCCCTGGGAGAGTGTGGTCTGGATAAGAGGTTAAACTCTGACCAGAAGTTGTCAAGTGGTTTTATTTGATCTCTATTTTGAAAGGCTGTTTGAGGAATCTTTATGAAGGAAAAGGCTCTCTGTGATGGAGAAGCCTGCCCTGTACCAAAGGTAAACTTGCTGGCTTGGCAAATTAGCCTGGCCTTGACCTCAGGGTTATCTCAGCTCCCGTGGATCAACCAGACCTGGATCTGAGGATCTCCAGGGCCCTGTGTAAACCCTGGGGCTCTGGCAGTCTGGTGCACAGCAAGTCAGCATTCATCTGCCCTCTTCTCTCTCTACCCAGGCTGTTTCCCATGGCTCCCTCTGGGTTCCCTCCCTCCTGTCTTCCCCTCCCTGCCATGAGTGTGCTTCACTATGTGATGGCTTACTATGGACTTCTCATCCTGTTGGTCATTCAAAGGGTGGCAGGTGGGAAGAGAAGGCACTCAGAATTATCCCTGCACCAAATTCCATAGCGTGGCCCTCCCTCAGAGCACCCTCCTTTCCTCACCAGATGGCAGCTCATTTGCCTTTTATCCACCTTCCTTTTTCCTGTCGGAAACTGATATGACCTTGTCCCAATCTGACCACTCCCTACCATGTACTCACTCTTTTCCTGGGGAGGGGCTCCAGCCAGGAATTTGTAGTTGGCATGATGGAGTAAAGGGGAGTTTTGCTGCATCTCCTTGAAGGTCTTTAGATGGTTCTTGCTTTCAGAGCTGATTCGCTCCTGGTCTAACTGCCACAGTATTTTCTTCTTTTCCTCCTCCTGAGGATAGGATAAGCATCAGCCTTGAGGTTCATCCCTGCATCCCTGGAGACAATTGGGGAGCAGATCCCCCTTCTAGGACAAGCTAGGCAAGCCCCAGGATGCAGTCACCAGGTTGCCAAGTGTCAGGGTTCAGTTAACCATTATCCCCACCTCACCAGGAGGACACACAGGGTTTTCCAGAAGGGCTGAACTCTGGCATCAGGGAAGTGGTGCTCCCCAGTTCTGTGTGGAATGGCTGTAGGAAGGTCCTAGGTGTAGAGTAAGAACTTGCCTGCCCCCACCATGCCCCACATCTAATTTCTCCTACTATTATCAGGCTGGCGAAAGTCATCTAACTCAGCTTAGACCGTGCTAGGTTCTGTGACAGATGCTGAAGACCAATGCTGGTCCTGTCCTTGAGGAAGTTATACATAGTGCCTCAGTTCTAAAGTCCTTTCTGCTGCTCGATTCTGACCAAACACATTTCTGGACCACTTCCCCACAACCGCTTTATGCTTTGCTCCAGCTGGTCTGAGGCATTTAGGAAAAATGCAGACTTTAAACCTGAGCATGACTTGTGTTGGGTGTGGCCTTCTCCATTTGCAGACGTTGAACATGGGCGATGTTATTTTAGGGCTCTGAGTTTCAGTCCCTTCATGTGAGATGTGGGAAGATAACATCTCTCATGCTAGGCCCTGGTGAGGGAAGCGGCCAGAACCCAGGCAGGCATCATCACGCGCTGGTCCTGCCAGTCCGCACGGTCTTCTAGAAGTGTCTGTGCATTGCTCTCTCCACACTCAAAATGCCCTCTCTTCCTCTCTGCCTTTATTCAAATATTGTTTATACTTCAAGGCTGGTTCAACATTTATCTTTTCTCTGGTACTCTCTTGATTCTTCAAGTGTTCTCATCTGAGAACTTCTATGGTGATATTAGAGTGTTCACATAACTGGAAGAATTTACCTCCTAGTGAAGGATTAGCAAGCGGTCCATCCTCAATCTCTGGTACTTACCAATGATAAACGGTATTCAATACGCTCTTCCTTATTCTTCTGGAGGAAGAAGCTGAGGAAGATTAAGGACACAGCAACTATGATATATTTCCACAGGCAGTGATGCATGGTGCTGGGGCCTGGAGCAGCTCTGCAAAGAAATGTGAGCGGAATATGGGTCCTGAGTGCATCTTGCTCAGAGATGCATAGGGATGTTCTCCTCTTGCTTGGGAGCCTCCCACTTCCTTTCCCCCATCATTCCTCCTGGGCACCACTGCCAAATTATTTCCTTAGCCTTTTCCCTTTGAATTTGACCCCTCCCCCCCTACTTGTAGCCATCTAAGGAGAGACAAATGTCAAGGAGTTTGATTCTGTTCGACCTCTACATTCTTCACCTCCTGTCTGGGTTTCCAGGTGAAATTGGAGTCACTTCTTTCGTTCATCCACTCTTGAAGTAGAGACCCAATCAGAGATGATGTGTTGCCAAGAAGAGGAAATCAAAGGTTAGGTATTAATCATACCCTTCCCTAAGCTTCCAACTCAAGCCAGAGTCTCCACTTGGGTGTTCTTGATTAACAAATTGGGTCTCATCTATTAACTCCCCACTTACTTTTGTGTCTGATCCTTCCCAGGATTATGCTAGGCAGACTGTGAGGTTTTGAATCAAGTCAGAGGGACCAAGGGAAACTCTTGTTACTATATCCTCCCCATCCTGGACTAGTAAGAAGGATGGAGACCTAAAAGTGACCAGAAATTTCTAATCACGTGAAAGTTTTTACCATGTTTGGAGTGCTATATCCATTGGAGGCTTTCTGTCTAACAGAAAATGTGGCTTGAGGGTTTACCATAGAGCAAAGATTTCTCTGAAATCAAGGAGAAAAAACTCTAATGTTGCAGGGTGGGGGCCCAGAGGGATTTCTCTGAGGTAGCTGAAACTAGTCACCTCTCCCAGGAGACCCTGCTTGACAACCATTGTTCACCCTGAATGGGGGCCTGCTCACCACTCCAGCCTCACATCAAACACCTGTTTCTAGATAAAGTGGGAGGCAAGTTTTAAAACCAGATTTCCTGTCTTTTATCTCAAACCAGGAAGTTTAGAAATTAACTGTCAGTTTGAATCAAATTGACAAGGGTGGATATTGAATGGGTATCTAATAGGCCTTTCCCCTGTTAGAGGGCCCCCATAGATGGTTCCAGGGGGAGGAGCTGCCTGCCAGTCTGTCCCCCTCCCTGCCCAGGCTGCTGTCTAGTGGGTCTGTTAATCACCACAAATTGGTCCTCAAGTCTCCCATTCTTTCTTGGGCCCAGAATTGCCCAGTGAGCCTCCGAAGTTTCTTTTCTTCCCTTTATCTATTCTTTTCATTACTAGTTTTGTCAATTCAACTTTTTAGATATGAAAAATGGAACCTGTATTTAGGATCATATTTTACTTATAACGGTTTTTTTCTGTCAGTTTTATTGAGATATAATTGACATACAGAACTGTGTGACTTTAAGATGTAGAGCATGTCAACTTAAACAGCAAATTTTCCTGTTATCTCAAAATGAGTTCATTTGGGAATAGCCAAAGGAAGTACAATTCAGAATGTGCATGCCATAGCAAATCACAGGCAAATCCAGAAAAAAAGGGGGGAGCTGCTTTTATAGAGAAAATCAGGGAGAGGGAGGGGCTGTTCTAAAGGAAAGCCCATCTCGGGGAAGTGGCAGTTTAGGGGGGCAATGGCTTCTCATTGGCTGGCCTGCAGCGTTTCTCATTGGCTGGGCTGTCGGCCATGGGGAGAGAAATCTTCCTTCAGTAGTTAAAGTGGTTTCACTTCCTGTCCAAGATGCAGGCTCCCTCTCTTCCTGTTTGGTGTAACTGAGGATGCGTGATAGGGTGTGAGTGCTGCCCCTACAGGCCTTCCCAACTCCAGGTTCGTTAAGGTCTCTTTTCTTAATTTCCACAAGTCATTAGACTTTACCTACATATATTCCAAAATGATTACCACCATACATTTAGTTAACATCCATCAACTCATATAGATTAAAAAAAAAGGGAAAAAGAAAAAAAAGTTTTTTTTCGCATGATGAGAACTTTTAGGATTACTTTCGCAGCAACTTTCAAGTATACTGCACAGCAGAGTTAACTATGGCCCCCACGCTGTACATTACATCCTCCGTACCCATTTATCTTGTAACTGGAAGTTTGTACATTTGACCTTGTTCATCCAATTCCCCTAGTCTCTACCTGCCCGCCCTCCCTCCCTACACCACCCCCACCCCCGCCACCTCTGGTAAACACAAATCTGTTCTCTTTTTCTGTGGGTTTGTTTTTTCAGATTTCACATGTAAGTGAGATCATGCAGAGTTTATCTTTCTCTGTCTAACGTGTCTCACTTAGCATGAGGCCCTCAAGGGTTATCCGTGTGGTTGCAAATGGCAGGATTTCTTCTTTTTATGGCTGAATAGTATTCCACTGTGTATATTACACACACTGCATTTTCCTTAACCATAATAATATTGTTTTGACAAGAATGTGTGTTTAACTACTACGGTCTTCTACTAGGGCATAGCTTCTTTCAACTAAAGCCCTTCTCCTCCCCTCTCTCCCCGCTTTGAATCTTCTTTTTGGAATTTTTCTCCCCTCTCCTCCCCTTTCTCCTCTAGGAACCAAAAAGCAAGCAAACAAAAAAACTACTAAAAGCTTTATATTGAGGTTAAGATGGTTAGAGAAGATCTAGAACCATTTTTTTGCATTAAAAAGTTATGTGTAATTTTGACGTTCAATTTATCATTTTTTTCTTTTATGGTCAGTGATTTTTTTCTCCTGGTTAAAAATATGATGTACTACAAGATAGCAAAGATATTCTCTTATGTTTCCTTCTAGAAGCTTTATAGTGTTTTCCCACAGATTTATTGAAGTATGACTGACAAATGAAAATGAGATATATTTAAGGTGTACAACTTGATATCTTGATATACATTTGCATTGTGAAATAATCCCCACAATCAAGTTAAATAACACATCTATCACCTCACAGTTACCATTTTCTTTTTTTTTAAAGATTTTATTTTTCCTTTTTCTCCCCAAAGCTCTCCAGTAAATAGTTGTGTATCTTTAATTGTGGGTCCTTCTAGTTGTGGCATGTGGGATGCCTCCTCAGCGTGGCCTGATGAGTGGTACCAGGTCCACGCCCAGGATCCGAACTGGCGAAACCCTGGGCCGCTGAAGCAGAGCGTGTGAACTTAACCACTTGGCCACAGGGCTGGCCCCACCATTTTCTTTCTTTCTTTTTTGTTGTGAAGTCCCTTAAGATCTACCCTCTTAGCAAATTGCACATATCCAATACAGTATTGTTAACTCTAGTCACATTATTGTACATTAGATCCCAAGAGCTTATTAATCTTGCGGAACTGAAACTTTGTACCCTTTGACTAAGGTCTCCCCATTTCTGCCTTCCCCCAGTTCCTGGCAGCTACCATTCTACTCTCTGCTTCTATGAGTTTGATTATTTTAGATTCCACACATAAATGAGATCACTCAGTATTTGTCTTTCTCTGTCTGGCTTATTTCACTTAGCCTACTGTCCCCAAGTTCATCCATGTTGTTGCAAATGGTAGAATTTTCTCCTTTTTAAAAGCTGAATAATATACCATTGTGTATATAAATATGTACCCCCCTCACACACACACATTTTCTTTATCCATTCATCTGGCAACAGACATTTAGGTTGTTTCTGTGTCTTGGCTATTGTGAATAATGCTGCGATGAACATGGGGGTACAGATACCTTTTCGAGATACTCATTTCATCTTTTGGATAAATACCCAGCAGTGGGATTGCTGAATCATAGTTAGTTCTATTTTTAACTTTTTGAGGAACCTTCACACTGTTCTCCATAGTGGCTGTACAAATTTACATTCCCACCCACAGTGTACAAGTGTTCACTTTTCTCCACATCCTCAAACTTACCTTTTTTTTTTTTGTAATAGTCATTCTAACAGATGTGAGGTGGTATCTCGTTGTGGGTTTTTTTTCTTTTTTGAGGAAGATTAGCCCTGAGCTAACATCTGCTGCCAATCCTCCTCTGTTTGCTGAGGAAGACTGGCCCTGAGCTAACATCTGTGCCCATCTTCCTTTGCCTTATGTGTGGGACGCCTGCCACAGCATGGCTGACAAGCAGTGCTTAGGTCCGCTCCTGGGATCTGAACCAGCAAACCCCAGGGCGCCAAAGCGGAACATGCGAATTTAACTGCTGTGCCACCAGGCCAGCCCCATCATTGTGGTTTTGATTTGCATTTCCTTGATGATTAGTGATGTTGAGCACATTTTCATATACCTTCCGGTTGTTGGTATGTCTTCTTTTGAGAAATGCCTGTAAAGGTCCTCTTCCCATTTTTTAACTGGGTTGTTTTCTTTGCTATTGAGTTGTATGAATTCCTTTTATATTTTGGATATTAACCCCTTATCAGATATATGGTTTACAAATATTTTCTCCCATCCCATAGGGTGCTTTTTCATTTTGTTGATTGTTTCCTTTGCTGTGCAGAATATAGTGTTAGTTTTTATTTTTATAAATTGAGTTCATAATAGTTTACATCATTTTGCGATTTCAGTTGTATATTATTTCTTGACTGTCACAACATAAGTGCTCCCCTTCACTCCCTGTGCCCACTCCCCCAGCCCCCTTCCCCTGGTAACCACTGAACTGTTTTCTTTGTCCACGTGTTTGTTTATATTCCGCATATGAGTGAAATCATCTGGTGTTTGTCTTTCTCAGACTGGCTTATTTCGTTTAGCATAATTCCCTCCAGGACCTATAGTGTTAGTTTTTAACTTTAGGTCTATGATTCATCTCAAATTAGTATTTGTGTATGGGATGAGGTAGGGGTTGAGGTTCGTTTTTTTGCACTTATATTCAGTTGTTCCAGCCCCATTTGTGGAAGAGACTTCCCCTTACCCTCTGAGTTACCTTGGCATCTTGTCAGAATCAATTACCTGGATAAGCAAGAGGCTATTTTTACTCTATATAGTTCCGCTGATCTATTTGACTACTTTTTTTTTTTAAGATTTTATTTTTCCTTTCTCTCCCCAAAGACCCCCGGTACATAGTTGTGTCTTTTTAGTTGTGGGTCCTTCTAGCTGTGGCATGTGGGATGCCGCCTCAGCATGGCCTGATGAGCGGTGCCATGTCTGCGCTCAGGATCCCAAACTGGCAAAACCCTGGGCCACCAAAGCGGCGCGCGCGAACTCAACCACTCGGTCACGGGGCCGACCCCTCCTAGGTATTCTTTTTGCAGTTATGTAGGATGGATTTTTAGGTAGCATTTGCAATAGGATTCCAATCATATTATTTTCCTCATGTGGATGGCCATGCTTGCTTGCACAATTTATTAAAATGAAAGTTCTTTCCCCACTCATTTGCAGTGTCATCTCTGCTATAAATCGTGTTTCTGTATACCCCTACTTCTTGGAGATGGTTTCTACTGCTGTGCTTAAATCATGCCATTTTGATTAGAATAATTTATTCTATTTTTTTAGCTTTTAAATTAGCTTTATTGACATAGAATTTACAACCCATTTTAAGTGTAGTTCACTGAATTTTGACAAGCGTATACACTTATAGAACCACCATCAAGATATAGGACAGTTCTATCACCCTAAAAGGTTCCTTCGTGGTCCTATACGGTCAATGACCACCCTCCTCACCCTCCCGTCCCACCTCTGGTCCCAGGAAACCACTGATATGCTTTCTGCCAGTACGGTTTGCCGTTTCTAGAGTTTAACATAAGCTGAATCACCCAGTGTATCTTCTCTCGTGTCTGGTCTCTCTCTCAGCGCAATGCTCTGAGACTCATCTGCGTTGTTGCGTATCAGCACCTTGTTCTCTTTTTATGACCGAGTTGTGTTCCATTGTGTGGACGGACCCCAAGTTATTCATCGATTCATGACTTTTGATGAACATTAGAGTTGTTTCAGCTTTTGGCTATAAACAATAAAGCTTCTATGAAAATTCACGTGCAAGTCTTTGTGTGGACATATGCTTTCATTCCTCTTGGGTAAATATCTAAGAGCGGAATGCCTGTTTTGTGTGCTAGGTGTCGATTTAACTTTATAAGACATTGCCCAATTGTTTACCAAAGTGGCTGTCCCCTTTTTGCCCTCCACTAGCAATGTATGAGAATTCAGTTCATCCATATCCTTGGCAACGTTTGGTATTGCCAATCCTTTCAATTTTAACCATTCTGGTGGGTATATGCTGGTATCCCATTGTGGTTTTTTCTTTTGTAAATTAAGGTATAATTTGTATATAGTAAAATCACCTTTTCTAGTGTAGAGTTCTGAGAGTTTTGACGTATGTGTATAGTCATGTAATCTCCACCATCATCAAGATATAGATAGTACCATCACCTCCCCAAATTCCTCATGCCCCTTTGTAGTCAATCCCTCCCCTCACTTCCAGCCTCTGGCAACTCTTCCCCTGTTTTCCTCTCCATCATTTTGCCTTTTCCAGGATGTCGTGTCAATGGGATCACACAGTATGCAGCCTTCTGAGTCTGGCTCTTCTCAGCATGCTGCATTTGAGATTCATCTGTGTTTGTGTATATTAGGAGCTCATTCCTTTTCACTGCTGAGTAGTATTCTACTGCATGGATGGACTACAGGTTTTTTATTCATTCATGATTTAATGGATATTTGGGTTGTTTCCAGGTTTTGGCAATTACAAATGAAACCACTAAAAATGTTCCCTCTCAGGTTTTTGGGTAACATAAATTTTCCTATCTCTCAGATAAATACCCAGGAGTGCACTTGCTGAGTTATATGACTAAGTGTATGTCTGCTTTAGAAGAAACTGCTAAACCTTTTCGTAAATTGGTATATCATTTTGAATATCCACCAGCAATGCATGAGAGTTCTGGTTACTCATCATCAATACTTGCAATGTCAGTTTTTAAAAAAAATTTTAGCCCTTTTAATAGGTTTTATGGTGGTATCTCATTGTGTTTTTAATTTGAATTTTCCTTATGGTTAATGATGTTCATCATTATCCCCTAAAACAAGCCTTTAAGACTATACACTTTATTCTCAGGACTGCTTTAGTTGCATCCCATAAAGTTAGATGTTGTGTTCATTGTTATCCAGTTCAAAATAATTTCTATTTCCTTTGAGATTTATTTTTTGACCGATGAGTTATTTAGAAAATTGCTTAATTTCTAAATGTTTGGAGATTTTCTAGATACATAATTGTTACTGGTTTCTACTTTTATTCCTTTCTCGTTGGTGAGTATACCAGGGTAACCCTCTAATGACCTACACAGTTGTTAGACAATATTTGGCAAATCTTCTCGCCTCTCTTAGCTTTTGTCTTCCCCCATCACCCCAATCCTGACTTTTTGGCTTCACCTTCTAGTCCCCAAGCAGATAACTCCTTGAACCTGCAGCAAATCTGGCTTCTCTGGCTTGTCTGTCAGTCCTCCCTTTGGCACTATTTTGTCACCCCCTGGCTTCCTCCATTTCTGGCTGGGCTTGCCACCATCTGGCCTATACACACCCCCTGGCCTGGGGCCTGGCCTTGACTGGCCCTCTTGGCCCAGGCACCCTATGACAGGAAATAACCAATTTTTCTCATAAATCCACAGTGCTCAAGGGATTACAGTGGGATTAAGGGAGCCCTGGTGGGTAAATTTCGTTTCACCCAGTCAGAATCTGGGTGAAGATGCTCAGAGCAGAAAGAGCAGTGGCCCTCAGAGGCCAACCGACAGTGGGGAGAGTGGAGTGTGTTTCCCCGCATTCACAGACTTAGCCAGGCCTGCTCTCTCTCATTACTTGCACTGATGTTTTTGGGACAATTCCATGGGTCTGTAGCCCAACCTCTCACCAACATGATGCAGCTCCGACAGACTTCAAGACCTATGCCTCTGCTGAAAAGGTGGAATCTTCCTTGATCCTCTTAACAGGCATTTGAAAGGATAGATCATCCCAGACCATCAGTCCCCAGTGAGCAGCCTAGGGAGAACACGGTAGCATTCCTGGCTGTCCTTCACAGCACCTTGCCCAAAGCTGCCTGACCGCTCCACTCTTTTTCGCCTCTGTCGTAAAAGGAATGATGCTGGTTTTTCAAAATGGAATTTCAGGAAAAGCTTTCAGGGACAATGCTAGAGGGGTGGGCTGGTTACAGAGCCGGAGAGCCCTGCAGGGCTGGCAGATCTTGTCGGGTGTTGAACACGGCTGGCCACCTGGCCTCACTTGCTTGGCCCAGCCCAGGCACGCTTCTGGGTAGAACAGGGAACTGATGCATACGGGATGGGGGTATCAAGGCAGCAGCCAGGGCCATGGCTGGCTCCGCCTGGGTGGACAAGACAGGACCTGACCGGCAGCTGAGGAGCCTCCGGAATGCTCAGGGGTCGGCTCCGCTTGTAGCTCCTCTATCGGCGCTGGAGCCCCAGCTGATCTTACTTCTGAAGGGTGAGCTCACCAGCCCTGCCTCCTTCTCTTTTGTGCCCTTCTGATGCAAGCAAGGACTAGAAATGGAATGAAGGTGCAACAATAGAAGTCCTCTGTTCCTCAAGGGTCAGTTTGTGTCTCTGAAGAATGGCTGGGTGATGCCCAGTTCCCTAGGCCCCTGCTCTACTCAGGAATGGGTCTCTTTGGGAACTTTCTAGACTGATGAGCTCTAATGTTCTTCAGGGGGAAAGAGAAGACTATCCAGAGGATGCTCTTCATCATGTTTCACCCACAGACCTCTTTGGATCTTCTCAGAAAAATGGATAAAATGCACCCAGCCATTCACTCACCCCCAGCACCTACTTACACAAGCACCCACAACACCCCACCCACATGTATATACACTGATTCACCCCCGCACCCCTGCACGTATATCCACTCCCACATGTCCATACACACAAACCTTCCACACACCTACAGATGCATCCACTCACACACAGTTCACGCTTCTCACTTACACACTTACCCACTCATTCTCCACCTGCCTGTGTGTTCCATAAATGCCCACACGCGCCCACACAAATACCCACTTCTAAAAACCACACATACACATATCACGCACACTTTTGTATTTAACTTCAGGTTAACTCCAGGCTAAGAACTCACCACTGTAGGGTGTTTTTTCACAAAAGTCCCCTCTTCACAGGATTCTGCAGCTGACAGCCCAGAATTTAGGATCCTGTGGAATCTCTTGGAAGAAACCATTCACACTATGGAGGGTGTGAGCTGGGGCTTCTCCTCTGTGCTGTCCTCGCTCTCTACCTAGCACTTCCCGTGATATGAGGATGTGACATTCCAGTTTGTTACTGGTGTGTAAACACTGTGAGGCCAGGGACTGTAGCATCAGTCTTTGAATCGCCATGCTTGGCACAGTGCTTGGTACATAGAGGGGACCTGATTAATTTTGAGGGAATAGTTAACTCACTTTATGACTGAATAAAAATAATTCACTTATTCAACAGATATGTGTTGAGTTTTTCCTGGTTGCCAGGCACTGTGCTAGTCTTGTAGGAGATGAAAAGAAGGCCTTGCCCAGTGGGTTCTGGAGATCTAGCCGAATGTGGGACACAGGTGGGCAGAAAATGACAATACCAGTAGGGTATTTCTTTACTCAGTTCTTATGACACAAAAGGCACTTAGTAGATTTCTTGATTGAAAGAAGTGCTAGAAGAGAGTTCAGCATAAAATAGTATGAAAATAGCAGAGAGGTGTTATTAACTCTGCCTCTGAGTAATTAGGGAAGGCTTCACAGAGGAGATATCGTTTGAGCTAGAATCTGAGATCTGATGAGGAATTTGCCAGGTGAGTCTGAGGAAAAGGGCATAGTAGACCATCTGAATTTTGGGTGGGGTGGGAGGCAGTAGGATGTGAATCCAAAAAGAACAATCCAGATTGTGAAGACTCTAATGAGTAATGCAGGGTTGATGTTTACCCAGTTACTAACCAGTTAGTAAACACCTGCCATTGGGTCGGCCCCAATGTCCCAGCCATGTCTGCCCCTTCCCTGAGACTCCCAGACCTCCCATGAGTTAAGAACTGGCCCTGCAGGGGGCTTCTAGAACCCACCCTAGTTCTGGGTCCAGTGCCTGTTTTGATTGAAGGGTGCTTGTCCCATCTAAGTTTTCAAATTTTCAAGTAAGTACCACCTCTGAATTAATGTGAAGAAAAATGGAGCCAAGAGAGCTAATATTTACTTAGCAACTTATATGCCAGACGTGGTGGTGATAGTGATGGGAAGTCATTTGCTAATGTGTTCATAACTGAGACCTCATAAATGCCATTGAATTTATTTATTAGTATCCCTGTATTAAAGATGAGGAAATGAGGCCGAGAGAAATAAAGAGAAGGAACTTTATCAAGGGTCTGCTATGGCTAGATGCTGCCCTTTCCTGCCTTTGGCCATGGGTCTTGGGGTTTGCATTTCCAGTTTCTAACTCTTGGGGGACTTAGCTCAGCTGCCTAAGGATATCCCAACTTAATTCTGACCTCTAAGACCAACTGCATTCTCTGATCTTCACCATGCAAATAGCTTTTAGAATGGACAGAAGGTCAGTAGAAGACAGCCAAATGGACAGGTTCATATAAGGTGGGTGGGGACAATACAGTGAGAAGAAAATGAAAATATGTGGTTGCTGAAAACATGGCTGGATGCCTTGGCATTTCCTGCTCAAGCTCCTTCTACGTTGGGTCTTAGAAAAGATCAGAAAGGCTTGGGAGAAGCTCTAAGGGGCAAATTGGCAGTACTCATTAATCCTTGCATTGATTTTGTCCTCGTCCCAGATATTTTAAGTGAGTATTGGACTCTCTACAGTGAGTGTCAGCCCTCCCCTCAGGGAAATCGGGCCAGGTAGCTGGATAGATACATGCAGATCTTAGCCTACGTTCCAGCAAGACAAGGATGTGGTGCTGACGGTGCAGCCACTGGGACCAGAGACCCTAGGCCCAGTAGCGGCATGGGCAGGATTAGCCTGTCCTATTGGAACAACCTCCTGCTCTGGGAGAGGAACTACACTATCTCTGAAATACAACGCCTAGTGGGAACCCGTGACTAGTACCCAAGCCAGCTGACTGTGGCTCAATTACCTACTAACCCTGTTTTTAAGCAAGTAACTGTCCCATCATCATTAGTAACCTTCACTCTCCAATACCAGCTATGTTATGCACAGGCAGGTTTTTAGAGAACTCTAAAGGTTTCTGTCATCAGCCATAGCCGTTCTAGGTACCACCTTCTTTCTGAGAGCTGTATGCTTGCCCCCTATCTAGATCTGAGCCTAAAGTTTGGCTGACTTTGCTCAATTCATGCTGGTGGTAAATCTGAAGTGGGGAAGGTCCTCCGACACAAGCACGCGGCGAGAGCAGGATGGCTGCCTCAGTGGAAATGAGCCTCACCTTCTTTTGAAATATCTAGGACCTATTTCTTCCTTTTTGTTTAAAATAGATTTTCTGGAGTGATCCAGTTTTGCATCAGAAATGTACCCCCTCCAAGAGCTGAACATCCAAAGCCCAGTGCCTCCATGTGCATTTGGTTGTAAAGACTGCATTGTGCACAAGGGGAGGGGTAAGAACAAAATCCACCATCACAAGCCTTGGTTTTGGCTTTGCAAACTGGGGGCCATCTATCTTAGGAAGGGGTGCCTTTTCCTCATTTGTACAAAAGTGTGGTGTGGACTAGTGTGTGTCCACTCGGAATCCAAGGCCAAGATGGGATTAGACGTCCAAGGGATTTATTGGGGGAGGGAGCAGGACAGCCTTCAAGACTGCAGGGCAGGTTTGACGTCCGGGAAGGCAGAAGGGGATGGAAGGAGGATTGGGTAGAAAGCATCTTATCCGTACATCAGTGCAGTCTCAAGAAAGCTTCAGACAGGCCGATGGGGGAATGCTCAAGCCAAAGTTTCCCATTGGAAGAATCCTGATCTTGTTGGAATGGGCCCGCCATAGTAACCCTGATGTGCTCAGTCACTGGAGAAGTGCAGACTGTGGGAGTGTGCCTTTGGGGGCAAGGCAGTGGTGGACCCTGAGGGGCAGCAGCTAGGTCTTCCAGTGAATCATGCTCTCTGTAGCGGGAAATCTGAGTGGCAAACTTTCATGGCTGCCCAATCCACCCCTTGCACCACTTGGATATACTTCTCCATACAGTCTGGGGAGCAGCTCCTCCCTCGTTCCCACTGGTCTCTCTTCCCAGGGGAAACCTTGAAGAGAGAACTATAGCTCTCATTGCCTTAATTGGCATTAGGTCCATAACCTATACTCATCTTCACTCTCGTCTACCACCTGTTCTACTTTCCCTCACCCTCAGCTATTGTCTTGGCACGTCTTGGTGGCTTCCCTGGTGGTGTGACCCAAAGCTACATTTGGGGTCTGAGTACTGGTCAGTCATAATCCTTCTTGTACTGGGGTTGCTGCACATGTCCATTCACAGTTTCAGTGGGGAAAGGGAGGTGCCCAAGTGGGTCACACGGGTTTCATAATTATTCTTCTTTGTTCTCATTGTGTAAAAGTAACCCTAACTCCTCCTGCTGATCAGGGACAGTTACTCTTCACACAGTAGTGACTCCTTGTCTTCTGCTCCCTGAACACAAGGAGCCCAAAGTGCCCTGGTGGCAGCTGTGACTTATAGTTTAACAGGACCCTTGTTGTGTCCCCTGGCAAGGGTGGAACCTCTTCGGGGATCAGCACTTCCAACTCTGCGAGTCCAGAGTTTCAGAGGTGGGAAGCACAAAATTCCCCAGTGGGTCATGGGGAATGATTACTGGGAGTGATGGTAAGTGGGGGCCCATGCCAGCTTCCACCCTTAGGTTCCCAGACCCATGTATTCTTCCTTTTGAGGACCATTTAGAGGTCTCTGATTTAATGCATATAATGCATACTGAAGGATGGCGTCAAACCCTTTCCGGGTGTTTTCCACGAGCTGGCATTTCACCTGTACCTTTAGAAAGGCATTCCAGTGCTTCCAGAGGGTGTGTTATGGGATATGACCTTCTGTGCCTCTTTGCTGTGAAGTGGCTTCCCTGGTTGTGATTCCATGCCTGGTGATCAGGCATTTCATAAGCTCCTAGATAGCGGCCCTGGCTGAGACTCTGTGGGCAGGAAAGGACAACCCCTACCCAAAATAGATATTTATTCCGGTGAGGATGAGCCTGTGGCCCTTTCAAGATGGAAGTGGTCCAATGTAGTAAACTTTCCACCAAGTATCTGGCTGGTCTTCTCAAGGAATGGGGCCATACTGGGGACTTAGATGGTCTCTGTTGTTAACAGGTTGGATATTCAGAGGCAGCAGGGGCTGAAAGCAGCAAGTTGGAATCTATGCTCTTTAGCTCATATGTTACCTCCATATCAGCCACCCACTATGCCACTTCCAGGTTGCCTAATGTCAACTGGCTGAGTCATTTGTCTGCTTGGTTGTTCAGAGCCTCTTCCATGGGGATGCTCTCTGGTGGGTATCGGCATGGATACAAAAATCTTCACAGTTTGTGCTCACATCCATGTGTCCTTCCACGTTCCTCTATCCCAGTCCTTCTATCTCCAGTCTTCTAGTCCTTTCCCTTCCAGGCCCCTGATAAGACAGCCAAACCTTTGGTCACTGTCCAGGAATTGTGAGTGACCAAATACACTGCTTAGAGCTTCACCCATTGGGAAGATCTTCCTTCTCTACTGTCTTTCAAGGTCACCCCTGAATGTGGCTATAGTGCAGCCACCCTGCATTTTCAGCTTACACCCACATATTGAGCACACCTATATGTGAACCAAGCTCGGGGCTTCTCTTTTCCTTCAGCTAGTCATGTGGAACCCTCCATGTGGCCATAGGTATGAGCTTGGGATGGGCATGGTATAACTGCTGTGTGACATGGGAGTCTGGACTACCTATTAATGCAGCTTACTCAGGCCTTCTGGCTCTGCTTGATCCCAGATATCCCATTTTCGTCTTTTGATGGACTGCTGCTAGGCCCGTCTGACTTATACTAGGCCTTACGACTTGGTGGGTCCAACTGAATTTAGCTCCTAACGGGAAGTTTTAGACCCAGGGTCACTAGGTGTTCTATGCTCAAGCATTTGGTAACTACCAGGGCTTGATTAGATGCCAGGGGCCACTCTCAAAGGTATATAATTCTGTTGCAGATGGCATGACTTCTCCAGAATCCCAGGGACCTGCTTTGTGGTTCTCCTGCTGGGGCTTGTCATAAACTCTACACTGCATCTTTTCCCATCAGTATAACCTCTGATGCCATAGGGCGTGCGGGGTTGCATGGCTCAAGTGGCAAGGCTTCCTGCCTTGTAACCTGGACCTGCTGCAAAGCACTTACTTGTTCCAAGACCCACTGAAGGCTGGTAGCTTCCAGTGTCAGTAAATGAGCTAGGACAGTATTCCTAGATGCGGAAACTGCTGCCTCAAAGAGGCCTACCAGGCACTGTGCTTCCTTCTTTGTGGTAGAGGATGCAAATGCAGTAATTTGTCCTCACTTTGGAGGGAATATTCTGGCACTCCCTTGACCACTGGACTCCAAAATTCTTCACTCAAGTGGCAACTTCCTGAATCCTACTCTCTTACCAGGACCTCCAGCATCCAGCCACTTCCTGCTTGTCCTGCCTGATCAGCATGTCCTGGGTCAGTGTGGTGTTCTGTGTGATGTCCAGGCACTCTAAATCTCCTTGGACTATCTTATGACAGAGGGCAGGAGAGTCAACACAGTTCTGGGGCAAAAATGTGAATGAATATTGACCATCTCATATGAATGTGAACTGTTTCTGATCTTCGTTTCTAATCAGAATGGAAAAGAATGCATTTGCCAAATCAATGGCTGCGTAGCATGTACCCAAAGGTGCATTAATCTGCTCTGTAAATGACAGCGTACCTGGCATAGCAGCTGTGATCAGGACCACTAACTGGATGAGCTTGTGTTAGTCTATGGTCATGTTTCAGGATCCATCCAGTTTCCGCAGGGACAGACTAGTGAATTAAACAGAGATGTGGTAGGGACCCCTCCACTTCATACTTTAGGTCTCTGATGGTAACACTAATCTCTGCCATCCTCCCCCACCTGGGATACAAGAGTTTTTGATTTACTATCTTGGCCAGGGGTAGGGTAGTTTCAAGGTTTCCACTCACAGCTCAGTCCTTTGCACTGTGATGGCTCTCATTCCATAGGCCACGGATCGAATGTGGGGTTACTCCAGTCACCAAACATATCGATTTCAATTATACACTTAGGGAGTGGGAGAATGACCAGTGGATGGCTCTGTGGACACATTAGTCCCACACTAAGCATATCTTTGGCAAGGACTCCATTTATAACCCGGCCCCCTTAGGTTCCCACTCTAACAGGAGGCTATGATTTTGCTTTGAATCTCTGGATAGCAGTATCAACTGAGATCTTGTGTCCCATAGTTGTGAAAATATCTGGGGATTTCCCTTCCCGCAGTTGTTCAATTACCCAAGCAAATGGCTGCAGGTCCCTTTGGGGGAAAAACTAAAGAATCGTTCCAGGATATGTGTTGCAGGGTCATTCCCTCTAGGGACTTGGCCACCTCTTCTGTCAACTCAGTCGATCTGAAATTGGCTCAGGCCCAGGAACTAAGAGAGGATTGTGACTTGTTATTGGGATGGCTGTCCTCAACCTCCTGTTCCTCCATTTCTGCCTTTTCTTGGTTGTAGATGTTAAGCAGCAGTCTTATTATTTCCCCATAGTGAGGACATGTTTTGCTGACCTATTTTAACCTCTATTTCCACAACTTCCTCAGGGTTGTAAACCAGTCCAAAATCCTCAACTTACTGTCCATTTTCTCAGAATACTCTTGGTACTCCTTGTATTAGTTCATACCTGCCAAGAGACTGACATGAAAATGGGATTAGACATCCAAGAGATTTCTTTTTTTTTTTTAAATTGTAGACCTTTTTTTTGGAGAGGAAGATTGTCCCTGAGGTAACATCTGTGCCAATCTTCCTCTATTTTGTATGTGGGACACCACCACAGCATGGCTTGATGAACAGTGTGTAGGTCTGTACCCAGGATCTGAACCCACAAACCCCGAACCACAAACCCTAGGTTAAGTTACACAAATTTTATCACCACCGGGCCAGCCCCCTGCCAGGAGATTTCTTAGTGGAGGGAGAAGGAGAAGGCAGGGAGAGGTTCAGGTGGTAGTGAAAGTTTGACAACTGTGGAAGGTGACAGAGAAGGAAGGATTGGCTAGGAAGAGTCTAGGACTGCAGCGTGGTTCCAAGAAAGGTTCAAGCAGGCTAATGGGGAGTCCTTGAGCTAATGTGCCCTGTTGGATGAGTCCCCATCTTGCCAAAATGGGCCTTGCTGGCACCCCTGCTGTGGCCAGTCATTGGCTGGGAGCCTTCTGTGGGAAGCGTGGCCTTGGCACCAACACAGAGGGCAGCAGTGGAGCTACCAGTCAGTCATGCTGCCTGTAGCAGGCAATTTGAACAGTACATTTTCGTGGCTACCATATACATTTGCCTCAGTCCCCTGCATCTGACACTCCCAAAGCTTCTACCTCCCATCCTTGTTTGTTTCCCTCACATCACTCTCCTTGTTTCCATCCCATCATCCTGTTCCCAAATTCTCCGGCTCTTTCTAACCATTTTGATTACAACTCATCTGGACACAGCGCCTGGCTGTGATTTCAGTTCTTACCAAGTGTTGCTCTCACAGTGCTCCTTCCCTTTTCCCTTCTCCCTGCCGTCAGGGACTATACTCTCCAGCTAGTGAAGACGAGACACTGCACGTTAGTTGAGTGCAGGGCTCAGAGCTCAGATTTTTCTAAGAACAAAGATCTCATAGCCCAACTGAACTAAAAAAAGTTAGTAAAATACCCAAAGTTTTTCTTTTCAGAAACATTCAAATTACCATATAGTCCCAGAGATACGACTAGGCCTTCAAGACAGGAGCTACCAAAAATCAGAGCAAATTATTTTGAATAATTTTGCTGCTATTTAAAAAAGAATACCCTGCAAGTTGGGTGATCACGTAGAAGAGGACTCAGCCTAACCATAAAAGGTACTCACTGGATGTTTATCAAATGAATGGCTACCTGGTAATGGAAAAATTAGATCACAGAGAAAACAGTCGAGTTCCTCTCCTGACCAATCTACTTTTTTCTGTCACATGGAAAGTTCAGCCTTTAATGAATCCATTTCTCAGCTGGCGGAAAGATCCTCTCTCTTCTCTCCTGCACTGCTAGAGTCTTATGATATGAGTGTCAGTTGCTGTTTATAGCTGTTTATAGCAAGTATTCTTGCCCCAAGGAAAGAATTTTGGATGGTAGATCTTTTTGGATATAAAATCAGGGAAGAGGGCCTGGCCTCATGGTGTAGCAGTTAAGTTCACTCACTCCACTTTGGGGGCCCAGGGTGCACCACTTTGGATCCTGGGTGTGGATCTACATACTGTTTATCAAGCCATGCTGTGGTGGCATCCCATGTACAAAATAGAGGAATATTGGCACAGATGTTAGCTCAGAGCCAATCTTCCTCACCCCAAACCCAAAAAACCAGGAAAGGATTTAACAAGCCCACCTCTTCTACTAGTGGGCGTCTGGGACCAGGAGGATGCTCCCTTTACTCTGCCTTTCAACATGCTGTCTCTTCTTTATTAAGAACCCTGAAAGGCCCCAACAATGAGATATCCCTGACCAACTTCAGGACTTTATTTATTTATTCTTTTACCTCTGTAGACTCTGACCCCAAACTTGACCCCTCCCAGAACTCCCAAAGGCTTCTCCAAATATTACTTAAACTTCACTTAGTCCAGAGGTTGATGTGCCTGACTACTATTCCAGAGGGTGAAGTGGCTGTCACAAGCAAACGCACACATTTTACCTTCTTCCCAGACTCGTTTGATAATACCTGCTTGTTCAGGCTGCCGTTTACCAGTAGCCCCAGCAGAATGTAGTCATCACAGTCATTGATCCTGTTAGTACAATCAAAGCCCAGTTCGACGTGTCCCTCTTTCAGCCAATTTTTGCCTTTTAGGTCAGAGCCAGTCAGCACTTGAACTCGGAACACTTCGGCAGGTATGTCCAAAACCACAGTTAGATGACTGCCAGCCTCAGCCGACTTGGCATAAAAGAAATTCCTATCCAAGCTATAGGCATTTATGAGAACAGAGTCATGAGGAACATTCAGGTTAGTGTAGATGGAGGCAGCAGGGTTGCTGGGAGAGCCAATGTCATTTTCCTTAAACTCTTTATCTTCGAGGCTATTGAATTTACCCTCAAAGGAGGAGTAATTATCTATGTGCTGGAAGAGGGAAGGGAAGAAGTGGATCCGCGGTTCTTGCATGAGAAGGTCGTGAAAATGGGAGAGGAGGCAGTCACCGGGCATTTCTTGGTGGAAGAGGAGAAGGAAATGAACAAAGCGGGGGAGGTCTCTAGCATGGAAGAGTTTTCCAATGAAGCCCAGCTGAGAGAACTCCAGAGTCACCCAGTGTTTGTTTTCCCAGGCGGACACTGTAGTAGCTATCTGGGTGACAAATCCAGGGGCACATTTCACGTCATCTTCGATCATCAGGAAATAGTCAGAGTGGTTGGTAGCAAAGTTCATGAGGAAGGCATAATCCATGTTCTGCTTGGAGGGGAAGGCTACATAGGCGGGGATGTCATTAAAGTTTTTCTTAAGGTCCTTCAAAGAGAGATAGCTTTTAAGAGGAGTATTGATCACTACTAGCTGTCTGGCCTGGATATATGGCTTAAAGAGGGTTGAGATGTTGGAGATCATTTGACTGAGCCACTTGGGGTCCGGATCTGCCAGGTGTACCAGGACGATGAAGTGTTTCCGCTCAGATGAGGAGGAAGCAAAGAAGAGAGACTGCAGGGTGGCCAAGAGGTAGCTCCCTTGGGGATGCTGCACTGAGGCAATCCCTATGGTCAGCAGTTCTAGGATTGGGGAGAAAAGAGGAGCCTTTATCAACTTAGGGAAGTGAGGGAAATAGTTGCCATGGGTGAGGTTATAATACTTTTTTAGGTCTTTCCATATGCTAACTTCATGTGTTCCTATGGTTATTTTACATTTTCTCTCCCACAGGCCTGAGTATGGGCCATTTTAGGGGTTAATATGCGGCCGTAAGTTGTGAGTTTTAAAAAATCATTACCTTTGAAAAACTGTTGTGAGGGAAATAGATAAAGATGATAAACTAAAAACATTTGCATCTATGTCTCCTCCCACCCCAAATTCCACTGAAAAACCACACAGGTTGCCATGACAGAACCATAACATTTGAAGAATTCCTGGAAGTCATAGTCCTAAAGACACACAAAGAAAACAACACACAGATACATCCTTATACCAAAAGCCTGGGAGCAATTCTAAGTTTGAGCCATCAAATACAAAGGAATGGGCCCTGGGATGGTCACCTGGATAATTATTTATAGAACTATTTCAAGAACTACTGGACCAGCGACCACCAAGGGGCTGGTGGTAGCAACATCCATCCCCAAGTTAAAGTCATAGGATTTCCGTCAAAATAAAGTGGAAGGTCTGCAGCGAGGAGCCCATGGTATGAGTCCTTAGTCTGGAGGGAACCTCAGAACTGAAGCCAAGAACTCCAGGCAACAGAGGGAAGAGGAGCTAACACAGCTGACTATGGTATTTGCCCCTAGGATAAAGCTCTGCATATGGTTCCCTGAAGCAGACGTTCAGAAATGCAGAGGCTGCCAGAGTGTGTCTAAGCAGATGAACGGTGACATGCTCCAGATGGCTTAGGGCTTTACTAGAAGAGACGGGGGATACTTCACCCAGAAGTTCAGCTACCCACATTGCTTACTTCCTCCATGTGTCACGGCTCCCCTACAATCTAATGAGGCAGGCTTCCATAAGCGCAGCCCACTTTTACTGAGAGGCAAACAGGGATGGTTGTTGAGGAGAAGTACACTGTTCATTCTAGATCCTTGAAGATAAATCTGAAACAAGCATCACTAAACATTTGAATGTAAATATGAAACAAGAATCACCAACGTAATGGAAGAAAGACAACAACTCAACCAGAAAAAGAACTCCAAATATAGCGGTTAACAGAGGAAACAGTGATTGAAGAATATTTCAAACATATTAAATCAAACCTCAGAGAATTAGAGAGGAAATCATATTCTTTGGCAAAAGAACAGGCTTGTATGAATCAGGAAGAGGTTGTAGAAAATAGGGATACGGGGACTTGATCGAGTTCAGGTTAGACTTTTTGGCAATGATATTTCCTGGGTTGCGATATGTTCTTCCATCTGAAGGCACATGATGCAGGTTGCTTCTGTTTTGAGGATGTCAGCAGCCTTTGATGCCCAGTGCCCAGATCCATCAATACTCTAGGGGTTGCAGTATGGTGATATTCTAAGTCAAACATTCCTTCCTCATTTATTATCTGGAATGCTTCTATAAAGAGAAAATTCCCTCATCTACTTTTTGGTTACCCAGTGGCATAGTTCATACAGGAAAGTATTTCCTATATGAAATATATAGGAAAGATAAATATATCTCACATAGGAAAGATAAACATTTGATTCTTTCCCTTTATTTACCAGCTTTCAAAATAATGGATTGGTTCCCTAGCATTCTCCAATGGTGATAAACTTTATAAGGTTTTTTTTTGGTATCCGTATGAACTCATGGATTTTATGTGTTTCAAACCATTGAAATTTTATGCTTATCGATGCTCAAACTGCCCTATCTTTGGCAAGTAGCCTTTTGAAGTTAGATCCTGAGCCCTTTTGATACAACCTCAGTTCCTTTCAAAAGCTTCCTTGCTATCTGGTATGACACTTCCTGCCTTGCACGTGGAATCAGCCACTTTTTCAAGGCACCCTGGTCCTTTTTAGTGGAAAATGGTGTTTATATAATGGGTGCTCATTGCTAGTGGGTCCTTTCTAGGCCCTAGTGGACAGAGCTAAAACATTTTTTTCCAGCTCTCTTCTTTATGTTTCCACAATACACAGAAATGAAAATACATGGAGATTAAACCCTGGCGGCAGCTTTCATCACCCGTCCTCACATTCGTTGGAGCTTTCTTCACTCAGACCCTCGCTGCTCTCCCCTTCACTCCCACCGCTCCTGTTTTCTTCACTATCTTCATCATCGTCCTCAAGATTCTGAGCTTTCTCCATCAGCAACATTTCTTCAATAAGTGAGAAAAACTCCTTGGCCTCAGGATTTTCTGGTTCATAGATTAGAATCATCTGACATAAATTTTTTTGTCAAATGGTAGTCTTGGCTCAGTTCTGCTCCCAGGAATTTTGCCATTAACTCTAATGGTGCGTGAAGATCCTAATTAGGGTTACTGTCTTTGTCATAATCTTCATCATTGGTATCATCTTCACCATCATCTGTTGATTCAGACAACTTATCATCAATATCTTGAAAGCCATATTCGTTATTTGTCTCCTGCTCTGCATTGACGGCATCTTTGCCAACTCCGTTCTGACAATGTTCCACTTGATTCAGTCGTCACTTTTTCCTTTGGATCAAAGACTAGCAACCTGCCATTCCCTCTATGTTTTGGTGCCTTCATAGCATCTGCCTTATCTAGATAATTCCTACGGATTTCTGGAATACAAAATTCAAGGCCAAAACTTCTCGCATGCCACCTCGGCAGCCATGGGGCCCCAGAGCCAGAACCTGGAGGGGGCAGAGAAGTTTATGGGTTCAGGTGCCAGGCCTAGAGGGGTCCCAGGCGAGGGCTGGGTCAGGCTGCACAGGGATGGGGAGAGGGTGACTTGCGGTCACCACGGCACCTCTTATCTGCTTCTAAAACATTTTGTTTTTTAATAAAACACATCATGAGTTCATACTGATATTTTAAAATGCATTCAATTAAAAATGCATTTAAACTTAAAGAAAAAGTAATTTTTCTTATTGAGAGGTCTTTGTATCATTAAGTCCAACAAACTCAAGCCCTCTCGAACTTAATCTTATTTTATTGACATAATAAATAGCTTAGCCCTGTCCTTTGAATTCTTGAAGTATTTGAGTCAGAAAAAGCTTACTCTGTCTCAAGGTTTATTTTTTCTTATTAAATACCATCACTACTTTTGGGGATCAAACCAGTGTCACAGCCGGACCTCAGGAGTATTCACAGTGCCAAAGTGAAGCTGGTTCAGCAGGAGAATTGCAAAGTGATGATTGAGATGGCAGATAAAAGGCCATGTTCTCTAGCCTTAGACTGCAGTGACAGACGCCAGCACCGTTACCAGTGACAGGGGAAAAGGGATGCCGCTTCTGCAGAGGCCAGTGAGGACTACCGATGGATCTAGGCTGGAGCCGTAATTTTGAGAGCAACTGGCATATATATGGTACTTAAAGCTGTGAGACTGGATGAGCTCACCAAGACAATGAATGGAGACAAAGACTGAGCTCTGGGCTACATCAACATTTAGACCTTGGAGAGAGAAGATAACCCAGCAGAAAGTACTGAGGATGTAGCAGTGAAGCTGGAGGAAAACCAGAAGAGATGGGATCCTGGAAGCAACTGAAGAGTGTGACGAAAGAAGAGAGTGACCTACAGTGTCAAATGGTGTCCTGGGCCCTGTTCCTTTCCACCTGCCTTCTCTCTCTACTCTTGTCTATCCCGCCCCTGCACAGCCTGTACCCCTGGTGCACACTCACTTTTTTCCACAGGAGGGAATCCAATCACGATACGAGAGTTCACCTTTTTGAGTGGTTCTGAGTTTTTCTGCATGAGTTCGAAGGTTTCCAGGTGTTTTGTTCTACCTGGGTTGATCTGCATCCGCGCTCTCTGCCAAGCTACCACCTCTTTTTCCTCCTGAGAAAAGGGTAGGTTTCAGCTCTATGATTCGTGCCCTTTGGCAGTAATGGCTGGGAGGACTCCTCTTTGCATAACATAATGAAACATCTCCAGGATACAGGGCACGTTGCTCAGGGGTCAATTCATTCTCTTCCTTATCTTCTGAAAAAATTCTACACAAGGGGTTCTTGCATAGGTTATGTGTCCAAGGATGAAGGGAGTTAGGATTTCTCTAGCTCTCCTGGGTGATGTGGAGGGAAGGAGACGATGTCAGTCTATGGCATGCTTCACCCACACTCATCCCTGTGACTACAGCCTGATGTAGGTCACTGAATCCCATGAAGGACAAATGTGAGAGATACAGGAGACAAGGTGACACCCCCCACTGATCCAGTCTAGACTCTTTCCCATGGTGGCACTAGAGTCTTCCTCATCCATTCAGCACTCTCCCTTTCCTTATTTGCCTTTTCTCATTCTGGTGGAATTTTCTCAACTCTTTAGAATTTTTCTTGGCTTAGAGAAATGACGTAACTTCTCTGAGCTTCAGGATCCTATTGTATAAAATGGGGGAAAAATGTGTAACCTTGAAACCAAGGGAAATTTTCTAAAATGGGAAACTTACAGGGCCAGCCCCGTGGCCAAGTGGTTAAGTTCGCACGCTCCGCTTCGGCGGCCCAGGGTTTCGCCAGTTTGAATCCTCAGCCATGCTGAGGTGGCAGCACACATGCCACAACTAGAGGGACCCACAACTAAAAATACACAACTATGTACTGGGGGGCTTTGGGGAGAAAAAGGAAAAATAAAATCTTTAAAAATAAATAAATAAAATGGGAAACTTACTAAATAAGGAGAATATTTTCTACCTCATCAATTGCTGTTAAAAAAAGGGCCAACTCTGCTGAAGCATTAAATAAGTGTCTTTCTTGCCAGCTCTGAAATCTCTCTTCCAGCATGCTCCATCCCTTACTGTCTCCACCAAAACAAAAAAATGCTATGCTGAGTCCTCAAGCTTTATTATCCTTTTTCTGTTTTGAATGTCTACAACGTTACTGACAATTTCACACAAATAGACACTTAGATAATGTCTCCTTTTTTCACTCCAGGGATTTCATTT